>NW_016107354.1:13039912-13089553 GCF_001604975.1 Cebus imitator | reverse complement strand
GATGGATATTTAGGCCGTTTCCATTTTGTTCTGTATATACACATTCTTATTCTACAGCAAACATCCTTATGCATGTTCCGTTGGGTGCAATGGCAGTTTTTCTCCAGTATTGTTACCTAGATATGGAATTGCTGAGTTGAAGGCTTTACTAGACCAAATCTTGTCTGAGGCCACTGGAGGCTGAGGAGCATCTGGGTTGTAAGTCCCAGGTGGGGCTGTTTGCTGCAGGGAGCACGTGGCAAGATGGAAGGGATCTGTCCTTTACCTAACAGTCCACTGTCTGTGGCCAGATTCTCAAACAGCTCCTGGTGGCACAGCCAACTCCTGCAATGTTGTTTTTTTAAAAAGAAGAGATAAGATCTCCCAGCTATGAAGCTGATATGGCTTGGCTGGCTGGATACCCACCCAGAATCTCATCTTGAATTATAATCCTCATAATCCCCACGTGTCAAGGGCAGGACTGTGTTGGGGGTAATTAGATCATGAGGGCGCATGCTCTAACTTTGATGTACCCTTGCTTACCCTTGGGCAGCTGCTCCTCTCTCTTATGGGCCTGGCATGCAGGACCCTGCAGGGTTGTTCTCACTCCTCACTGCTGCACACCTTCGATTCTGGCCCAACCAGACTATTTGTTTCATGTCAGGCAAATCTTTTTCTCCACGTCTTGGCACTCGGCCTGTCTCCTCAGCCTGGATGCCGTTTTGTCTCTTTTCTACCTCATGCCCACTTCCAATTTCTTCACCTGGATGACCTATCCTTCAGACTTGGAATTAAATACCCCTTCCACCAGGAAGCCCGCTTGCTCCCCTCCCTGAACTTGGCAGCATCTGTAACTACACAATGGGATAATGCTCCTCCAGTAGACAGGAGCTCCCCAAAGGCTAGTTTGTGGCCTCACCCCTTGCTTCTGGCACAAGGCTCAAAAAAGGCTGATTTAGTTACAAAGCGAATGAGTCCAGGTCAACATGTGCAGAGCCCAAGGACAACAGGTGTCCTTGGAAACAGGACAGACCTGGGACCAAAACCTGACTCCCAAACTTACTACATTTTCCAGACTATGGTATAAATCAGAATATTGTAACCCACTTCTAGGGGCTTTTGAGAAAAAGATGGTAAGTGTGACAGTGTTTGACAAATGCATTATGTAAATATTCATCTTTAAAGTAGCACTGGGTCAGTCAGAATCCATAGTCAAAAATTATTCTGATAAACCTGGTAGTGTTTCTTCAGGATGAAAATACAAATACCTCAGGTATAAATCAGGGGAAAACCCATTTAAGAAATGCTGTAATGTGCCAAGCTCATATCAATATTAATTTTCTGCATAAGGAACTTCATAACTTTTGTTAGGTGTATAATTTATCCTAGAAACTTTGTGAAATTTTTCTAGTGTAAATGGCATCTTTCTTTCTGTGTATTGGTTTTGAATCTAGTGAATGAGTTAAACTCTCTTATTATCTGCAGACTCTTTTGGGTTCCAAAGAGGCAATCACAGCATATGCACATAATGAGAGCTCTGCCTCTTCCTTCTGATTTGTATACTTTTCATTTCTTTTCCTGGTTAAATGCTCTCTAAAGGACCTCCCACATTGAATAGTGATGGTGGTGACAGCCATCCTTGTCTGGTTCCTGATCTTAAAAGGAAAGCTTTCAACATTTCACCATGAAACAGGATGCTTACCGTAGGCTTTTTTCTTTCTTTTTTTTTTTAAAGAATATCTTTTATTCCTTTCATTTCTAGTTTGCTGAGAGTTTTATCATGAATGGATGCCTACTTATATTGAATGATTTTTCTATTAGGACCATCTGGTAAGACGATCACATGCTTTAAAAAATTCTAATGTGATGTATTACATTAATTAATATACTTGATACTAAACAAACATCATATTCCTAGGAGAAACTAAAAGTGGTCATAATATATTCTCTTATTTATTTATGGCTAGAATTCTCTTCATACTTTTTAACAGGCTTTTTACACTTACATTTTTGTGTGAGTGTGCTTGGTAATTTCCATTTTTGGTCTGACTTCAGATTCAAGGGTTTGTGAGTCTCATAAACGGTAGTGTTTGCATAATTCCTATCTTAAATGTTTGAGAGAACTCATCAAACCACCTGGGTAAAAGTGTTTTGTCTGTGGGAAGATTTTTTTTTAAATTTTATTATTATTATTATTTTTTTTACTATTGATTCAATTTCTTTTATGGCTATGAGATTATGTGGAATTTTAAATTTTATTTTTGGGTCAGTTTTGATAGTTATATTTTTCTAGGGCTATATTTAATTAATCCAAAATTATACATGTATTGACATAACACTGTTCAAACAAGTTACAATTTTGCCTTTGTTTTCTGTCACTACAGTTTCTGTAGCGACGTCTCTTTTCCTTTGCTTATGTAGATAATTTGTGCTCTAACTCTTTTTCTTTTTGTTCAATCATTCCAGCCCTCCATGTTTTAAAATTTTTTTCAGAGAGCAGACTTTTGGCTTGATTGAACCTCCATGTTGTATGTCGAACTTAACCTCTCTGTGCCTCAGTTTCCTCATGTGACACTGAGAGGCACAGTTACTGAGGCAAACAGGCCTGGAGAATTCAGAAGGTTGGAGGTTGGTTTGAGGTTGGCCAGGGCTGTCTACTAGGGCAGGGGTGGAATAGAGGGCAGGGTAGGCTTGTGCTCCTGGGGCATGGAGAGGGTAGGAGAATTTTCTGTGGACCATATGGAGGCCAGTGCACTTCACTGAGCCTTGAGCAATCAAACTGGGACCTGTATTAGTCTGTTCTCACAGGGCTATAAAGAAATATCTGAGACTGGGTAGTTTATCAAGAAAAGTGGTTTAATTGGCTCACAGTTCTGCAGGCTGTAGAGGAAGCATAATGCTGGCATCTTCTCAGCTTCTGGGTAGGCCTTAGGAAACTTACAGCCATGGCAGAAGGCTAACAGAGAGCAAGGTATCTCATGTGCTGGGAGCAAAAGCAAGGGTGGTGGAGGTGCTACACACTTTTAAATAACCAGGTCTCTGGAGAGCTCATTCACTACACAGTACCAAGGGACAACGGTACGAAACCATTCATGAGAACTCTGCCCCCATGATCCAATCACCTCCCACCAGACCCCACCTCCGACACTGGAGATTACAATTCAATGGGAGATTTGAGTGGGGACACAGATCCAAATAATATCAGGGCCTCTTGTTGTGAGAAGGGGATCCCAGCAGTGGGTTGCACTGACAAGGAGGATCTTTGGGGTTGGAGGTGGGGCACAAAAGTTCAGTCAGAGAGAGCATTTCCTTTATCAGGGAACTGTGTCGTTCTGTTGTAGAACCCCAGAAGCTAGGTTTGAGTACCCAATATGCAGTAAGAAAAACACTTGTTACCAAAAGAAGTCTCCATCCAGACCCCAAAAGGGGGTTCTTGGATCTCATACAAGAAATAATTTGGGGCAAGTCCACCGTGCAAAGCAAAAGCACGTTTATTAAGAAAGTAAAGTGGTAAAAGAACAGCTGCTCCGTAGACAGAGTTGGGCGTTCTGAAAGTAACAGGAGGAATGCATCCACCCTAGGCATAATCGTTGTTGATAGATAGACAGATAGATAGATAGACTAAACAAAGGTCATGGGGAGATGTGCTCTGCTGCAAGGGTTTGTGATAAGGGATTAATTTTCTTAATTACTGTATTTTGCAAGAATCGATATTATTGTCTTTAAATCAAAACTAGGAATGTTTCTGTTCTCAAGATATCGGGATATCAGGACACTCCTAAGTCTTGGTCTGTTTAGTAAATCTTATCAATTTGTTCCCTTAACTGTAAACATCAAGAGATTAGGATGACCTAACTTTCTGGGAATTCAGCCCAGCAAATCCCATCCTTATTTTTCCTACCCCTCAATCAAGATGGAGTCACTCTGACTCCAAGGCCTCTGGCGCACTGACTCATCAGTGCGTAAGAACAGAGAAAGATTTATTTAATTAGGCAAAAGTATGAGGACGGGAGAGGCAACTCTTCAATTTGGCCTGTCTGAACATAACTGGGGGATTCTGTGAGTGAGGGAGGTTTGCGGGAGGTGAGATCCCGGATGCTCAAAGCTGCTTGCATCCCTCATTTCGTCAAACTTCTGAATGCCATCAAGGAGGTCTGTATGACTTAAAGATCATTGTTCTTTGAAAGAAAAACAATTTTGTTAATCTTGCAAGCAGTCCCAGGGAGTCGGGATATGAAGTTAATTATTAGTGACTACCTTCTCCTGAAATGACTAAGTTCAGGCAATTGTGCATGGAGGAAGAAAAGGATACAG
Organism: Cebus imitator; assembly: GCF_001604975.1. Taxonomy (NCBI): domain Eukaryota; kingdom Metazoa; phylum Chordata; class Mammalia; order Primates; family Cebidae; genus Cebus; species Cebus imitator. Next base: position 13,085,260 of record NW_016107354.1, on the reverse strand, counting down.
AGAAGGGAAAAGAATAAAACTGATACTTGATGGTTTTTATAATATAGGCTCAGTGACAGCTCCTCCAATAAATACATTCACTTGTTCTGTGTTTCGAGGAAAGAGTGGTGCATGCACACCCACCATGCCCTAGGTCCTTCGCATCTGGGAAGGACCACAAACAGCACTGTCAGAGTCAAAAGCTCTTCCCTTTTTCCCTTAGGGCTTCCTTTCCTCTACCAGCATCCTAGAAGGGTAGGAAGAGGGAATGAGCAGACCATACACGCCCCCCAACCCCTTGCCAGCTAGGGCCCCTGAACCCTGGTAAGACTTGAGCTGAGGAGAAGGGACAGGGAAGAGGCTAGAACTTACTGGACCTTTCAATGTTGAGAAAGTGGACCGGACTTAACACGATGCTGTTACAGCTAAGGTTGAGTGCAAAGCAAAGGTGACTGTCTGCGACATCCTTGGGAAACTCAGACAGGGTCCATTGAAGGCAGGGCTGGAGGACTTGATGCCATTTCCTATGTATGCTCCATCAGATTCTGTGCTTTCAATGAATTGATGACATATTTATTGTGTATTTTTGAGGAAAAAAAATGAGATCTGGGGACTCCCATACATCTCACACCAGAAGCTTTGGGCTCTAGGGTTACTTGTAACAGCAAACATTTGAGAACAACAAAATCAAGCCAACAAGAGGAATTCAGTTAACTAAACTCAGCCTTAGCCACTTGGCAGAGTGTTCCACAGTGAATAAAAAGAGTGATTACACTCATGACAACAAGGAGATTGCTTAATGCCGTAATGTTGAGTTAAAAATATATAAAAAAAGAATGTTTAATTATACATACAGATCAATAATAACTATGACAAAAAAGCCAAAAAGAAAGAATCCTAGAAGCAATGAAGATGAAATGTCAAACAGTTGTTTTCAGAGTGTTGGAAATACACATTTTTTCTTGTCTTTTTCTTTTTATAAAATAGAACTTATTATTTAGAACAGTTTTAGATTTACCAAAAAATTAAGAGGATAATGCAAAGAATCACCATATAACTTGCACCCAATTTCCTCTATTACTAACATCTAATACTATTAGGGCATATTTGTTAAAAAGGAATGAATCAATATATGCCTGTTATTATCAACAGAAGTTCATACTTTATTCAGATTCCTTTGGTTTTACCTATTTCCTTTTTCTGTTACAGGATCCTATGCAGGGCACTACCTTATGTTTCAATATCATGTTACTTTGAGGTCTTTTTGATTCTGATCATTTCTCAGACTGTCCTTGTGTTTGATGAGTTTGACAATTTTGAGGAGTATGGATTGTCACAGGTGCAGTTAGCTGGGATCAGTGTCATGGGTGGTAGAGGAATTCACCAAGAGAGCTGTAGGTAAAGAAAAGCAGGTGTATTAAGAAAGTATGAAAATATGTTGCAAGGTTGCAGTGGGTAGCACAGCAGAGAAGGGGCTGTCTGCAAAGAGGCAGGGCTGGAGGGAAGTTTTATGGATAGTGCTGGAGGGGGCTGTATGCAGAATTGAGGTCCTGCTACTGGAGTTACCTGCAGAACACGGTCGTTGTGCCCATGGGTTGTTTGCGATTAGCCATCTCTCAGAACAACTCTTCATTTTCTCCCCTACCTGGGCCCTCCCCAACTTGGGACCCCTTCCTTGTTGTTAGTTACTTATCAGCACTTTACACTGGTCAGATATTTTAGAGAACCACTTTCAGTTTGGATTTGTTTAATGCTTTTTTCATTATTGGACTGGGGTTATAGGTTTTGGGAGGAAGATCACAAAGATAAAGCATTATTCTCATCACATCATACCAAGGTGCTGTCCATATGACATCACGGTTGATGTTGACCTCTGGCTAAGGTGGTGCATGTCAGGTTTCTCTGTTGTAAGATTACTCTCCCCTTCCTCCCCTCTCCTTACGGTGCCCTTGGGAAGGAAATCACATGGCAGCCTACACTTAAGGAGTAGAGACGAATGCTCTGCTTCCGTTAGGGTGGAGTATCTGCATACCTCATGTGGAATTCTTCATGGGAGACTTGTCTCTTTTTCCCCATTTATTGTTTTATTCAATCACTTATTTATATCAGTTTGGATTTATGGGTTATAGTAAAAATACTGCTTTATTCATTTTGTTCCTTCAGCTTTGGCTGTTGGGAGCTCTTTCAGTTGGCATCGTCATACTTATGTCAATGTGGATTTTATTTCGGGTTGTTTCCATTTTACTGTTTTTCTCACTTCTCACACTACAGAGCGATCTTGGTTCATTTTATATATTTCCTACCTCAGTCCTAGAATCAGCCATTTCTCCAAGAGACCTTGATTCCTTTTATTGAAGAATGATATGAGAAACCAAGATCTGGGAACTAGGTATATTTCTTCCTACTGAAGTATCATTTCTTGTAGGTCCTTCCAGCTGATAGGGCAGGGATATGTATGTGTGTATACTAACCAATGTATTTACACATAACTGTAAATATTTTTAAAATAGCTACTAGTATCCATATTAAATATCTTTCTGTGTTAAGCAAAATATGAGCTCATGCTGATGTCTCCAAATCTAATTCTTTACCATGTGGATCACTCTAGCCTTTTCCCCTTGCTTGTATGTGAACTCCTACTCCAATAATAAAAAATCTGGCTCCCACAATCTGCTACCTATTTACTTCATTGTTTAATTTCGGTGCATACAGGTATAATGGGTATGTGTTGGTAACCCATATCCTGGTGGGAAACAGCATTATCAACTACAGTACAGTAATTATGTACTTTCTTTTGCCTTTAGTCTTATAAACTACCATTTCCAAGGCTACTTAGATCAGTGCCTCCCCACATTTCCCTCACTTGTTTCATGTATTGTGATACAGTTAGATTTTTTTTTTTTTAAATCATAGTCTTCATTCTTTCCTGGGATCCACTGATCACTTAAATGACTTTTTGAAAACTTGCATTCATTAGGATTCATTCTTTGTGCTATACAGTTCTATGGATTTTGACAAATTCATGATATCACCTGGTCACTATTGCAGTATCACACAGAATAGTTTCACTCCCCTGAATATCCCCTGTCCTTTATGTCCTCAACCTATGGCAAACACTGATCATTTTACCTTTTCCAGAATGTCATATGGTTGGAGCATAGTTTGCCTTTTCAATAGTTTGCTTTTTTCAGAATGTCATAAAATTTGAATCATATCAAATGCAGCTTTTTGGGACTGACTTCTATCACTTAGCAACATGCATTTAAGATTTATTGATGTCTTGTTGTGGCTTGATAGAACCTTTTTTTTATCACTGGATAATATTTCAATTGTAGGAATGTATATCACAGTTTGTTTATTCATTCACCTATATAAGGACATATTGTTTGTTTCCAGTTTGGGGTGACTATGAATAAAACTACCATAAATATTCACATGCAGATTTTTATGTGGACATAAGTTTTCAAATCATTTGGGTAAATACCTAGAAGCATTATGGCTGGGTCATATGGTAAGACTATATTTAGCTTTGTAAGAAACTGCCAAGCTGTCTTTCAAAGTGACTGTATCATTTTGCATTCCCACCAGCAATAAGTGAGTTCCTGCTTCTCTGCTCCCTCTAGCATTTGATAGTCAGTTTTTTAAAAAAAGTTTATCCATTCTAATAAGTGTGTAGTGGTATCTCACTGTTGTTTTAACTTTCAAATCCCCAATGACAAATGATGTTGAGTTTACTTTTATCTGTTTATTTGCCAACTGTTTATCTTCTTTGGTGAAGTATCTGTTCATATCTTTTGCCCATGTTTTAATTAGAAAATTCTCTTGTTGTTGAATTTTAAGAGGTATTTTGGATACAAGCCCTTTATTAGGTATGTGTTTTGCAAATATATTGTCTCAGGCTGTGGCTTGTCTTCTAATTCTTTTTAACTGTCTTTCAGAGAGCAGATATTTTCCATTTTAATTAAGTCTAACTTATCAGTTTCTTTTTCTTTTGTAGATCAGACTTTCAGTGTTGTAGCTAAAAACACATTGCTAAACCCAAGGCCACTGGGTTTCCTCCCAGAAGTGTTGTGTTTTAAGTTTAAGTCAGTGATCCATTTTGAGCCAATTTTCATGAAACATGTAAGATTGGAGTATAGGTTCATTTTTGAAAATATGGATGTTCAATTGTTCTAGCACCATTTGTTGCAAAGACTACCCTTCGTCTATCCAATTGTCTTTCCCCTTTGCCAAAGATCAGTCATTAATTTCAGAAAATTCTTGGCCATTATTACTTCAAATATTTCTTCTGTTTTGTTCTCTTTTCTCTTTCTGGTATTCCAATGATATGTACATTAAACATTTTGAAATATCCAATAGTTTTTTTATATACTGTGTGCTGCTTTATTCATTTTTTCTTGCTTTCATTTCTGTTTGGAAAGTTTCTGTTGGCCTGTCTTCAAGCTTACTAATCCTTTCCGTGGCTGTGTCCAGTCTACTGAAGAGTCTAGGAAAGCTACTCTTTCTTCTTTTTATAGTGTCTTTAATATTTAGCATGTTCTTTTGACACTTAAAGTTTTTAATCTCTCTGATGACAGTACCCACGTATTCCTGCATATTGACTATTTTTCCATTAGAGTCTTTAACATATTATAATAGTTGTTTTAAATTCTCTGTTTGTGATAATTCCAAAATCTATGTCATATCTGAGTCTGGTTCTGATGCTTCTTTTGTCTCTTCAGATCCATGGTTCTTGTTTTGTTTTTGCCTTTTCATGTGCCTTATAATTTTTTTTGAAAGCCAGACCTGATGTATCGAGTAATAGGAACAGTGGTTAAAAAAAGTATTCAGTGAGAAATTTTTATAGTAGAACTCCTTAATTTTCAATTTTGGTCAATGTGGTTTTAGTTACCCATCGTCAACCAAGATCTGAAAATAGGTGAGTATAGTACAATAAGATATTTACAGAGAGAGAGAGAGAGAGACCACATTCATGGAACTTTTATTACAGTATATCATTATAACTGTTCCATTTTATTATTAGTGGTTGCTGTTAATCTTTTATTGTATCTAATTAATTCATTAAACTTTATCATAGGTATGTATGTATAGGAAAAATATAGTATATATAGGATTTGGTACTATCTGCAATACCAAAGAAAATACAGTCTTATATTTTCAGAAATTCCAAGAGAATACAGTCTTGGAATGTATTTTCTGAGGATGAGGGGGGAATAAAACATTTGACCTGGTTAGATTTAATGTTTTGTGTGCTTACTCTCTGAGGTAGCTGTAGGTGCTAGAGGCCTCCAGTTCCCCCAGCATCCTAGTTTCTGTCTCCCTTGTTGTCTTTAAGATTCCTTAAGAACTCCTCCTTAGAGGGGACCCATGTCTTGCACCTCTCCAGCTGTGATCCGCTGCTTTGTACTGGAGCTCTGCTGATGTGGCAGGAGTAGGGTGTGGGGAAAGTGTTATGGTTAAATCTTGGTCTTTTGTTGGGACCATTTTCCTGTGATCTTCAGAACTGATTCTTCTTCCTTTTTTTTTGTCTGTGTTAGGTAAGACAGGGAGGATAAAGAGGGCTGGAGTTAGGTAAATTTCTTTTCCTCTAGATGTAATAAGGCTATTTTCCCCTAGAGAGGAGGCCTTTCTTATAGAAAACAGCCTTTTTCCTCCCACTGCTAGAAGATAGAAGGATTTTTCTTCATTCCTATGGCCTCCAGGAGTTTCTCACTCAAAACAGTCTTCACTCAGCCTCCAAAAATTCGTTCAAAATTATCATTGAAGTGTTTCTGCCTGTTTATGGCTCCAGCTATCTCTGAGGAGAGCTTCATAAATGGACTATTTATAAAGGTGAGGCCAGGATGAAGGCACTCAAGAAACATGGGTGATGGGTGGGCCATACCCACTGTGAGTGGCTCGAGCTGCACCTGTCACCAACCACTGTGCGTTCCTACATGGAATGGTGGACTACAGTGGCATTTGGAGTCCCCAGGAATCAGGGTCAATTCAAATTCAATGTCTAGTAATGCCCAAAATGAATTCCCTTTCCCAGTGCACATTCACTCAAATAAATGGCCATGGGTCCCTTAGGAGAAGGCTTGGAGGAAGATTGATGGTGTGTGCCTGCAGGCATGGCACAGAGCTTTTCCTTAAAGGAGCCGAGCCTCCCTCCCCTCAAGGGCATCTGTGTCTGTGAATCCATCCAGTTTGGTGACTACCAACCTGGGGCTTTTTGTTTGTTTTCAGTTAGACCAAGAAATACTCTGGTACGGTAGGCTGCTTATCTATTTCTTTCCCAGTGACACCACGATCACTACCAAAGATACCTATAGGACAAGGCATTCTGAGGGCCTGTACCTCCCTGCTGTCCTTTTCAGTAGATGCTCCCACCTTGTTTTTGGCAGCTGAGTGTTCCTTGGCCTCTGCTCCTCTAGTACCCCGTCATCCCCACTGGGATTGGTGAGACCACGTCAATAGCAGCTTTCACCCAAGATCGTACTTAGCCTAAAAAGGAGCAACCACAGAGGTTTGCAAGGATCCCTTCACTGTGGGTTTCTTCAGCTTCCTCTGGGTGTTCTCATGGCACACAGTTTGGGGGTGGCTGTGTAGACTGCATGTGATAAAGGATCACTCTAAGCCTTTGGCTTCCCTCTCTACATCATCCCAGGAACCTGTGGCATCTCAAACGTGATCACTGTTAAATACAATTTTCAACCAACCAACCAAGAAAATTGCTAGAGCTACCTTCACTTGTACACATTAAATCTGGGCTCTCTGGTAAGTGCTTACATATCAATAAATTTGGTCTGGTCTTGGTATAATTTCTCCTTGGTGTAATATCCATAGAATCCACTTCTTCTTTGTTTTTCAGGTTTTCTTCAATATATGCCATCAAAGTCTTGCTTTTGTTGTGTGAACTATTTCCTCTCAGGTCATAGTTTGCACCTGTCTCTTAGAGTATGCTGGGACTTCATAGCTATGGGTCAAGAGGCGACAGGGGGTGGTTGTGGTGGATCTTGAGGTGAGCAGGCATCCCATTTAGAGGCCTCTGTTTCAGATGAGGTTATTACAGGGTCTTCAAGCAGAGACAAGGGACTTCCGCTGTCAAGGGGTGCTCAGAGTGACTTGGAATTCAATGTCTGGGTTTCGTGTGGTCCAATCAGATGCTCCCATTCCAAGTCTCAGGATCCCATTCTTTCCCATGAGAAATAATTTCCCAAGGGCCTAACTTTCAGGTGAGAAACTTGGCAAGATTCTTGGTAAATTCAATGGATGTTGGAATTCAGCATCCGGCACAGTTAGTTTCGAATTTGATTGTCAAGCACTATCTTGTGGCTTTAAGAAATAAGAGATTTATTTCTCGTTGTCATTGCTGAGAGTTAAAGGCCTGCGCTTATAACTTTTATTCCAAATGCTCCAGTGCATTCAGGAGCACCCACTCTGGTCCCTGCAGTCGTTGTTGCTGCCGTCATTGTCAAGGGCTGCGGCTGCTTGGTGTGTCAAGGCACTTGCTTCAGTTGCTCAGTCAACCATGGATGATGCTCGACTGGTTCTGCTGCCACTGCATGCCTTGAATTACTAGTCCCCATTCCCCACAGGAAAGAGCTCAGTCAGCACTGTGCTCAAACCCACGGCTATGACCAATCCAGTCCCAAGAATCTCACCTTTGTTGATTTAGACCTGGGGATGCCAGTTTTTCATCATCCAGGCTCCAAACAGGAAATGGAAACCGTAATGAATTTGAACAGGGAACGTGTCATATAAATGGTTATGAAGTATGACTAAGGATCACCTACCAAGAGATAAGCAGAACTCCGAAGAATGCAGGGATAGCAAGTGTCCAAAGCAGCCACTCCCTCTAGGGTTCATCTGAGGAAGGAACAGATCTGGAAGAACCTCCCCTCTGCTCTGCCATTGCCACCAGCGCTATTGCCAGGCCTGGGGAGAGAGTGTGGTGTGGCCCCCCAGCTGGCAGAGGATGAAGCGGACCATGGGGAGGACTCGCACTCTGGGACATGTTGGCAGCTGCTCTCGGGGGTGGTGTGCACTACAGGGTATCCACATGATGGCCACTACACACCACGGAACAGGCAGAGAGGAACATACAGCCACCAGGAAAAAAAAAAAAAAGCCTTTTTTTTTGTCCTTGGTCCCGCCAATCCCTATTACGGACAAAACTTAACCTCATAGCAGTTGGTGAGGGACAGTGTTTCAGTATCACAAGCAGGTGGTGAAGGATTTGGAGCTGAGAGGCAGTAAGTTGACAAATGACGCACTTGGGTGCCCTACGCCCCTGTGATCTTGGACAAATCGCTTCCCTTCTCAGGACCCTGGTCTCCTCATCTGTCACGGGGGCGAGCCACCACCTTTCCACAGGGTTGTGTGAGGATTGACCGAGGTAAGCATGTTCAGCACCCGGTGCACAGTCAGTGCTTCATAAAAAGGAAGGACTATGAGCTGGCAGTTGGCCCGCTCCACATTTTGGGGTCTGGTTTCTAAGCCAGCTCTCATAGCAGAGAGTTAAAGGACCGAGCTTATAACTTTTATCCCAAGTGGTCCAGTGCATTCAGGAGAACCCACCTCCTCCAGTGGGGGTCTTCCCTGCTCCCATCAGGGCCCCTCTGTGGGGTCTGGAGTCCTGACCCAGAAACTGAGAGGAAAAGGCAGGGGGACGCAATTAAGAGTTGTCAGCCTTGCCGAAGCTCTCCTTTCTCTTCTTAACCTGCTGTGAATCCTTAGGCTAATTAATTACCTTCTCTGAGTCTCATTCTCCTTCTTTGTCACCTGCCAGACTCTTCTTCACCACATCCATACACTGACCTAGGAAGAGCCCTGGCGTCCCTCCCAGGAGAGCAGGTATCTAGCTCACCTCTGTCACCAATGTGCTCTGTGTTCCTGGGTAGATGTCTCTCCCTCTCAGGGCCTCGGTTTCCCAGTGGTGTCCTCAGCACCCCCTCCTCTCCCTAGCTCCTTGATTCTCTGATTGGCAACTGCTCATTTCTGCAGACAAATGCCACACAGTGGCTCCATCACAGTTAGGGGAGGCCACGGCGGGGGCAGCAGCATTGGCATGCCCTGCACCTCTGAGCAGTCCTGGTTAATTACTCGAACTTCTATATATTGCCTCCCTAGTTCCCCAAGCAAACGTCTCCATTACTGGGAGTAGTTGACTCACACCAGCTTCCACTGTGAGGGCCGGAAGCTTTGAGATGTGCCCCTGCCCTAGCCTCTGCACTATGAAGGGACTAAGGAGTGACCCACAACTTGGGGCTCTCGGGTGTGGCCTGCCTACCAGCCGCACACCTCAGCCTCTCCTGGGAACCTGCAGGCTGTGGGTAAGTGGTTAGAGCACTAACTCAGGAGCCTGCCTGATGGCTAGGCCTAGTCCTAGTGTGGCCTCTGGCAGAGTGTGCATGGACTGCATGCAGACCCAGTGCCCATGGTCTTCAGCCTCCCCTGCCTGGCACCATGCCACCCTCTAGAAGCTGCAGGGAGAGGACCCTGGGAATGAACTCCACTTCCTGCTTCCTCCCTACCTGCAGGAGCCTCTGCCTAAGCTCTCTCGCTTTGCAAAGCAATGAGCTTGGAGGTAAATTCCTGGGCAGCTTCAGAATCAAGGTGTCTTCTGGAGCATGTGTTTAACAAGTGCTTCTGTCTGAGCAAGACCTGTCTGAGCTCCGTTCTGGGCCCAGGGTGGCTTCTCTGTGCTCCTGAGGCCCTCTTCTCCCTGCAGGCATGCCTGGAGTTTTCCTGGGCCTAGTTGGCAGGAGTATCTACTACCGCTCACTGGTGACAGAGAGGCGGGCTAGAACAGCAACCACTCGCTGGTTTGGGGTTCACCCTGCAGTTCAGGCTGGGCCTGGCCTTGGCAGATCCCCACTTCTCCCTGACCCTAGGTGGAATCTGAGTCTGTGGAGACGCAGACTTAAGGACGGCATCCCCAGGACACCTGGCCCAGCCCAGCGCGAGCCCAGGAGAGGCCTTTGATTTGTGAACCGCTGGGTTTAGGGTGGATTTAGCAACTGGGTTTCCAATTGATTTCCACGGGGAGGAAGATGGATTTGCAGCCGACACAGGTTTGCAGCCTTGCCGGGATCTGCAGCAGGCAGTGGGCAGGACGTTATTGACTTGACCCCCGCCCCTGGAGAAAGAAAGATAATGAGGTTAAGAAGAATCCTTCTTTGTGAGGTTTTATCCTGAGGCCTGTGAAGAGGTAACTTCTACTTTTGATGCAGTTACACAGCTCTGCAAAGGCCATGGGAAGAGGACCCAGAGAATGAGATTCTCCTCATGTTTTCCCTCCTGGCCTCTTGGAGGACTGAAGTCTGCAAAAGTTCCTGGAGACCCCAGAAATCAGAACTGCCCCACCTGCCCTCCTGCGGGCCCCAGCCGGCCCCTCTGTCCCTGCAGTGCCCTCCCCGCAGTGGGGTCATCCAGCCCCCTGTGGGCCTCGGGAACAAGGCAGGGAGGAGGGAGCCACCTTCGCTGTGGGTTTGGGAACTGACGGCCCTGGGTTAGAGTTCTGCGGGATTCTTTCACTCACTGGCTGTGGGGCCTTGGGGAGCTCCATGCCCAGCCTGGCCTCAGTCTCCTCGCCTGTGCAATGGGTGCGGTGAGGAGATTTTCCTCCAAGGACGCGGCGGGATTCAATGAGATGAGCGTGTGCTGGGAGCCACACAGCACTTGGCTCGGGTGGGTGGGACATGAGGCCTGGACAAAGATGGATCCGAGTTAGAGCCGACTCTGACAGCCGCTACCTGTGTGATCCCGGACATGTGCCTCAGCCTCCCGAGCCTCAGTTTGCCCCTCTGTGCAGTGGGAATAGAGTGGTTGTCATGACAAAAGAGAAAATGAAGGCCAGGTCCTCAGTGCCATGATGGGCGTGTGGTCAGCCGTCATCGAATGCTTTTGCTACCCCCTTCTCCTGGGCACTGCCTGGGCACTGCCTGGGCAGCAGATGCCGGCCTGGCCCTGAGCCCATGTGGACAAGAGTGAGGGACTCTGGGTTTCTGCCCACGTCTGTGCCGATAAAGCTGGGATGATAAAGCAGCTTCCGGGACTGCACAGTGGACAGCGGGTCAAAGCATCAACGTCTGAATCCTGGTGCAGCAACATCAGCAGCTGCGAGGACTCAAGGAGGCCACTTTCCCTCTCTGAGCCTCAGTCTCCTCATCTGTAAAATGGAGAGGATGATGAAGACCCCAGACATGACACACCCTGGATGCTTTCTCACTGCAACCCTATGACAGCCATGCGAGGTAGGCATTCTGGCTGTCCCATTTCACGGGTGGGAAAACTGAGGCTTTAAGAGGGGAAATTCCTTGCTCAAGGTCAGCTAGGATGTGGTGGAGGCAGGATGTGAACCCAGGGATTCTGGCCCCAGGTGCACACTCTTGCCTGCTCCTTGGGGTTGCTCTGAGGATCCCCTAAGATGAAGGCCGAGGATGGGCTCCACAAACTCCAAAGCACTGCAGAAAGACCAGACGCAGTCCCTTCCACAGGGGACGGAATTCCAACCTGACAAGTGTGGCTTGGCTCTGTAGACCGTGAAGTGCTGTGATAACTGTGACCAACATTTCTTGAGCCTCACCTAAATGCTGGGCATCATGACATTTTATGTTTAGCATAAATAAATGTGGGCACAGCTCTCTGATTCCGGAGCCCAAATTTCTACCTATGAGAATGTGCCCCTACCCATGTAACTATTAAACGTTAGCACATGACTCAGGATATTCTGCTGTTTAGAAAGAAAATGAGCTGAGGTCAGACTCAGGTGACTGCGGGGTGTGGAGTAATCAGGGCAGGCTTCCTGGAAGGGGTGAACAGAACTCCTTGGCCTCTGGGCCAGAGAAGGTGTTGGGGAGACACTGGGGGTGGGGCCAGGCTTAGGGTGCAGCCCCAGGGTTCGTGTTAGAATACAAGTGGGCCCTTGACTCATGTGCTTAGAGAATGCCCAGATCCAGCTGCAGGCCCTGATGTTCCCCAGTATGGTTCATTGTCAGATTAGCTGGTTTCTGTCTCTTTTGTTAAGAAGTTGCATGTTTTCTCATATTTCAACGTCATGGTTTTATTAGACCCCATAATCAGGAGGTGAATTGTGGCTTTCTCCTCTGCCATTTACTCAGTTCTATTGACTTGTCCTTCCTCATTATTCAGCAAGTAATTCCTTCCATGAGCTTCCGTTGATTTCTGGATTGAAATATTTCTTGATGCACTTTTTAATGAGAGTCCTGTCTCAAGTGCACTAGCATCAGGTTAAAGCATTGCACTTTGGGCCTGTTTCACTGTAAAAACAGCATCGGCTCCCACTGGGAGGTCACTGTATCCTTCTCCCAGTACTCATGGGGGACGCCTGTGACCCTCCTTCCGGGGTCCTCACAGGGGATGTCTGTGGACTCTTCTCCTGGGGTCCTCATGGGGATACGTTTGTACCCTCCTCCCAGGGTCCTCACTGGGGGAAACCTGTGACGCTCCTCCCGGGATCCTCACTGGGGATACCTGTGACACTCCTCTTGGGGTCTTCACAGGGGATGCCTGTGGACCCTCCTCCTGGGGTCCTCACAAGGGATGCCTGTGATCCTCCTCCCAGGGTCCTCACGGGGGACACCTGTGGATCCCCCTCCTTGGGTCCTCACGAGGGACACCTGTGGACCCTCTTCCCAGGTCCTGACCAGAGACAACCGTGGAGCATCCTGTGGCTACTTGCTTGAATGTTAAAGCTGTTGAAACTGGGTTTTGCCTTTTAGTATGCCTCATAAATTTTCATTGGTGGTGTGACATGATGTGTTGAGTCAAAGGGCTGGAGTAAAAAGGCCTTTAGTATGAGGTTTTATGTTTATCTCGCTGAGGTTAACCTGTGTTTTCTGTTTGCTGTAGCTGTGGTTCAGAGGCTGAACTTTCCTCTAGTGTCCTGTATTTTCTTTCCCCATTGTCTTTGGATTTTACTAGAAACTTCTGAAATGAGGTCTGAGCTTTATAGTTCTTGAATCTGTAACCCCTGTGATTGTACAACATCCCTGTTGATGTGGTGGTAGGGTCTGGGGGAGGCAATCATTTAGGAATCTTATAACCAGGTCTCAATCTTTTACGGAGCTGGAATTGGGTATTTTTATTCCCTGAGGCCTTGTTAGAGAGAACAGAGTGCCATAGGCATATTTCAGGAAGGTCATTTTCCCCCCTCTCTTACACACGCAACAGGAGATTTTTCTCCTACTTTCAAATTGAAGATCTGGGGCTGCTCCTCCAGGTAAAACTCACAAAAGTGTCTGGGACCCTCTAAGACAGGGTGTCGAAGCTTTCGGCTTCTCTGGGCCACATTGGAAGAAGAAGAATTGTCTTGGGCCACACATAAAATACACTATCACTAAGAATAGTGGATGAGCTAAAAAGAAATGAAATTGCAAAAAAATCTCATAATGTTGTAAGCAAGTTTATGAATTTGTTTTGGGCTGCCTTCAAAGCCATCCTGGGCCTCATGTGACCTGGGGACAGTCGGTTGGATAAGGTCGCTCTAAGAGTTGGCAGCCTTGGAATTTTTAATTCTCCTAATGTACACGGACCTTCCAGCAATTTATCATTTAAAGTGTTCTTAGACTTACTGGTTCCAATTGTGGGCTTCTCTTCTGGATGCTGTGATTCTCCGTATCTGCCTGTCTTTTTGATTTTTGATGCACCAATTTGCCCTCTAACCTTAATTTTCTGATGTATCTAAGAATAGTTGTTGATTTTGACTTTGTTTATCATATTTTTCATGTTAAGAGGATGGGAGTAATGACTTCCAAGCTCTTTTCATGTTGGACAAGAAACCAGAAATTAGGATCTCAGTATTTTTTTCAGTGTTGAGTTATGAGAGTTCTTTATATATTTTAGATAATAGTCCTTTGTTTTATAAGCAATTTGCAAATATTTTCTCCCAGCCTGAAGCTTACCTTTCATCCTCTTCACATGAGTTTTTATAGAGCAAAAGTTTTAAATTTTGATGTAGACAATTTATCAGTTTTTCCTTTTATGAATCATGCTTTTGTTGCCATGTCTAAGAACTCTTCTAGTTGTAGTTTCCAAAAATTTTCTGCTATTTTTTTCTAGACGTTTTATAGTTTTATGCCATATATTTAAATCCATGATCCATTTGAATTAATTTTTAAGATAGTATGAGGTTTAGATTGAAGTTCTTTTTAAATTTTTCCCCATGTATATCCAATTGCACCAGAACCATTTGTTGACTGGGTTATCCTTGCTCCATTCAATTAGTTTCATATCTTTGTCAAAAATAAGTTGAGCATGTATGTGTAGGTCAATTTCTGTGTTCTCTATTTTCTCCCCATTGATCCATATGTCTATACTTCCTTTAATACTACGTTGTCTTGATTAATGTACCTTTCTTGCAATACTTCATATTGGGTAGAGCGATTCCTTTTACTTTACTCCTTTTTGTCTAGGTCATTTTTAGCAATTTCAGGGCCTGTGCCTTTCTACGTCCACAAAACAGTTTACTGCAGTCTTGATAAGAATTGTGTTAAAAATGTACCAGAATCTCTAGGACACATTTAAAGCAGTGTCTAGAGGAAAATTTATAGAAATAAATGCCCACATGAGAAGCAAGGAAAGATCTAAAATCGACACCCTATCATCAAAATGGAAAGAGCTAGGGGAGCAAGGTCAAAAAAACTCAAAAGCTAGCAGAAGACAAGAAATAGCTAAGATCAGAGCATAACTGAAGGAGACAGAGACATAAAAAATCCTTCAAAAAAATCAATAAATCCAGGAGCTGGTTTTTTGAAAAGATCAACAAAATAGACAGACTGCTAGCCAGATTAATAAAACAGAAAAGGGAGAAGAATCAAATAGATACAATAAAAAACAATAAAGGTGATCATTAAAAAATTGGGAGACAACAGATGCTGGAGAGGATGCGGAGAAATAGGAACACTCTTACACAGTTGGTGGGAGTGTAAATTAGTTCAACCATTGTGGAAGACAGTGTGGCGATTTCTCAAGGATCTAGGAATAGAAATTCCATTTGACCCAGCAATCCGACTATTGGGTATATACCCAAAGAACTCTAAATTGTTCTACTATAAAGACACATGCACCCATATGTTCATTGCAGCTCTGTGTACAGTAGCAAAGACCTGGAACCAACCCCAATGCCCATCAATGATAGACTGGACAAAGAAAATGTGGTACATATATATCATGGAATACTACACAGCCATAAAAAAGGATGAGTTCGTGTCCTTTGTAGGGACTTGGATGAATCTGGAAATCATCATTCTCAGTAAACTGACCCAAGAACAGAAAGCCAAGCATCACATGTTCTCATTCATAATTGGGTGTTGAACAACGAGAACACGTGGACTCAGGGAGAGGAGCATCACACACAGAGGACAGTTGGTGGGGGTAGGGAAGAGACAATGGGGGGTAGAGAGGGAGGAGAGGGCGGGGAGGGATAACATGGGGAGAAATGCCAGTTATAATATGCACCTAAAGTAAAATAAATAAATAAATAATAAATTTAAAAAAGAAAGCAAAAAAACAATAAAGAGGATATTACCACAAATTCCACAGAAATAAAAACTACCATCAGAGATTACTACAAACAACTCTATGCACATAAACCAGTAAACCTGGAAGAAATGGATAAATTCCTGCACACTTGCACCCTCCCAAGCCTAAACTAGAAGGAAGTCGAAACCCTGAATAGACAAATAACAAGGGCTGAAGTTGAGGCAGCAATTAATAGCCTACCAACCAAAAAAAGCCCAGGTCCAGATGGGTTCACAGCCGAATTCTACCAGACATACAAAGAGGAGCTGGTACCACTCCTTCTGAAACTATTCCAAACAACCCCAAAAGAGGAAATCCTTCCCAAATCATTTTATGGGACCAACATCATCCTGATACCAAAACCAGGCAGAGGTTCAACAAAAGAAGAAAACTTCAGGTCAATATCCATCATGAACACAGATGCAAAAATCTTCAATAAAATACTGGGTACCAGATTACAACAGCACATCAAAAAGCTTATTCATCATGATCAAGTTAGGCTTCATCCCAGGGATGCAACGCTAGTTTAACATATGCAAGTCTATAAATGTAACCCACCACATAAACAGAAGCAAAGACACAAACCACACGATTATCTCAATAGATGCAGAGAAGACCTTCAACAAAATTCAACAGCCCTTTATGCCAAAAACTCTAAATAAACTAGGTATTGATGGAACGTATCTCAAAATAATAAAAAGCCATTTATGACAAACCCACAGCCATTATCATACTGAATGGGCAAAAACGGGAAGCATTCCCTTTGAAATCTGGCACTAGACAGGGATGCCTGCTCTCACCACTCCTTTTAACATAATATTGGAAGTTCTAGCCAGAGCAATCAGGCAAGAAAAAGAAATAAAAGTATTCGATTAGGAAAGGAGGAAGTCAAATTGTCTCTATTTGCAGATGACATGATTGTATATTTAGAAGACCCCCATTGTCTCAGCCCCAAATCTCCTTAAACTGATAAGCAACTTCAGCAAATTCTCCAGATAAAAAATCAATGTGCAGAAATCACAAGCATTCCTATACACCAATAACAGACTAACAGAGAGCCAAATCAAGAGCGAACTGCCATTCACAATTGCTGCAAAGAGAGTAAAATACCTAGGAATACAACTAACAAAGGATGTAAAGGACCCCTTCAAGGAGAACTACAAACCACTGCTCAAGGAAATAAGAGAGGACACAAACAGATGGAAAAACATTCCATGCTCATGGTTGGGAAGAATCAATATTGTGAAAATGGCCATACTGCCCAAAGTAATTAATAGATTCAATGCTATCCCCATCAAGCTACCTATGACCCTCTTCACAGAACTGGAAAAAGCCACCTTAAACTTCATATGGAACCAAAAGAGAGCCCACATAGCCAAGACAATTCTAAGCAAAAAGAACAAAGCTGGAGGCATCATGCCACCTGACTTCAAACTATACAACAAGGCTACAGTAATCAAAACAGCACGGTACTGGTACCAAAACAGAGATATTGACCAATGGAACAGAACAGAGACCTCAGAGGCAATTCCACACATCTACAATCATCTGATCTTTGACAAACCTGACAAAAATAAGCAATGGGGAAAGGATTCCCTGTTTAATAAATCGTGTTGGGAAAACTGGCTAGCCATATGCAGAAAGCAGAAACTGGACCCCTTCCTGACACCTTACACTAAAATTAACTCCAGATGGATTAAAGACTTAAACATAAGACCTAACACCATAAAAACCCTAGAAGAAAATCTAGGCAAAACCAAACAGGACATAGGCATAGGCAAGGATGTCATGATTAAAATACCAAAAGCATTGGCAACAAAAGCCAACATAGACAAATGGGACCTAATTAAACTTCAGAGCTTCTGTACAGTAAAAGATCATTAGGGTGAATCAGCAACGAACAGAATGGGAAAAAAATTTTGCAATCTACCCATCTGACAAAGTGCTGATATCCAGAATCTACAAAGAACAAAAACAATTTACAGGAAAAAAAAAAAAAAAAAAAACGAAAAAAAAAGAAACCCATTCAAAAGTGGGCAAAGGATATGAGCAGACACTTTTCAAAAGGAGACATTTATGAGACCAATAAACATATGAAAAAATGCTCATCATCACTGGTCATTAGAGAAATGCAAATCAAAACAACATGGAGATACCATCTCACACCAGTCAGAATGGCAATCATTAAAAAATCTGGAGGCAAAAGGTGCTGGAGAGGATGTGGAGAAATAGGAACACTTTTTTACTGTTGGTGGGAGTGTAAATTAGTTCAACCACTGTGAAAGACATTGTGGCGATTCCTCAAGGAATCCTAGAAATAGAAATTCCATTTGACCCAGCGATCCCATTACTGGGTATATATCCAAAGGATTATAAATCATTCTGTTATAAAGACACATGCACACGTATGTTCATTGTGGCACTGTTTACAATAGCAAAGATCTGGAACCAACCCAAATGCCCATCCATGATAGACTGGACAAGGAAAATGTGGCATATATACACCATGGAATACTATGCAGCCATAAAAAACCATGTGTTTCTGTCCTTTGTAGGGACATGGATGAATCTGGAAACCATCATTCTCAGCAAAATGACACAAGAACAGAAAATCAAACACTGCATGTTCACACTCATAGGCGGGTGTTAAACAACGAGAACACATGGACACACGGAGGGGAGCATCACACACTGGGGTCTATTGTGGGGAAATAGGGGAAGGAAGTGGGGGGTAGGGAGGTTGGGAAGGGACAACATGGGGGGAAATGCCAGATATAGGTAATGGGGGAATGGAGCCAGAAAACCACATTATCATGTAGGTGCCTATGCAACAATCCTGCATGTTCTGTACATGTACCCCAGAACCTAAAATGCAATAAAATATATACTTAAAATAAAAGAATTGTGTTATAACTGCATTTTAATTTAGGAATAATCTTTATCACTTTTTACAGCATGCACTTTAGGTTTTATTGTTTGGTGCATATACATTTAAGACTGTTATGCTTTCTTGGCAGATTAATGTTTTTATCTGTAAAAGGATTTATCTATCCTTTTCCTTTCCACCTACCTATGTCATTAAATTTGAAATGAGTTTCTTGTAAACAATATGTAGTTGGATCCTGTTTTGAATATTCTTCCAGTCTCTTTTGATTGGTATGTTTAGACCATTAACATTTGAAGTGATTATTGTTATGTTTGCACATAAGTCCATAATTTTATCATGTTTTCGGTTTGTTTCTTCTGGTCCTTGTTCCTCATTTTTGTTCCCTGCTTTACTGTGGGTTATTTGAACTTTGTTTCAAGGATTTCACCTTGGTTTATTTATTGTGTTTTTGAGTGCACCTTTTTTGTATATTTTTCATAGTTGTTTCGATTATGTCACAATATCACATATGTCTTAAAACAGTCTAAGGTTATCAACAGTTTACCATTTCAAGTTAAGTATCAAAACTGCATTTCCAATAGATCTCTTTACCTTCCCTAATTCATGTCTTGAGTATCAAATGGTTTTATAATGTTTGTTTTTATCATTTAATATGATTTATAAAACTTATGAGGAAAATTATAGTCTATTGTATATAGCCATTTCTGCTCTTTCCATTGTTACCTCTTCCTGATGTGGGGAAGGTTTTTTTTATTTTTATTTTTCATTTTATTTCTGTTTGATGAACTTCCTTTAGGAAATCTTTAAGAGTATGTCTGTTAACAATAAATTATCTGTTTTTCTTTGTCTGACAATGTCTTCATTTTCTCTTAATTCCTGAAAGATATAGAACCTGAGATTGACAGATTTTTTTCTATCTGCAGGTGAAAAATATTGTGCAATATCCTTTCAGCTTCAATGGCTTCAGATGAGAAATCTGTCATTTGAATGTGTGTTCCCAGTAGGTAATTGTGTGCCATTTCGCTCAACTGCTTTTAAGTTTATTTTCTTTGACTTTAATTTTTTTCTTCTTTTTGAAACTGTTTCATTCTGTCACCCAGGCTGTTGTGCAGTGGTGTGATCATAGCCTGCTGTAGCCTCAAACTCCTGGGCTGAAGTGATCCTCTAGTCTCAGCCCCTAGTAGCTGGGACTACAAGTGCATGCCACAACACCTAGTTATCGTTTATTTATTTATTTATTTAGAGATGGGATCTCACTATGTTGCCCAGGCTAGCCTGAAACTCTGGAGCTTAAGTGATCCTCCTGCCTCAGCCTCCCAAGTAGCTGGAATTACAAACACAATGTAACATGCCTGGTGCCTTCAATTTTTAAAAGTTTAGTGATCATATGTGTTGGTTTGGATTTTTTGTGTTTGTCTTTTTTGGGGGTCACTCAGCTTCTTGGTTCTATAAGTTTGTGTCTTTCTTCTGATTTGGAAATTTTTCAGTTATTATTTCTTCAAATACAGATAGTCTCTGACTTATGATGGTTCGTCTTACAAACATTTCAACTTTATGACAGACAAAAGTAATATGTATTCAGTGTGCTCCTCAGCTTATGATAGAGCTGTGTCTGGATAAACCCTTTGTAATTTTCAGTGCTGTCCCATCATAAGTTGAGAAATATATGTACTCTTTCAGCTCCACTTTCTTCTTCTTCTCTTTCTAAAATTCTGATGACAAGAATTTTGGACCTTTACACATTGTTCCACAAAACTCTGAGGATCTACTTAATTTTTAAATTCTATTTTCTGTCTGCTGGTCAGATTGGGTGAATTCTATTGTTCCATCTTTAAGTTCACTGATTCTATTCTGTCATATCCACTCTACTATTGAGTCCATCTAGAACATTTTTTATTTCTGCTATTGTATTTCTCAGCTTTGTAATATCATTTGGTTCCTTTTTCATAACTTATTTTTCTTTGCTGAGATTTTGTTTTTTCACTTGCTTCAAGATAATTGGTAATTAGCTAGTGAAGCATTTTATGATGGCTGCTTTAAAATCCTTGTCAAATAATTATAGGATTTGATTCTTCTTGGTCTTGGGCTCCATTGATTGTTTTGCTTCCTTCAGGTTGTGATTTTCTTGGTTCTTGGTATGATGGATAATTTTTTATTGTATCCTGGACATTTGGTCTACTATATTGGGAGAGTCTAAGCCTTATCTAAATTTTTTTTTTTTTTTTTTTTTTTTTTTTTTTTTTTTTTTTTTTTTTTTTTTTTTTTTTTTTTTTTTTTTTTTTTTTTTAGCAAGCAGTCACCTATTTGGGCTTAGCACATGAGTTCTTCTTTGTGAGCTCTGGTCCTCATGGCAGTTTAATTGTCAAAGCTGTTATTTTGGTCTGCTCAGTTTATCTGGCGCTGCCATGGTTCCCACCGGTCTCTTGTGGGGCTACCTCGGGAGGTTTAAGGGGCTTCCTCAGGCCTGCTGAATATCTTCTAAAGAAAAAGGCTGCAGAGGGGCCCCCCTTAGAGCTGTTCAGCTATCCTGATGTCTCTGGCAGGGGAGTAGAGTCTTGGGCTCACAGACAAAGCTTCCTGGACTGGGACATTTGTAACTGATCACTGTTTTTGGTTCTCACCACTTCCTCATCCCAATCCTGAGAATATTTTGCTTTAAAAAAAACAAAAACCTTTCAGCTATTTCAAACAACTCAGCAATGTTCGCAACGGACACCCTCAGTCCATTTCTGAGGATGTATGAATCTCCATGGCTCATGTAGGGGCAGACAGCAAGGGTGTCAAAGGACATGTGTCTTGGCAATAAGAAATGAGGATTGTTTATCTCCACAGTAGGCTTGTTTAATTGGCCATTTTAAGATGTCTGTCTGTACAAGTGTCAATAGGGTGGGAATAATTAGTTCCGTTACTTAACCTCTCTGAACCTTAGTTAAGAAGAGGTTTGGAGCCTACCTACACTTAGATGTGATCCTGCTCAGCTACTCACTAGTGGTTGGGGTGCTGTCAAATCTCTTCATTTCTCTGGTCTTCAGTTTCTTCATCTGTGCAGTGGAAGTGAGGAAAGTCTCCACTTCCCAGGTTTGCTAATGTGATGCTGATATAAAGCACTGAGCACAGGAAGGGTCGCCTGGTTGACTCTGCTCAGTGACCATCAGGGATTATCATAATGACCTTGGAAGGCTTCCAGCCCTGATAGTCAGGTAATATCTAGGCTGCTGGAGGATCTAGCAGCTTTGAGATAATGAGGGTATCTTCCTTAGCAGTAGTAGATGCATCTATTATTACTAATAATGTTGTGTTTGAAAAGCAGGGCTCGATCTGAGCAGCCTAAATATGAATCCTAGCTCCAGCACTTACTGGCTGGGACACAGGTCAAGCTACTTAACCTCCCTAAGCATTAGTTTCCTCATCTGTAAAATGTGGACAGCGGTAACACCCAGTGCAGAGACGAGTCAGGCCCAGTAATCAGCATTGTGCTCGGAATGCCGTAATTGCTCGGTAAACGCTGGCTGCAGCTTGCCATGAAGATAGAGAGCTTTATGTGCTGTTTGTGGCTGTGTGTCTGTATTTCCAGTGCCTAGGACAGAGCCGGACATTCCGTGGGTCTCCGTCTAATGTGGTGGCCCCTTAGTTGGGCTGCAGGCCTTTCCTGCTCAGGGCTGTGTCTGGCTCATGGCTGTGTCCCCAGATCCTGTGTGGAGCCTCCCTCCTGCTCTTGACAGCTGAGGAGGCTGCACTGATGTTGCTAGGGCTTAAAAAGTGTGTCTGAGAGGCTGGCTGCTATGCAGTGTCACTGAGGCACTGGTCTGTCTCTCTCTGTCTCTCTCTTACACACACACACACACACACACACACACCCCCACCCACAACCAGCAGCAGCAGCAGCTGGATTCCTCCAAGCTCCTCTACGCTTCATGGATTTCTGGCCTTGAGTCGGGGCAGAACCACTGGCCACAAAGCTGGAGGTTGCCCTTCCACCAGGGTCCTCTCTCCTTGATTCCTGAGATCCTTAGTGCCCATTTGATGCTCATTTCTTAGAAGACAGAGGATGCTGCCAGTGGGGAGCCAGGAACCTGTCCCTGTCCCCTCCTCAGCAATCATCCTGCAGTGAGAGGGAATTTTCAGGGCCTTCCCTGAGCTTAGTTTTCCTGTGGAGGGGCAGAAAGCCCAGGCACTGGAGTCCCAGGGGAGATAAAAGCGCCGGAAAGGAGGGAAGAAGCTGCCCACCTGCCCTCAGCATGGTTGTCCTGATTCTTTGGGTGTCTTTTGGCGCAGATTCACCAATGGGCCCAACTACCGGTGTCTAGACAGGCTGCCGTCACTAATACCACAGACTGGGAGGCTGCAAGCAGAGAAACATCTTGTCTCTCAGTTCTGAAGCCTGGGAAGTCCAAGATCAAGATGCGATCTGGGTTGGTTCTTCTGTGGCCTCTCCCCTTGATTTGCAGACAGCTGCCCTCCCACCGTGTCCTCACGTGGCCTTTCCCTGTGTGCCTGCATTGGTGGTGTCTCTGCTCTTCTCATGCCAGTCTTGCTGGCTTAGGGCCCTGCTCATATGACCTCACTTAACCTTTATTACCTCTTTCCTTCAAGGTTCTATTTCTAAACACAGTCACATTGTGGGTTAGGGCTTCAACACAGAGCTCTGGGGGGCTGTAATTTAGGCCGTAACAGGGAATCACGACCTCCATGAAATGCCTGTGGGTCCCCTTAGCACTGGAATGGGGTCCAGTGTGACTCTTTCTTGCTGTAACATCCCTCCTCCCACCCGGTATCTCTGAGAGCATCTGGTCCAGGTTTCTCATTTAACCCTTGAGAATGAGGCTCACAGAGGGACAGTGACATGTCCCAGGTCACATAACACGTAGGGAGCAGCTCTTGGAGGACAGCCTGAAGCCCATCATTCTGGCCTGGGCTTTTGCTGATGCTTCGCAGTCAGGACAGCGAGACACGGGTAACTGCGCTAGGCTGTGTGGGCGCGGGCACCCGGCACCAGAGCTGAGAGACCGTGGTGCTAAGCAGCCTCTTTTGTCCCAAGCCTGGCTCTTGTTTCTCTCTCTTAAGGATTCCAATTTCGGGAACATTTATTGGCTCTTTTTAATTCTCTCATCTTTCATTGTGCTTTCTCTCTGGGTAATCTGAGGCTTGCAGACAGCGAAGTACGATGTATACATTAAGATGAAATGCAATAAAATATAATTGAACATATTTCTTTCAAGCCTGAGTGGTGGATTAATCTCCCTGGCATATCCCTAGTTTCTCTTCACTCATCCTGCTTTTTGTCTGAGGTTTTTCCTCTCCTCCCCGGAATCTCTGGGATTTGAATGGCTCCCTGTGTATCATCGGAGATACACACATGGTCCTGACACTACAGACCACGTCCCTGTGATGGATAAACCACATTCCCAGAGCTGAGGGAAGGGAACTGCCAGTGTCTTTGTAGGCCTGGGAGGGGTCCCCACTGATGATGAGGAGGGTGGGGGTCTGTGAATGGGAATGGGAAGGTTTCCCTGGGTGCAGAGACCCTCCCGGGAACATGCTCTTGGTGGGTCCTTCTGTTGCTCTAGAGCTGAGGCTGTTGCTCTAGAGCAGCAGGATCTTAACTTGCCCCCAAAGCCACCATTGGGTCCCCAGTGAGTGATGAATCAGCAGAGATGCCCTGGACATGGCCGTGAGCTCAGGTTTAGGTTAGGAGGGGCGCTGGAGGAGGTGAGCAGGAAGGGTGTTGCTGCCTCAGCTTACCCACTGTGTGGCCTTGGGTGAGTGACCCATCCTCCCTGGGCCTCAGTTTTCCCATCTATAATATGGGCATATATAGTCACAGCACAGGGGATTACAGGGAGGATTAAACCAAATGATGCCTGTAAGACACTCAGCACAGTGCCCGGCACACGGTGGGTCCTGAGTGATGGGGGCAGGTAACAGTCATTCATTCATTCACTCACCAGCCCATTGTGAGGCCTCCCATGTGCCAGGCCATGCACCAGGCATCAGGGAGAGAAAAATGAAACTTCCTGTCACCTGGGGTAGCTCACGGTCTAGTGGGGACTGGAACTGGCTCTGGGAGATGGACATAGTGGTGTTTGCGGGGACAGAGGACGGACAAACAAAGTCGGCTCCCAGGGGAATCAGAGGAGGCCTCCTGGAGGAGGTGATGCTCAAGCTGAGCCTGGGAGGGGGCTTGAGTTCCAGGGGCAGGGGTGGGGGGAGCTCCAGGAGAGGACGGCAGGGCAAAGGCAGGGAAGCATAAAGAGTGGTGGTGAGGGTGCCGGGGGTGGTCTGGCTGGGCCTGAAGCCTATGGACTGAGGGGATTAGTGGCCTTGAGCAGGGGCAGAACCCCCCACCCCCAGGCCCTGGTCTCCTTCTTCACAGAGCTTGCAGGAGCCCCGCCCTCTCCAGATGCTGCCATAGCCACCCTGCAGCAGCTATGGATCCAGGGTGTGTCTGTGCTCTTGGAAGCCTGGGAAGGCTCCACTGTCCCCAGCAGTCTCAGAAGTGTCTGCTCCCCTTGCCTGGCTTCTCCCTGATATTGGCACCTGCTCTAATCTTGGAGGTGTGGCCAGGGCTGCATGCTCCACAGAGCCAACGGGAGATAATGGGGGTAGAAAATGAGAGCCCATCCCTTCTGAGTTGGTGGGTTAAGAGCTCCCTGGGTGCAGCTGCGGTCATCCTCCCAGGTGGAGGACCCCAGGCATCTCTGCAGTCTGCCCCCTTGGAGGCCTGGAAAGGGCACTCTGTCCCCACAGGCTCAGGGCTGTCTGCTCCTGCTGCCTGGCCTCTCCCCACTCCTGGCATCTGCTCCGATCTCAGAGCAGGCTTGGGGACAAACCCAGGCACTATCACACCCCAGCCAGGCGTGCACACACTTGGGACAGTGCTGACATGCCAGTCCCTTGCCGTCTCATCCTCCTTTGGATTTAGGGTGCTGACAAGCCAGGGATGGGAAGCTGAGAGGGGCCTGAGGGCAGCGTGGCTCTGGGTGCTGGCCTGCAGGTGCCCCTTGGTGTGAGCAGCCTGGGTACTATGGACAGGGGGAGGCAGACAGGTTCCTGGGCAGAAGTGAGTGAGTCCCTGGTGAAGCCCCGCCTTCAGGCTAGGGAAAGCCTGAAGCCTGGGGGCCTGGATGTCAGTCCTGCTGACTAGAGGGGGACCAGAGGGAGAACTCATGCTGCTCTTTCCTGGGCCTGCCCATGGCTGCCTGTGGACCAATCAGCACTCACTTCCCCCCTCTGAGGCCCATAAAAGCCCCAGGTTCAGCCAGAGCAGAGAAGATGATGGGAGAACCAGCTGCAGAGGGGAGCTTCCCACTCCAGGGCCTCCTCTTTGCTAAGAGCTGCAGAGACAATGGGATGGCCTACCTGCAGAGAGGAGCCACCTACCCCAGGACCTCCTCCTCTCTGCTGAGGGCTGAACACTCATCAGGACACCGTAAATGCAGAAAGGAGCTACCTGCAGTGGGTCTCTGAGCTGTTCTACTTCTCAATAAAGCCCGTCTTCGCTTTGCTCCCCTTCCACTTGTCTGTGTACCTCATTCTCCCTGGTCACGACAGGAACTCAGGGCATGCCAAACGGCAAGGCTAGAAGAGCTGAAACACAAACAGGGCTGAAACATACCACCTTGCTCACCACATCACTGGTGAAGAGAGGGAGAGAAGCACTGTGGCCCTTCGGGAGCTCAGACCTGGGAGCTCCCTGAGCCAGGGCTGGGGCTCCCTCTTTGAGGCCCTGTGGTTCCTGATGTCTCTGAGCTTCTGGGTGTCACTGCATTCCCTGGTACCAGCCAGAGAAGCTGCTTGCAGCATGCTTGGTCTAGCCGCAGCCTCGCAGAGACCCAGCACCTGGAGCTGCCTGCCCACTGCAGCAGCCGGGGTGCCTGACCGTGCGCAGTGGCCGGACCACATGCCTGCTGGCTCACACACCCCCACTGCTCCACGCCTGGCTCGCTCTTGGCAGGTGTGGGGTCCAGGCTGGTAGCATGAGCCGAACACAGCCTGCCAGGCTGAGTGGGCGGAGCGAGCTGAATGGGACCAGGCAAAGGCGCCAGGGCCACAGAGGTTTCTGGCCAGAAAAGCAACACCCCAAAGATCCTGTAACAGTTGGGGGGCAGGGGGGGCTGTGGTCACAGCATCAGGCCCTTCCGCAGATGGTAGCCTTGAGGGGAGCCATGAGGAAGACAGTGTCCCTCCTGTCACTCCTGTTGCTCAGACTCTACCTGGGACTTCACAGAGTGAGTGTCACCTGTGTCCCTGATGTGCCTCGGGGGCTCAGGGCTGATGTCCCTAAGTCCCTCAGGGTGTGGCTCAGAGCCCCCGGCCCTGCCTCCTTTTGTCACATGTCGCTGTGTTTGTTCTTTAGTGGCCCTTCAGTGAACAGCAGTCCTCCCTCTTTACCCTCCCACCGGTGTCCACTGAGCTCCTGTGATGTGCCCAGCACTTTTCTAGGGGCTACAGCTATGAACAAAAACAGAGAGCACCCACTGCCCAGAGCTCACATCCTGGGGGGGGGGCCACAGCTGGTCATCAAATAACTGGGGACCTTCCCTGGGATCAGTGCCCTGAGGACGTTGTTCCCAGGGCTCTGGGAGCCTCGGCCAGAGTCTAATCTTGTCAGGAAGGCTAGGAGGGCTTCCCTGAGGAGGTAGCCCTCTCGCCAAGAACTAAGGGGTAAGGGGAGGAAGCTTTTGGAGAGGAGGTGAGCCTCAGGGTTCAGCAGCAGAGTGAGCAAAGGCCCCTGGGTGGGAGGGAGGGAGGGGAATTCAGGGCCTAAGTGGTGGTCCTTGGGGTGGGGTGGAGACTTGAGGGCAACTGAGAAACAGAGGAGGTTGGCCGGGGAGGCACAGGGCCAGGGCCCCAGGGAGCATGGTGGCCATGGGGCAGTTTCGGTTTTCTCTTTACAGTATGAGGATGCCCTGAGAAGGCTAAGGAAGGGAGGCAGGAGCAGCTTTCCACAGCGAACCCCTTTCTCTGGATGCCTGCTCAGGGACTGCGAAGTGGGAATGGGAGGAGGCCGCGGAAAGGCGCGGGGGGAGGTGTTGGGGCCAGAAGAGGCCAGGGAGCTGCGAGGATGGGTTGTAGTGACCTGGGGAGATGAAGCTGGAGGTGGATTCCATGTGGCATGCGGGGAAGAGGTGGGGGTAGGGCGGGGATGATGCTGAGGTTTCCTGGTGGGGGGTGGGGTCGGGCAGTGAAGATCCCAGCACGGTCAGGACTAGGAAGCCAGGTTTCAGGGGCAAGGTCATGGTCACTGCGGCCGGGCTTCTCTGCTATCTCCCTTCCTCACCTCCCCAGGTAGAAGAGCCCTCTTCTCTTATCAGCTCCTTCCTACTCCATTGGCCATTTCAGATCAGAACATCAGCTCAGAACTGAATGTTTTTTAGAGACACTTTGTTGCAACCCTCATGAACAAGGAGGAGAAAAGGCCCAGAGAGGGAGCAGGATTTCTCAAGGCCACACAGCTAACAAAAGCAGAACTGGAGACGGCTCCAGAGCCCCACTTTATGCCCCCACACCAGCTGCCCTGCCAGACATTATATCCAGGGTCCGCGGCGGCCGCTCTCTTGGCTCTGTCCCACAGGTGTGGCTAATGGCTCTGTCATCCTGAATCAATAGGTTAGGAGCCACTGTGTTTATAGTGTCATTTTTTTCAGATGGTTCAAGGAGAAGTCGATAAATGGGTCCTGTCCTTTTCCAGAAGATTATAGATTCCTTTTTCTTTATTACTATTTTTTTTTCTTTATAATTCTCTCTTTCTAACACATAGACTCTCAGGTGGAAGCTAGCGGTCCTTGGGGAAACTGACCCCCTGGTGCTGGGGGCCTTTCAGGGTGCGCCCTGCAGGGGCTGTGGCCTGAGGTGGGGCTGTGGCCAAGGCTGCAATGGCTCAGGGTTCCTGGTCTCATTCTCTCCTGCTAGCCCTGTGATTCTTGCTGCCTAGTCCAGGAGGTGGTGAGCTCCCCGTTACTAGCAGGGTCCCCGGAGACTGGGCAAACCTTGGCAGGGAAATAAGGCAGCAAATGCTGGGCTGAGGTTGTGACAGGGACATCATTCTCTGCAGATCTCCCCACCCCGCCCTCTGTCCCACCCCAACACCAGAGTGGAGGAGGGGGAGGGAGGAGCCAGCAGTTACTGCAGAAGGTGATGTGCTGGGCGCGTAGGGTCTGATTCCCTCCCTTCTCTCTCCATTTCCTCCCAAGCCCATCTCAAGGGTTAGATTGTGTTTTCTCCCATGTCACAGATGAGACCCCCATCTTCCCTTTGCAGGGCGTCCCATTCTATCACAGCCTGTCCCTCCCTTGCTCAGAACCTGGTTAAGGCCTCCTTACCTTGCTAAGTAAATCCAAGCAACAGGCACACGAGGCAGCCTGAAAGTGTGGAGACCAACCAGCAGCTTCAGAAGCCCCAGGAATAGCTCAGACACTTGTGCTTCATCCCCCAGGACTTCCAGGGGTTCCTCCACTCCTTGTCAGCACTCACTCAGAAGGGAGGGAAGAGGAATGGACCCCGGGAATTCCCTTTCCTGGAATGAGGGGACCTCATTTTTGGATGGTCCCCCTCCCCACTCTCAGAGGATACAGGGCTCCTGGGATAGTCCCAGGCTCTAAACAACATCCCTCTGAGACGTATACGGTTTGCACCCCCATTTTACAGGTGGAAAAACCGAGGCTCAGAGAGGTGAAGTGAACTACTGGATGTCATGCAGAGCTGAGATTTAAATACAGGTCGAACCCCAAAGCCTGTTGTTTTCCCAGTGCTCGTACTCAAAGTGAACGGATGTCCTTGGGTGGCTCCATCAGATATAGCCCTGCCATCCCCATGCCCTCGGCATGACCCAAATTCCTGGGTTCCAGTGGGTGCCGTGAGCCTGTGCCCTGCCTGGATGCCCCTTTCGGATGGCTCTTGCGCCAGTGGAGCGAACTCTGTCCACTTCTCCAAAGCAGCTCCCTCCAGAGCTTCGCAAAAGCTGCTCCTCCTGCCTAGAGAGCCCTTCCCCTCCTCTCTGCCTGGACAACCCCTATTCACCTTTCAAGACTTAGTTGGAATGTTGCCTCCTCCAGGAAGCCACCAAAATCTCCCGAACTTGATCATGCCTCCCTGGAGCCCTGAGTGCTGACTGTTTTCAGTTAGTGTTTGTCTAGGTGTCAGCCTCCCTGCTGGACTGTGACATTCCTGAGTGTTGGGGCCATCACTGTGAGTCCTGCATCCTGCATGGGGCCTGGCCTACAGCAGTGGTAAATCAACCAATGTCTGTGACATAAACTTCACTCAACAGTTCCAGCTCTGGTCAGAGAATGGTCCACCAGTTTGTGCTGTGGTCAGAGATCTGCAGGCCACCATACTGTCCCTGGGGCCTGAGCAGCCTAGCTCCTTGACTCTGCTCCAGAGTGGACTCTTCCACTGAGTCTGATCAATCAGGCTCACAAGTCCTTAAGCTGAGTGCAATCTGCCAGTGCTGATTAAGGCAGGACCACGCCCCCCATCCTTGATACTAGACCTTCATTAAATAGCCTACACAGAGCATGACATATCAAAGCTCAGCAAATCTTTGTATAATGAATGAATAACAGGTAAGTATTTCTGGCAACCATCTCACACTGTTGGTGTGAATTTAGCCTCAATTCAATCGTCATCTCACAGACTCTCTCCTGCAGACACTGGAGCCCTGCCTCTTGTCCGTGGGCAGCTGGATTAGATGAGATCTAAGGTTGGAACTCATCCATCTCTGCTCCATCTCATCCTGTGCGTCCAGCTCCTTGAGTGGATCTGAGGCTCTGGGGTCCTGACTCACTGATATGGTTTGGCTCTGTGTCCCCACCCAGATCTCATCTTGAATTGTAATCCTCAGGTGTGGAGGCAGTGTCCTGGTGGAGGTGACTGGATCATGGGGGTGGTTTCCCCCATGCTCTTGAGAACTCCCTCACTATCACAAGAACAGATATCCTTAGTATACCTTAAGTGCTTTAAGAAGTATCATGAAGGCCGGGCGTGCTGGCTCACACCTGTAATCTCAGCACTTTGGGAGACCGAGGCAGGTAGATCACGAGGTCAGGAGATCGAAACCATCCTGGCTAACACGGTGAAACCCTGTCTCTACTAAAAATACAAAAAATTAGCCAAGTGTGGTGGCACACGCCTATAGTCCCAGCTACTCAGGAGGCTGAGGCAGGAGATATCCTGTTCTTGACATAGTGAGGGCTCAACAGAGCTGATGGTTTATAAATGGCAGTTTCCCCTGGGCTCCTATCTCTCTCCCACCGCTTTGTGAGGAAGGTGCCTGCTTCCCCTTCCTCCATGATAAGAAGCTTTCTGAGGCTCCCCAGCCATGTGGAACTGTGAGTCAATTAAACCTCCTTTGTTTATAAGTTGCCCAGTTCAGGTAGAATCTTTATAGCAATGTGAGGACAGACTTATATACTCATCATCTGCATCTTCGTCAGCCCCTGCTCAGCTTCCTCCTCCTTAGAGGCATTGAGTTCCTCCAGGGCCGGTTCCAAGCCTGCCTCTGAACAACCTGGGAGCTCTCACGAATTCAGATTCCTGGGCCTGGCTCCAGGCTGCTGATGTGGAATTTCTGCAGAGGCAGCGGTGAGGCTCAGAGAGCTTCAGTTTAAGAAGTTCCCCAGGTGATTCTTATGAATCGGAATCTTGGGTGACACTGACAGATGGAGCAGGATGTGGGACAGAGCTTTGCGGGGGAATCTGATTGTGATCCAGGCGTTTGGAAACTATTCTAAGTCCACTAAGCCCCACCGTGTTCAGCCCACATGTCTCTACCTGGCTCACATGCTCTCAAAGTTAGGCTCTATCCTGCTTTACTGAAGTCCACACAAGGTGCCTCCGGACATTTGCTCCTGCTGTGCCTGCCAATTCCCGTTAACTCTTCAGGTCTCTACGTCTACAGGAGAGTAGTAAACTGCAACCAGGACATGGATCCAGGTTTGCCTAACCTCAAAGTCCCTGTCCTTCCTTCTGATGGGTCGCCCTGGATGGCCACCCTAACCCTAACCATAACCCTAACTGTAACCCTAACCCTAATCCTAACCCTAACCTTATAATCTACTGGGGCTCCTCAGTGCTCTTCAGATTGTTTCTTAGACACACCATTACCCTGTGTGAGTGTTTGTGCCATGTTAATTAGTCCTAATGAGGATCAGTAACTGATTAGGAGCAGAGTTTGTCAATCACAGCCCTAATTTCCTCCTCTTGGCTTTCCACTGGGAGCCCGAGCAGTGCCTCTGCAGAAGGGGGAACAAGAATCCCCTGCCCACACCAGGCCTGGTCTGGTGTCTGGGAAATGTGGCCCATACATTCCCCGCCCCACTGCCTGCCCCGCCCCCCAAGGCCTGTTCCATCCTCAGCTCTTCTCTGTTGAGCTCCCCTGGCCCCCTTGGCTGGTTTACACCTCCCCTCCCCACAGCCCTGCTGTGTCTGGGGCTTGGTTACACCCCTTGGACACCTAGGCAGCCATCTGTGACCTGTCTCTAGGCCCGCCCTTTCCAGTCCCCTCCCATCACATGGTCGGTTTTTTAAAGCGGGGGTTTTGGGGTCAGGCAGGTCCAGGTGCCTTCCTGGCCTCACCTCTCACTGTCCGTGTGAACTGAAGTTGTTTTTGTAATCCTTTTCAACCTTCAGTTTCCTCATCTCTCGAATGGGTGTTAGGAGAATTGCCTTAAGAGGAGGCTGGTCACAGTGTTCATGCCTATAATCCAGCACTTTGGGAGACTGGGGCAGCAGATCACTTGTGGTCAAGCCTGGCATACATGGTGAAACCCATTGTCTACTAAAAATACAAAGATTAGCTGGGCGTGGTGGCGGGAGCCTGTAGTCCCAACTACTTGGGAGGCTAAGGCAGGAGAATCACTTGAACCTGGGAGGCAGAGGTTACAGTGAGCCGAGATCATATCACTGCGTTCCAGCCTGGGTGACAGAGCGAGAATCCATCTCAAAAAAAAAATAATAATAAAAATAAAATAAATGAGGAATGCATATAACGTGCTCAGCTGGTGCCTAGTACATAGTATAAACTCAATAAATGGTGGCTTAACTTTAAGTCATTTCCCTTTTCCAAAAATGTTACTGATATCTCAGCACTGGATACTACTCAATAGCATCAAAAGTCCAACCTCCAGTCCTGCCTTCCAGGCCCTTGCTAACCTGTCTCTCTCCGTCTCTACTCTTTCCTCCGTCTCTGCTGTTACCTGTCTGAGCTGCCGGCCATCCAGAACACTCACTGTTCTTCAAACATGGCTCACCCTTTCCTGTGTGCTCTGCATGGAATTATTTTCCTCACTGACCTCCCTCAACCCCTACTTCCCTGTTCGTGAGCCCATGGCTTGTCCCACCTTCCCTTGGTCTGGCTCCAGTCACGCCTCCTCCAGGAAGCCTTCCAGATGCCCCAGTTGAGCAGACCTCTCTTCTCTGAAGTCCTGTGCCCCCAGCTTAGAGACCTCTTGTCTTCAGGAAGGAAATTTTTTACTGATTTACCTTTACCTTACTTGAATCACAGCTCTATCCGGGACAGTGAGGTCCCCAAGTGCCTCTGGACACTGATCGGGGCTGTGGTCCTAAGTCCTCCCCATGGAGCTGGTCCCGAGCCACCTCAGTGGTTGCTCCTCACCCTGTCCCTTGATCCCCTGCTGTGCCCCGGGCTCCCGGCAGGCCTCGAGTGAGCCCCTGTAGGTGCAGCCAGTACATGCTCTGTGGGCAGCCTCTGTGGTTCCCAAAGCTTCTGCATCGCACAGTCTGTGGGTCTAAACACTTCTGTGGGTTTCAGACCCCTGGACTCTCTGACTGTGGGGATTGAGTCTACGCTGCTCTGGGCCTGTGGCTCAGGGACTCTAAGAGGGTGGGATGCTGAGTGCTGAAGTCTGCACCTGGGTGAGTCAGGTTCTGCGGCTTTGAGTCAGCAGCATGAAGATACCCCAGATACTGATGACACCTTCTGAATCCAGGCATTGGGGGATTCTGACTGAGTCTGAACCCAGCCCTTCCACTCAGTTGGGCATAAACTTCAAGGCTCTGAACCTCAGTTTCCTCATCTGTGTAGTAGGGTTGCTGATGGCAGGTGGATGCGACTCTGTCAACAGCATTTGAGAGAAGCCTGTGTGTGTGTGGCAGGCCCTGAGGAGTGGGGAGTGAACTGGACAGTGGGTCCCTCCCAGCCTGGCAGGGGCGTGTGCCTGTGAAGGCCCATGTGTGGTGGAGTCCTCTGTGTGAGGGACTCACATAGCAGGGTGCAGTCAGCCAAGGGGATGCTGGTGATTGGCAGCCCTGGAGGGCAGCCTCAGCCTGGAGGCGGCATGCAGAGGGGCCCAGAGCCTTTTCTCCCCCGCAGCTTGTATACGTCAGTTGTCAACCGTCAACCAGCACTTGGGGCCCAGATTAATCCTGTCTAACAGAAAAGTAATGGGACATGCCAAACTACATTTTGTAGTAATGTCACAAAGTTAAGAAACAAGTGAAATTGGCCAGGCGTGGTGGCTCACACCTGTCATCCCAGCACTTTGGGAGGCCGAGGTGGGCAGATCACCTGAGGTCGGGAGTTCAAAACCAGCCTGGCCAACATGAAGGAAACCCCATCTCTACTAAAAACACAAAATTAACCAGGTGTTGTTATAGGCTCCCCTAATCCCGGCTACTTGGGAGGCTGAGGCAGGAAAATCACTTGAACCCAGAGGTAGAGGTTGCGGTGAGCCGAGATCACACCAAGGTACTCCAGCCCGGGCAACAAGAGCGAAACTCCATTTCAAAAAAAAAAAAAAAGAAATAAGTAAAATTTACTTTTAAATGTCTCTTATTTAACCCAATACATCATTTCAGTCTGAAATGAATATTAAAATATAAATAGTGAAATGTTTTGCATTTTTTTCTATGCCGGGTCTGAAAATCTGGTATGCCTTTCACCTCGATTCAGACCAGCCATGCTTCAAGTGCACAGCAGCTCCATGTGGCCAGTGGCTGTGGGACAGGCCAGGATAGGGCTGGCAGCTCCGGATGCATGCCCCAGTGGTTAGGAGCCTAAGCTCTGGAGTGACTGTGCCTTGGTTCAACTCCTGACTCTGCCTCTTCTTGGCCAGGTGACCTTGGATGGAAAGCTTCACATTTTCTTGAGAAAATTAATGTATTGAATGTTCAGCAAACAGCGGCTGCTGCTGCCATTTATTATTTTTGTTTCTCTGTCACCTCACAGCACACTAACTCACCCTGTAACTGTGTGTCTCCCTGTCGTGGACCCTTGGCGCCTTCCCCCACAGGCGGATGTGCTGGACAGCAGCCACCCCGGTGAGTGGACCCCTCTGCATGGCTGGGGCTCACCGAAGCACAGAGTACAGAGCCCACGTGGGCTGAGTGGACAGACCTCTAGGGCTGCAGCACGTGGCGAGAGCCTGGGCCGGTCGTTCCAGGCCTCCACTTCTTGGTCTGTAAATAAGAGGGTAGCACTAGGGGGCCCTGGAAATTCACTGCCAAGTGTGAGAACTTGAGGAGCATGACAGCATTTATATAGGACATGGGCAGCACTTACAGAGAAGCCTGGGAAGCGGAAGCGGGGTGGTAATGAGCTAAAATGTGCTTTTGCATTGGCTTGCCTTGGGTGACCTGGCTACCGGGTAAGAAGGAGCTATGTTTCCTGGTCTGTGAAGAAGGCCTGCCTCCCAGGGTGTGTACCTGCAGTGATGTGAGTAAATGAGCATAATACCCCCCTGCAGGGATCAGAGCTCCAACAACATCGCTTTTGCTGAAGTGGTAAAGAGGGCTGCCAGGGGAGAGGTTCCGGTGGCTCCAGTGGCACTTGGAGAAGCTTGTCCGCCCAGGCCACTCACCCTGGAGAACATGGGCAAGACACGGGATGGTCCCGAATACACTCTTCCTTCCCACTCTCTAGCAAGTATAGTAAGTATACTTATCAAGTATACCTTAAGTGCTTTAAGAAGTATCATTGAAGAAGTTCGCCTTTAGCACTCCCCTCCTCCCTCTCCTCCCCCCCTCTCTCTCTGCTTTCTTTTTTTCTCTCTTCCTTCCATGGGGCAGGAAGGTAGCAAGACAGAACCGCAAGTACGAGTGTCCAGGTACACGCATAAGACCCCACGCCCGTGAGCACGTGCACACCTGCCACATGACGGGCTGGGTCCACCCAGCAGCAGCCCCACAGAGCTCAGGGCAGCTCAGGCCCCTTCTCTGTTTTGTCCCATAATGTTAGAATCGGGCAATCACAAACACTGGGATATAACCTAAACATTGACATTATACACATTAACACCTTACAGACTTTTGCCAACAAATACGTGATGTGTGATTGATCAGGTAATCACAAGGTTTATTTTTATAAAGCTCATACTTTCCACAGGTGAGGCAGAGTAGACGGGGGCCAGGACACACATAGGAGGCTGTTAGATGAACGTCCTGCTTCTTTCCCTGTGCCTCTGAGTCCATGGGAAGAACTCGGTAACAGCGTCAGAAGGTCACATTTGAGGGCTTGATGTGGGCCCTGCACGCATATGTGCACACATACACACAGACCCGTACATACACGCCTGCATACACACAACCCCCTTGACAGAGAGGTAGGAGGTTGCCTTACTTGGATGTCACTGTGGCAATGACTACAGATGTGATACTTTTGAGAGATGAAGCTGTCACATGCATTTTGACCCTTTCTGAAAATAGGCAAGATCTGACGGTATTTGGAGGGGAGCTGACACTAGGGAACATCCCAGGGGCATTTCTGCAAATCCTGAATCATGGTGGGTCCCAGGTTCTTCCCCAGGGGCTGGTGCAATGGGTCAGGTGGAGAGGAAACGGCTGCCTCTTGAGGTGCTACTGTGTCCCAGGCACATGTGTCGTCCTGTTCACCTCTCACAGTGCTCCCAGAGTGGGTGGAATTCTCCCTGTTTCTGCGGAGGAATGAAGCCTCAGAGAGTCAGAAGCACCTGCCCTGGGTTATGGAATGGAATGGCTGGTCTTAGCTGGCCCTCCCTGATGCTGGTGACAGAGCTTATTACAACTGAGCTTGGGCCGTGAGGCCCCCACTCTGCTGGCTGCATTACCGGATGTGAGCACAGGATGAAGCCTGCTAAGGGCTACGGAAGACTGGAGAAGGGGCTGGGGGAGTGCAGGTAAGGGAGATGGTGGGCAGCGGGGAGAGGGAACAAGGGGGGATAATGACAAGACTCAGGCTTAGTGGGCTTGAGACAAAGCACAGTCAGTGCCTGATCCGCGGCAGCCATTATCAGTGTTGCTGTGACTGCCATCATCATCATTTCTGGGGGAAGAATCTTCATCATCACTGATATGATTGGGCTCTGTGTCCCCACCCAAATCTCATGTTGAAATGTAATCTCCAACGTTGGAGGTGGGACCTGCTGGGAGGTGACTGTATCGTGGGGGTGGATTTCTCCTAATGGTTTAGCACCATCCTCGGTGCTGTCCTTCAATAGTGAGTGAGTTCTCACAATATCTGGTCCCTTAAACGTGTGATCTGGTCCTTCTCTCTCTTGCTCCTGCTCTGGCCATGTGACCTTCCTGCTCCCCCTTCACCTTCTGCCATGACTGTAAGTCTCCTAAGGCCTCCCCGGAAGCTGAGCAGATGCCAGCACTATGCTTTCTGTACAGCCTGCAGAAGCATGGGCCAATTCAACCTCTTTTCCTTCTGAATCACCCCGTCTCAAGTATTGCTTTATAGCAATTCAATAACAGCCTAACACAATTATCATCGTCATTCTTACTGCTGTCTTCACCTTCATCTTCATGTCACCATTGTCTTAGTTTTCATCATCACACTCGCGACACCATCATCATCACCAACACTGTTGTCATAGTCGTCATCATTGCCATCCATGGAGCAGTGAACCGAGCCCTGCCGTGCTGTCCACTAAGGTTCTGCATCACTTAGGGGGTAAGTGCTGCAGATCCTCAGTTCACTCACCACCCCTTAGTGAGTGTGACCTGTGCCTTGCCTGTAAGGCTGTTGTAATTATCAACCTCGGGTTACAGATGGGGAAGCTGAGGCACAGGGAGAGGGGAGGACCTGCCCCATGGCCCAGAGCAGCTCATTGATGGCGTCACCAGCTCAAGTTCAGCTGCTCCCTATTCAGAGGCTGAAAACGTGAGAAATAAGGTGCAATGAAAGGAAAACAGTTTTATTAATTGGAAGCCAGCAGTTGGGGAATGGCCAGACTCATGCCTTGAAGAGACCAGTCCAACTTTCTGGGCTAAGCGAGGTGGTTTCAGAAGGGAGACATGGTACGGGAACCAGGTGGGGGGCGGTGCAGGAAGTTGCAGGTCTGCAGGTCCTGTTCCAAAGACTTTCTTGAGCAGTCAGCCATCCAGAGGGCCAGTTGGCATCGTCTTGACTTCCGCCTATTGGTGGTGGTCTACTTGTTTGTAACCCCACTAAGCGAGCTGATTCCACAGCTGGATCTGCAAGCCTGGTTTGTTTCAAAATTAACCCCTGGAATTTCTAAGCCAGCACATAATGAGATAAGGAGCACTCCTCATGGGAGTACCTGATTGGCAGGGAAGAAATAAACGTTTTAAAGTATAAGGCTACATTCTGAGACGAAGAAAAACAGGAAAAAATAAGTTTCGATATGCATTTCATGACTGAGACACTCAGTGACAATGGATCCAGGATTTGAACCTGGGTGTCTGTCTCAGGGGCAGCGTCTTAACCCTGTACTAATGACAATATGAGTGACTGCTCATTGGACGCCTCT
The DNA here is from genome assembly GCF_001604975.1 of Cebus imitator. NCBI lineage: Eukaryota > Metazoa > Chordata > Mammalia > Primates > Cebidae > Cebus > Cebus imitator. The sequence continues at coordinate 13,047,157 of NW_016107354.1, read as the reverse complement.
GTGTGCCATAAGCACCTCCTCCCAGATTGTCTCCCAAGCCCCTGCTGTTCTCCCAGCCCACCCAGCATCCTGGGCACCACTGCCAGCTGAAGGCCTACTGTGTGCACTGCATCTGTGTCCTCATACCCATGTGCTTTTGCACCTGTAGCATCTGACCTGTTGGTTCCTAGAACCTATAGCCCCTCCAGGAGGTACATCTCATCAGGTCTGTTGTTCTTACAGGGGAGGACTCTGAGGTTTGGAGTGGGAGAGTGACTAAGGCCAACACCAGGCTCCTTTATTTTTTATTTTTTGAGATGGAGTTGCACTCTTGTCGCCCAGGCTGGAATGCAATGGCACAATCTCAGCTCATTGCAACCTCTGCCTCTGGGTTCAAGTGATTCTCCTCCCTCAGCCTCCCAAGTAGCTGGGACTACAGGTGCCCACCACCACACCCAGCTAATTTTTGTATTTTTAGTAGAGGCAGGGTTTCACCATGTTGGCCAGGCTGGTTTTGAACTCCTGACCTCAAGTGATCCACCCGCCTTGGGTCTCCCAAAGTGCTGGGATTTCAGGCGTGAGCCACCACACCTGGCCCAACTGCAAACCCTTTCTAAGTGCTTGAGGGTGCTTGCAGGGATACAATGTGATGACAGGAAATCTGGCTCTTGCAAAATGGCAGCTTCTACAGGAAAGGACACCATCCCTCGTGATAGAGGAGAAACCAGGGCCAGGAGGGAAGGGGCAGGCAGAGCCCGGACCTTCAGGACACACCATTTCTGGCTTCCAGAGGGCAGGAGGGCAGACCCAGGAGGGCTGGGGCAGGAACTCTCCCACCTCCACCCCTGCCCCTGCCTGCCTGCCAACTCCCCAACCCACAGGCAATTTTCCTGGGGAAAGAAAATGACTTCCCAGTTTTGGCAAGATCTCACTTCCGTTAAGTCAAGCATTTAACAGTTCTCACGGTGGAATGTGTTTTGTTTAATACCTTGATCTCTCTTGTCTGCTGGGGAAATGAAATCTGTCAAGCCCCTTGAAGCCAACTGTCAAAGTAAAGCATTTTGGGGGGACAGATCTCTCACTCTGATGGCAAAATTCATTTGAAATGATCCTTTAATCCAGTCTCCCTGTGAGCTCTGGAGCTGAAATTGTAAAGCCAGGTGCCCTAAAGAGTTTCTTTCCATTTCTCCCTGCTCCTTTCTCTCCTGATACCAAACCCTCCTCCACCTTTAAAAAATAATGCAACAAATTGCAGTAGGCATAATGATAACCATTTGGTTTCTCACACGATTTTTTAGTGGGAAAATGACAGAGCACAAAGCCTTATCTTTCAGTGTCTGTTTGGGGAAGGGAGGGAAGTGATTTGTTGTCAAAGACGGCAAGTAAAGAAGAGGCATGAGGGGGTGGATGGGATTTTACAGACCTGAGGTCTGTGTGAGCAGGAGGAGCCTCTGGGAGGATGATGGCACCCTCACCCTGCCGAAGTGGGGGTGGGAGGAGCTGCCGCTTTTTCTCTGATCTCTGCTCCCCACGCCTGTACTTCCTTCCATCCCGTGTCTGTGTCCACCTGCAAGAGTCTCAGCCTGCCTTTGGGCTCAGTACTTTACAGGGTACAAAGCATTTCCGCATTTACCACAATCATTTATTTGTTAATTGCTCTTTCCTTCCTTCCTTCATGTTGTCAACGCCATGACTGCATTTCACTATGGCACATGCCCGTGTGATGCTTGGGATGTGACCCAGACATAATCTCCACCTTTAGGATTCCAGAGTCTAAAAGGGAAGATGAAGTATGGACAAATGGCTGCGATCCTCTCTGCCAGATGTGTGGTTGGCACATAGCAGGTGCTTCCCTCAGTGAGGATGGGGAACATGTAACAGGCTACCTAACAACAGCGCTCAAGTGATTGGAAAGTAAAAGTCAACAGCCGCACGTCGTCTGGAGAGAAGTGGCTCCAGCTTAGTCAGATGCTCAGGGATGTTGACAAGACCCAGGCACTTTCTCTTTTCCATCCTTACTGTCCTTGGCCATGTTGACTTTTTGTCCTTAGCTTGCTGCCTCATGGTTGCAAAATGGCTGCTGCAGCTCCAAACATCGTGTCTCACACTACAGCCTTCAAGTCAAGAAGAAGGTTGTAGCGTGAGGCAGAAAAACATATTTCCCAAAAGCACTCCCTCCACTAACAGATTTCCCCTCATACCTTGGCGGCCAAGTCTGGGCCACATGCTCATCCATAAAACAATCTCTGGAGAAGGGGGATGGGGCCCCTGGCTCGGCTTCACCCCAGGGCTGGAGGGACTCCCACGCCTGAGCCTGTGGCTGCAGGGTTGTGTGAGTGAAGGAGGAGGGGCAGGGCTACTAGGGTGTAGCCCCACATGTCCCCTACCTTCTTTTCGGTGTTTGCTGACGGGTGTCCCTGGCAGTGTGGGGTCTGGGGTGGGGACAGAAAGCCCGGCTCTGAGCCACCACCCCTGTGGGCTGTGTGATCTGGGAGGTTCTCAACCTCCTCCCTGTGGAGTAGGGACCATGACAGTGTCTGCTGCATAGGGGGGCCGTGCAGGTGGCATGGGTCGTGTGTGCAGGTGCCCAGCTCCTGGGGTGTAATCACCCGCCAGCTATTGTGGGGATGAGGGTCCGTGGTGCCCTCTCTGTAGCAGTCCTGGGGGTGACAGCGGCAGGAATATCAGTTCACAGGTGCGAGCGCTTCCTACACGGGTTGGGCGTCCTGTACTTGCACTTGCTCACTTAATCCTCACAGCCTTCCGAGGAGGGGGCTGTTTTCATCCTCGTTGTACGTCAGAGGAAACTGAGGCTCAGGCAGGGGAACCCAGGTGGAGGGAGGGCAGGTGGCGCTCCAGGGTGCTCAGATTCCAGCTGCTGTGCTCTGAGCCACTGCAGGGCCGTGGGTGGAGCTGGCACAGGAAGGTGCCCAGGTGACCCCTTCCCACAAGCCCCGGGCACAGGGTCTGAGTCTAGTAAAGACTTGAGGCCCACAGAGCAGAAAGAGCAGGGGTCTGGGAGCAGACTGCCCAGGTTTAAAGTCTGGCTCTATCACTTCTGAGCTGTGAGAGCTCGGAAAACTTTCTAAACATTTCTGAACTTTGATATCTTCGTCTTTAAAATAGGGGAGAGGGGCGAATGGCCACAGGACCTCCTTCGTAGGCTGTTGAAATAATTAAGTGAACGAATGCATGAAAAGCGCTTAGCACAGTGCCTGGCACACAGTAAATGCCAAGCCAGTGCGAGCTTCCGTTCTTCCAGGTCCTGACGGAGCGTTGGTGGTGAGCAGCCTCCAAAGTTCTCCCTTTTTGCCACTACTGCACTTTGAGACGAAGAAACTGAGGCCAAGAGACACTAAATTAAACATTTGGCAACAAGACAGTATATGGCTGTGCTAAGTTATGCAGGGCAGATGAGAACAAAACGATCTATAATAAAGGGCTAATTGCAGGGGACAGATGCTAAGTGGACCAGAAGCCTGAGACGAAGGAGAGGAAAATGCAGCCTGGGACAAGGATGGCCTCGGCCAGGACCCAGGTGTTCTCGTGAATGACACTGATCTTTCCCCTTAACACAGCCAGGCATCCTGACTGTGAGGCATTTGGCAAGTGCAGGCGTTTATATAAGAGAGTATAGAACTCATCTTGTGTCTTGCCTTCCAAAGATAGCAGTTTTTACATATTAATACCTTTCTTCATTTCTTTTTCTATTCATATACAAGTATATATTTTCACAGTTGCTGTCACATGGGTGTGACTGTCTAGATGGGTTAGAACATGATGCAATAACAAACAAATCTCTTGGAAACAACAGAGTTGAGAACAGCCTACTATACGATCAAGAGTGAAATATTACAAAGTTTTAAAAGCGAATAATGCCTAATATTTACAGAGTGAATAACCCTCAAGTCTTTTTAGCTCTCTCAACTGTAATGTAAACTGAGGTCCAATCCTCTCACCCTCTCCAGGCTCCCACCCAGATCCCAAAGTCGTCATGTGTGGACTGGTGCAGTCGCCTCCTGATGGGACCCTGGCTCTACTCGCTCCCGCACAGCAGCTCCTGTAATGCTGTGAGACTCAGGGTGAGCCCTCTCTGCTCTGGATACCCCAAACTCCTGCCTCACTGGGCACATCCAAGCTGACAGTGGCCCCGGCCCCACAGTCCCCAGCCTCATCCCCACTTGGCCTGTCTCACCCCCTCCTTCTGCTCCCCTACAGCCCCCTCCACTCCTTTCTGGATCTGTGGCCCTCGCAGTTCCTGCCTCCAGGCCCTGCCCTGTGCCTTCCTCAGCGGGAACCTCTCCCACATCTGCCCACGCCCCCCTCTCCTCCTCAGGTTCTTGTCCCAATGTCACCTGCTCTGAGAGGCCTCCCTAACCTTCTCCCCACCCCATTGACCGTGCTGGGAATCTTGCCAATTTGATGGGGAGCTGGCATCTCCTTAACCACCTATTTACAAGTATGACCCATCTCCTGCCACCCTGCAGCCCCCATCTGATGCTCCACATCTGTCTCATTCTAGACCTGAGTTCCCCTCACGGGGGCTTTGTTTGGCTCTGCTGCCTAAGACAGCGAATTCCCACAGTAGGCGCCCAACGACCATTTGCTTCAAAAACAAGTGACTTCAGCCCTGGTGATGTCCTGTGGGTAAGACGCTGTCCTAAACAAGGGACTGTCCCGTTACTTCACACAAGGCAGCCCAAGGACACCGGTTTTAGGGGCGCCCCTGTTTCACCTGAGCTCACAGGCCTGGCCTGGCCTGGCTCACTGCCGTGCCCAGCTGCCCCCAGCTAAGGTGGGCGGGCTCAGGATTCCCACCTGGCCCCACCCTCATGGGGTGTGCGGCTGCTCCAGAGTGTTCCAGGAAGGGCAAGGTAAGGCCAGGAAGCCTCGCTTCCATCCCATGCCGTTGCCAGTGCTGGGAATCTTGCTAATGTGATCGGGAGCTGGCCTCTCCAGGAGGTTTTATCTACATGCCGCCCTCCTCTGCATCCTGAGCTCCAAGCTGGGTCCACGCTGTGCTGACACAGCCCAACACCCCCTGGGCCTCCGCTCCCCCGGGCGGCTTCTCATCACCATCCACTGCCTCCGCTGCCTCCTCCCCACCACCAGGGACTCCCTGACCTTTGTCTCCATAGCATGGGACGCAGCCACTGCCACCAGAGCGCAACCAAACAAGCCTCCCTGCAGGTGCGCAGGGAGATAGGGAATCCTGTGGCTCTACCTTTGTGCAAGCCAGGAGTGGCCCTCCCGTGTTCATTCGATTGGAGGGGGAGTGAGGCCTGGGCTTTATTGGTCAAATTTCGTCTTTGCAAGGGACTTTGGTCTAGCTCCACTCTGGGCCACCCAGCTGCCCCCCAAGACCTCCTTCTGCATGTCTCTCAGGCCCCGCAAGTGAATGCCGTCAAATTTGCCCAGGCCACCTCCCTTCTCCCAGGTTTCCCCTCTGGAGAGAGGCAACGCCCTCCACCTGGTGGCCCTGACCACCTGGCAGGGGAGTGGCATGGATGGATACCTTCTTCTCCTTGACCACACTCACTTCAAGAAACTTACTACTTTCCCAGGCCAGACAGTGGCTCACGCCTGTAATCCTAGCTCTTTGGGAGGCCAAGGAGGGAGGATTGCTTGAGCTCAGGAGTTCGAGACCAGCCTGATCAATATGATGAAACCCTATCTGTACAAAAACAAACAAACAAACAAACAAACAAACAAAAAAACACAAAAAATGAGCCTGGCACAGTGGCAGGTGCCTGGACTCTCTGCTACTTGGGAGGCTCAGGCAGGAGAATCGCTTGAACTGCAGAGGTGGAGTTTGCAGTGAGCAGAGATTGCGCCACTGCACTCCAACCTGGCTGACGGGAGTGAAACGCTGCCTCAAAAAATAATGGTAATAATCAAATGAAAACAAAACTTTCAACTTTCTCAGTTTCAGTTCCTGATCAGGCCCAGGACTCCACCACACAGCCCTGGACCTACGCCACCCTTACACATTTATTTCTTTTTGCATAAACTACTCTGAGTGTTTTTCTGTTACTTGCAAACAGCCCTGACTCAGACACCAAGGAAACCTGTTTATTTAAAAAACTGATTTTTTTTTTTTTTTGAAAAACACTCTTTCCAGCAATGAATGTGTGTGTGTATCTCAGACACTTTCCTAGAGGCCTCATCAAATGAGAGGAGCGAGGCTTTTGCAAAGCTAGGTGGAAATTAAACCCACAATCCGGGCATACTCTTGTTTGACAAGTGATAATTAACTGCTGACAATATAATTTCAGCTTGGACGCAACATGGTTTTCATTAAAAAGTAATCAAGGAGGCCTTTGCATTGGGGGGTGTGGCCTCCTCTGCAGACAGAGGTTCTGTGTTGGCATTGACTGTTGGCTGCGCCCTGCCAGGTGGAGCACAGGCCCCAGAAGTGACACTGGAACTGGTGCCTTGTCTTGTTGTGCCCCAGAGACTCCCAGGCAGTGCCCAGAGGTGGCTCAGCCAAGCCCTCTCTCACTCAGGAGCCATCCTCCTTCCCCAGGCGACCCCATCCCAGCAAAGGGATAGGGCACTGACTCCAGCTCCAGGGAAGGAGATGGGCATCCTGGCTCTTCAGCCACATCCCAGGTCCTGTTGGAATCAGATGCCCTTCCTCTTCCCCTCAATTTACAGAAGAGGAACCTTAGGCTCGGAAAGTTGGAGTCACTTCTTTAAGGCCACACAGATGATGAGGGACCAAACAAGCATCCGAGCTCTGACCTGCCTGACTCCTAAGTCCGTGCCACCTCCACCCCCTCCGCAGTTCCCTTCCTCTAGGCAACTCTGTTCTGTGCCTCAGTTTCGTCATCTGTAAAAAGGTGATAACTCTAGTACTCTCCATATGAGGTAGTTTAAGGATGAAATAAGACCGGGCGTGGTAGCTCATGCCTGTAATCCCAGCACTTTTGGAGGCTGAGGCAGGCAGATCACCTGAGGTCAGGAATTGGAGACCAGCCTGGCACACATGGGGAAACCCCATCTCTACTAAGAATACAAAAATTAGCTGGGCGTGGTGGCACGCGCCTGTAATCCCAGCTACTCGAGAGGCTGAGGCAGGAGAATCACTTGAACCCAGGAGGTGGGGGTGGCAGTGAGCCAAGTTTGCACCACTGCACTCTAGCCTGGGCGACAGAGCAAGACTCTATCTCAAAAAAAGAAAGAATAGGCCGGGCGCGGTGACTCAAGCCTGTAATCCCAGCACTGTGGGAGGCCGAGGCGGGTGGATCATGAGGTCAAGAGATC
>NW_016107354.1:12915867-13038298 GCF_001604975.1 Cebus imitator | reverse complement strand
ACACAGCGGGAGTCTTCTGACCCTGAAGCCACCTGTTGACTCTGTGACCTTGACCAGTTGAGGTCACCTCTGTGGGCCTTAGGGCCTCAGTTTCCTCATCTGTTCCTTGTGGTGCACAGGGCGGTCACGAGGCTGGGCAGAGATGAGGTGTGTGAGCCTTCAGCAGCGTTCCCAGCACGGGCCACCCAGTCAATGAGTGGTGGCTCCTGCTACTAGCATGACCCCCCCTAGGGTTCACTGCTGTCACCTCTGCTGCACAGGCAAGGAGCCCGAGGCCTAGGGAAGCCAAGAGCTGGTATCACCTTGCTGATCTGCACTGACTTCTAGGCTTCAGGCCCTGGCTGGAGTGTGAGCTGTGGGAGGGGGCTGGTCTGTCTGGTTTCTCTGATTTATACCCAGGACTGGGCCCTGAGAATGAATGAATGAATGAATGGATGGATGAATGAATGAATGAAGTGTCCTCCGTGCATCCATATTCCCACACAGTGTTCTTCATGCTGGGAGCCTCCCCAGCAGAAAGCAGCTCTGAGAAGGACTGGATGTGCTGGCCTCATAGTGTGAGGACAGGAGCAAGCTTTTCATCAGGACAAACGAGGCCCCTGACTTCCAGCTTTGTGTCTCAGCACATAACTGCCATCTGACATATTTTATGTCCTCATCTCTTATGATCTGCATCTCCCCAGGACAACAGCAGCTCCATGAGAGCAGGGAGTTTGTCTTATTCGCTGCTGGGTCCCAGGCAGTAGGTGTTCAGTAAACCTCTGTCATTGAAGTGACATCACCGCTCCGGGCCTCAGTTTCCTCATTGTGCATAGTGGGAGGATGATGCCCTCTTACAGCTGTTATGGGGACACAGTGAGACACTGCCCATCCAGTCCTTGGTGCAGAGACCACAGGCTGGGTAAGCAGCTGCCCTTCACCCCCCTGCTCCCAAGGTCTTGTGTAGGAAATGAATTTTATGGGCATCACGGTGTGGGTGTCTTTTTTCTTTTTCTTCCTTTCTTTTGATGGCAATGCTCTCTGCAGCCAAGCTTTAGTTTATCAGAATCAGGGATTATCTAGGTGGCTCAAGCAGTCTATCAGGAAATTTCCAAAGAGACAAAAAGTTGAGAAGCATCTCTCCCAGCAGCCTCTGCTGCACCCTTCACTCAGTCTCAGTAATAACCGCCAGTTATGAATGTTTGAAATATCCCAGAAACTGCACCTTTTAACTCACATTCCTGCATTTAAAATGGCAGTTCTCAACCAGAGTTCCTTTTCCCCTTAGGGAAATTTTAGCAGCTTCTGAAGCCATGTTTGGCTGTGGCCCTTGAGGAAGGGACTGGGGGGAGGGTGCTGCTGGCATCTAGCGGGCAGAGGCCGTGTATCCCGACACATGCAGGGCAGCCTGCCCAGAAAGAATGACCTGGTCCCAAATGTCAAAAATGCCGAGGCTGGGAAAGCTGACTTAAACACACCCCACAACCCTCCAAGAGAGCTGTCGTCTATCACTTTAGAAATGAGGAAGGGAGGTTTGGGAGGAGAAGTGAACCTGCCCTAAGATGGGGCGGGGCTGAGACTCAAATCTAGGTCTGTTTGACTCTGAAGCCCCTGGTTCTTCTGCTCCCTACATTCTCAGAAACCTCCAGTCCCTTCATTATCAAATAATCCCTTGTAACTGGGGCTTGTGCCTTGTGGGAAAGAGCATTTTAAATGCCTGTGTTTACTTGTGTAGAAGGAAACTTGATCTGATTTTATAGGAGCCTCCTCTGCCTATTTCTGTCTCTCTCTCTCTTTTTAAACAAATAACTTCCTCTATCTTTAGAGCAATTTGTGATGATCAAGGGCAGTTTGAACAATGTGGCAAACAGAAGAGCAGCAGGGTCACCTGTGGCTCCCCCACCCAGAGGTGGCCTGGGGTGTCCTTGGCTGTTGATGAAGGTGAGCAGAGCTCCTCTGATCCAGTTCATGGGGGACGTGCTGGGGCGGCCCCTGAGGCTGGACTTGCTAGGGGAGAGTATAGGGTGGGGGAGAGTCCAAGTCAGGATAGCCCTGCTGGACCAAGCCTGTGAGATGACCGGCGGGGGCAGTCACTGTATCTCTTCGCCCAATGCCATCAGCTAAGGTGGGGAGACGTGTTGGCTGTTGGCCCTGGAATCACTGGGGGTGCTACAGGTGACAGACCCCAAGGTAACTCATGGTCACATGATTCCCTGGGCCCACCAGGGCCACCTCCAGGTTTCCGGCCCCTGGATGTGGAATCCGCTAAGTTTGGCTGCACAGAGCCGACTCATGCTCTCTCCACCTGCCCTCGCTGCTCACGGGATGAAGTCCATGCTCCTCTCCATGGAAATCCAGGCCCCTTGCGGTTGGTTCCTGCCTCCCTCTTAGACTGGCCTCCTCCGTCTCTCACACCCCTGCCTGGCCACTGCCATCAGGTCTGACTGGGGAGGCGTGACGGTCACTCAAGCTGGAAGAAGTGGGCACAGGGCAGAGAAATGAAGCATCAGGAGGGTGGGACACAGGCAAGGGACGAGGGGCTGTTCATCCCCTGCAGATGGGACCCAGGGAGGTGCGGTTTCCACTGCCTTAGAGCAAGAAGACAGCTGAATGGGCTGGATTATTTAGGAAAACAGACTTGTAGGAGCAGGAAGAAGTCCCAGATTCACAGGTGCAGACCCAAATCACAGGTTCAGTCCACACGAGGGACAGTGGGGCCACATCGAGTCCTTGTCAAGGGACCTGGATCCTCCCCAGCCCCTCCAGGTGAGTCTCCACCCACCATCAGCCTTGCAGGGGTGAGACCCACAGGCTGACCTCTTAGCAATGCCAGCAGTGCCAGGGTTGGTGTGGAGACCCCAAGACGCGTTGTCTCCTCCTGGGCTTTCACTCAGTGCAGACCCCATGGCCCCATTCAGAGCTGTCAAGTCTCACTTTCTTCCCAAGCCCCCCTGCTTGTTTCCATAATACCCAGGCCCACTCGGTATTAGAGGCAGCACACAGCAGCAGGAGGGGTCCAGACAGGTGGAGTCCGGGGGAGTTAAAAGAACAAGGGACGGCCGGAGGAGTGTGACCAGTGACTCAAGGACATGTGGTGAGAAGCACCTGTTCATCAAACCACAGTTGTTCTGAAAGGGACTCAGGGCAGCTTCTAAAACACACACTGTACACCAAGATCATTGATTCAATCCCTGGGCCAGTGCTTACTGAGCACCTACTATGTGCCAGGCCCACCACTGCCACTGAGATGCACTGAGGAGGGAGACTCAGTCCCCACCCTCCATCTGGAGAAACAGGTCAAGAGAAGACCCCTCTCACAATGAGAGATGTGGCCTCTTGAGGTGGGGACATGATGGGGTGTGTGTCTAATGCTGACCCTATTTCAGGCCTAGAGTGAGGTCTCCTAACGTCCTAGTGAGTTTGAGAATTTAGGGAACCACCCTAGTTTTACAGAGAAGGTGACCAAGGCCCAGATGGGGAGAGACTTATCTGATGTCCTGCGCCCAGGTTTTCTGAGTTTCCAGACCTGAGCTCTGGCCTCAGCATCACCCAGCCTCGGAATCCCACAGGGCAATCGCAGCCACAGCTTCAACCCATCCTCATTCCCAGGTCACATGGCCAACCTTCCCACGTGGACATTAGTTACACCTCCCAGAGATTAATTTGCAAGGAGACAGTAAAAAGTGTTATTTATATAATGATTATTAAAATCATGCCAGGGGTTTGCCATGTAATAGGTAATTATCTTCAGCCTAATTGGGAAAACAATGCAGTCAGTTTCTGTTTCTGCTGAACTGGAGTTAATCCTGTTGAGCTGCAGCCTCCTAAGCTTCAGCTGGTGTTGTTTAATAATATTCCTTTACAGCCAACATGAGGGCCCCTTGGGAACTTCTGTGCCGAGTTGCTGGGGTCTTGGCTTGCATGTCTGGGTAGAGACACCTTCTTTGGACTTTGGGGGCTTTGCTGCCCTTCGACTTCCCTTCCCTACCTGTCTGCTGGGGCATCCAAATCCTTTTCCACGTGCGTCCAATCATCCACTCACTTCTTTGCTTACGGGCTCTTAGGATTCACCTCTTCAAATAGTTTTTGTTTATTTCTTATTATTATTTCTGCATTCATTGACCACATGTATTTGTGTTAATTTCTTCTTTCCTTCACTCCGTATTTCCTCCACTCCTCCTTCCATCATTAGCCCTTTCATTCATTCATTCTTCCTTCTGTTGTCCACTGTGCACTCAGTAGTCACCAGCAATGCACTTTGTCATCCCTTAGTTCATGGGTTCATTCATTCACTCACTACCAGATGCACTCATTCATTCACCACCTCTTTCATGCATTCGTTCATCATTTGTGTTCCTTGTTATTCTATGAGTTTAGACACTTGTTCATTCATTCATTCATATACCATTCAAGGTAGATTGCTGGTAACAGCATGCGTTGGGTGTGTCTGTTCCAATGTGATTCCATACCTGCACATCCTGCACATCCTGGACATTTGATCATTGGATAAGAAAGGCCCTAGGACCTTTTAAGTAAGCTTTTTAAAATTTTTATTATAGGACAATATACCGTATAACAAGAAAACCAAACAAGTCACAATTTTGCAAACCGCCATTCCAGTACCTCAGAAGTCCCTCTGGGCCTTCTCCCTTGTTCACTACCCTCTGTGGGTAACCACTCCTGAATTCTAACAGTGTAGACTTCACATGCCTCTTCTAGAACTTTGCTGCTGCTGTTGTTTGACATGGAGTCTTGCTCTATTGCCCAGGTTGAAATGTGGTGGCGCGATCTCAGCTCACTGTGACCTCCACCTCCCGGGTCCAAGTGATTCTCCTGCTTCAGTCTCCTGAGTAGCTGGGATTACGGGTGAGTGCCACCATGCCCAGTTAATTTTTTGTATTTTTAGTGGAGATGGGGTTTCACCACATTGATTTTGAGCTCCTGACCTCAAGTGATCTGTCCCCCTCAGCCTCCCAAAGTGCTGGGATTACAGGCGCGAGCCACCCCATCCAGACTTGTTCAGAACCCTGAACAAGTGGACTCACACTGTCTGTGCTCCTACACGTGCAGTCCCTTTGAGCAGCTCCATGTTCCTGAGACGTAGCCATGCTGTTGCATTTGGTTGTACATTCTTTATTCTTATTGGTCGGTCGTGTTCTCTTCTATGAAAATACAACTATTTATTTATCCTAGACGGAATTATAGACGATCTCATTATGAACATTCTTTCAATGAGCCGATGAAAGCATTCTTGTGGGGCATTTACCGAGGGGTGGAGCTGCTGGGTGAAGGTCATGCAGAAGCTGAGCTTTAGCAGATACTGATGGTTTTCCAGAATGATTGCTCCACTGTGTGGGATTCATCTTTGCCCACGGACTTGCCCCTGAACTACCCACACTCCCCATGACATTGCATTGCCCTTGGTCTCTCTCCGGTCCCCCTGGCCCAGCTCCTCCATCCTCCTTCCAAGATGTCGCGCCTGTCCAGGGCTTTGGTGCAGGTCTCCCCTCCCCTGGTCCTGCCACCTTCCAGCCCTGGTCCTGCCTTTCTGTCCTGGAGACACTTCCTCAGGCCACTCTGGATGTTGTCTCCCAGGCCTGGTCTGGCCTGGCTGCCTCCCCATCCTGTGGGTATGTGGGGCTTAATTCTGCTGAGGAAAGTCTGGGACCCAGGACATATGCCTTGGAGTGATCCTGCCTAAAGATCAAGGGAACAGGGCGTTTACACCCCAGTTCCTACTGGCCCCTGATTGAAGGCTATTATTGCCAGGAGTGTTAATATCCTGGCCCTTCAGATCTGTACCATCGGAGGTCAGAGTGAGCTTAGAAAGCTCAAGAAAGGCTTCAGGTCATGAACTGCAGGAGCTGATCCTTAGAAGGCCTGGACTAATAGGGTGGGCCAGGGCTGTGCCTGGGACATCGGTAGCGTCTGCCATAACTATAAAATGTGGGTAAGAAGGCACGTCTTCAAGGACAGTTGGGAGATTAGCAATGGCTGTGGCATCTAGTAAGTGACTTGTAAATGGAACTGAATTTTATGGGGATGCTGAACCTCCAAGCCCACGTGACTGAAAAGTCTGTGGTGTCCATCTTGGTGGTTTGGGATACCGCCAAGGGGCAGCCTGGAGTGGAAGGTTGATGAGCTAAGTTTTTAACAGGCAGAGTTCTGGACATGTTGAGTTTGCGTTGAGAAGACATATGGCAGTTAGAAAGAGAGACTGGCTAGAATGGGCCTGGGCAGGGAGCAGAAGACCTGGGGTGATTCTCACCTCCACGAAACTCACCTGGGGCCACAGCAAGCAGACTGCCCTTTTCCGTGGTTTCCATCTCACACTGCACCTCCCCACCCTGCACAAGGTATAAGCAAGAAATGGTCCCAAAGGAAGGATTTGGTCATCAATTATTGACATCATGTTTTATTTTGAAATTGGTTTTGGGCTCCGAAAACAGCCAGCTTGATCTTCACTGCCTGGCCGGGCTGCTTCAGCTCCCGTGCGCACCCAGTGTGTGCAAGACACCAAGCTCTGGATGCTGGGATCAGGCTACAGTGGGTCAGTGTGAGTGGATCTGGAAGAGGCAAACACCAAAGGTGACCTGAGGTGGTGCGTGTCCCTGTTCCTCTCCAGCCTGTGAGCTGGGGTCCACCTTCTACAGGCGGGCTTGCCCCTCTCTTGGGGTTCCTGTTCCCAGGATTAGAGGGGTTTTGGGTGGTGATTCTCCCAGCAGCCAGCCACACAGATATTGGCCTTGAAGACCTCATCTCCATAGAGTCTCTGCCTAGACCCAGAAAAAAGAATGAGATGCCTCACTGTGGTCTCAGGCCCAAGCAGCTGACTGCAACAGGCCCTGGGAGAGCAATGCCAGCTCCCTGCAAGCCCACACTGCAGCTCCCCGCAGCCTCAGCCTTGCAGGCCTCTTCAGAAAGGGGCAGAGCAGCCTCAGGTACCTCGTTTTGTGTTTCAAGGACTCAGCACTTAGGCATCCAGAATAGGGAGAGAACATGTCTTCTGGAGCCAGGAGACCTGCAGTCTCCATCCTGGGTGACCTCTGATGGGTCCCATCACCTCTCTGAGTTTCAGGTTCTGCAGTTATGACTTGGGTGAAAAGATCCGCCTCCTAGAATGATGGGGAGGATTAAAGGAGTCGAGGGATGGAAAGGTGTTTAGCAAACTTCAATCTTTCCATTTACACGGGAGTGAGGCATTGTCATTTTCACTGTGGGAAAGACAGGATGGTGTATTTCCTCACTTTGTTCCTTAAATTACATAATCCCCAACTCACCCGGATTCCATTTCCCTGCACTGCCCCTCATTATTGTCCTTGAGCTTTGACTAATTAAAAAATGCAAACCTGGAAGGTATCTCAGGGAATGATGAGTCCAACCCCATTGTTCTATACGCTGTGGAAACTGAGGCACAAAGAGAGACAATGGGTTCAAGGTGTCCCAGCTGGTTGTGGCACAGCTACCCAGGAGTCCTGGCCCAGCACCCCTGGGGATTCTCCAGCCTCTGCCCCACAGCTCCCTGGGGTCTTCTTCAATCTCACTTGCAGTGCTTGCCAGTTACTCTATCCAAGATCAAAAGCTGACAGGCAGCAACTTGGATTTCCACAGCTGGAGGCTAATTTGCCCTGAGGCTGCTTTGTGTTTGTTTGTTTTCTTTTTGGAATTACTTCCATGGCTTAAAAGCTGTATTTTTAAAAACCTAAAGTGGCTGTCCGTTTCTCTCCGAAAGAAAACACGTGATCTGTCTTCTGTATGGATGCGGCATTGCATCTAGTTCAAAGTCCCATCAAATGAACATATTACAGGAAGAAAGGGTTTCATTTGAGAAAATTCAAGCTACCGCATACATAGTTTGCTGCCTCACCTTTTTTTTTACATATCTTTTTTTACCATGAAAAAGAAAATAGCTTTTAAAGGTTACCTTTCCCTCAGAAATGATCTGAATGGATGTAATTTAAGCTTGTGTTGAACATGTGAAATGTTAACATTTCATCTCTGTTAAAATCCTGCCCTCTCATCTTTCTCCTGTGCAGGAGACTTCCTCCCAGCTCAGCCTCATGGGTCATTTCTCTTTGCAGCCCAAGAATTTGTTTTTCCATCCCCTTGAGAGAAATGAACTCAGGTCAGGTGGGGCAGGCGGGAGTTTCCAACTCAGGGCTCCTAGGACTTTCCATATATGGATCATCACAGATACCACTGCCTGAAGGCCTACTGTGCACTAGCACTGTGTCAGGTGCTTTTTAATTCATCATCTCTAACCCTGCTGCTCCCACCCTGATTCTGTCCACCATCACCCGCTGCTAGGATGATTGCAGGAGATGCTCACTCATCTCCCTGATTAGATTCCACTCTTGCCCCTGTGGTCTCCTCTCCACCTGGCAGCAGGAGAGAGCCTTTAAAAATGCCCCTGCAACCACTTCCTTCCTTGCTCACACCCTCTATGGGTGCCCATCATCTGCAGATTAAAGCCTGAGTCCTTCCCTGGCCCCAGACCCGGTGACCTCTCTGACCTCCCTCCCGCCTTTGCTCTGCCCCAGCCACTTGGGCCTCCCTGCTGACCCTCGAGCGTGCCAGGCTCACTCTCACCTCTGACACTCTGCACGTGTGGCTCCCGCTGCCTGGGCTGCCCACCCCAGATGTCCTCATGGCTCCCAGCCTTTGGGGCTGTCTCCAAGAGAGTCCTTCTCAGTGGCCCTTTCCTGATCACCTGTATAAAACTGCACCCCAACCTCCTGACACTCTAGCTCTCCTCTCTGCCTGATGTCTCCTCGTCACTTTCCACTGTCGCTATCTGGCATATTCTGAATATTTTATTTACCTTATTTAGTGGCTGCCATCCCAAGAATGTAAGCTCTAGGTGGGTGGTGATGATGATCGTTTTGTTCACTGCTAAAAACCCAGTTCCTAGAACATTGACTGAGATATAGACACTTATTATATGAATGAACTGAAGATTCACATTTGGTGTGAATAGGATTAACAGCATTCAGATAAAAAGCAAGTAAACAGATAAGTAGTTTAATGTGAAAGAGTAAGAGGTCCTATGAAGAAAGGAAGGCAGGACTCCATGGCTGCTTAGGTTTGGTGCCTGGGAAAGCCTCTTCCAGCGTTTGACTGGAGATCTGGATTTTGCAGACCAGGCAACAGCCTCAGGGAGTGGACAGCTTGCCCAAGGACTGGCAGGAGGTAAGTGAGGGCATGGGTCTTGAGGCATGGGACAGAGCAGGTGTACCCAGCCTCCCAGGCAGCTCCCCAGAACACCTGAAATGGACATGCTTGGAGCTGACCTTGCTCCAGCCATCTGCCTAACATGTTAAAGTCACTACTCCATGTAGCTCCCTTCCCCCTGGGATGGAGAGTATAACTTGGTGGGATTCCCATCCGTCACAGGGCCTGGTACATAGTAGGGCCTCTGCAGAGTTCTCTTAATGAATCAAATGTGTATTTCCAGGCAGGTAAGGGCATGTTGCAGCTATAAACATAGAATAATATCCAGCTGTAAGAGGTGCTGGAAATAATTGAATCCATTTTTTTGTTTTGTTTATTATAGAGAAAACTGAAGCCCAGGACAGGCAAGGGTATTGCCCAAAGTCACTTGGTGAGTCAGGGCCAGAGTTGGGACTTGAACCCAGGCCTCCTGCTGTTGGTCCTTCCCGTGGGACCACTGTACTAAGGAAGCCTGGGAACCTTGTCTCCTCTGAGAGGAATCCAGGTGACTCGCACCGATAGGACTTCTGCAAACCCTGGTTGAAAATGATGTAAAAATGAGGCTGTGCACGTGGAGTTACAAATTTCCTCAACCTGAAAACACATGTGCTCACCTTTAAGTGAAAAAGAGCCAAACGAACTTCCAATTCATGACTTCATTTTTTTTCAAACCCAGCAGAGAAGTCAAGTCAAGGGGTAAATGTACGGCCCCAAATCTGAGGAGAGACTGAAGGCTGCAGGGAGAAAGGAGACAGAAATACTCGCTCACCTGGGCCATGTGAACCAAAGACTATCTGAGACAAGTCTCAATCAATTTAGCAAGTTTATTTCACCAAGATTTTTTTTTTTATTATTAAGATGGGGTTTCACCAAGATGGCCAGGCTGGTTTTGAACTCCTGACCTCAGGTGATTCACCCACCTCAGCCTCCAATTACAGGTGTGAGCCACCGCGCATGGCTTATTTCACCAAGATTAAGGACGCGTCACTGACACAGCCTCAGGAGGTCCTGACAACATGTGCCCAAGGTGCTCAGGCACAATTGGTTTCATACATTTTAGAGAGACATGAGGCATCAATCAATGTAGTTGATTGGTTCAGTCTGGAAAGGCAGGAAAACTGGAAGTGGGGAGGAGGTTTCCAGGTCATAGGGAGATAAGAGACAAATAGTTGTATTCCTTTGAGTTTCTGATTAGCCTTTCCAAAGGAGGCAATCAGAGATGCATTTATCTCAGTGAGCAGATGAATGACTGAGTTCTGTCTGTCCTTTTTCCACAAATTGTGAGGCAGGCATATAGTTGTTGCTGTTGTTATCTTAATAGCTGTCTTCTTTTGGAATACAATGGAGACAGGTTTGGCCAAACAGTTTCCAGCTTGCCTTTTCCCTTTAGCTTCATGATTTGGGGGTCCCAAGATTTATTTTCCTTTCACAGGTACATGCGTCAGAAGCTAGTTGGAAGAGTTTAGCTGGAATAATTAAAAAGTTAGCAAAGACCAAGTGCAGGCTGGCTGGACGGTGCGATGCCCCCAAACTGGGGAGTCTGTGCCAACTTTCAGGCTCTTTCTAGAATTCAGGGGATGCTCACAGGAAAGGTCAGAAAGAGGTGTAAGAAAGTGTCTGTTCCAGTTCAGTCAAGGAGGAGTTGCAAGAAATTGTACTCAGGCGGCCCTTCTCTCCAAAGAAACAAAAGCCTTAATCTAGGTAGAAAATGGGAATAAGCACTACCGTCCCTCGGGCACTGGTGAAAGCTCATTTCAGCTGAAGGGAAGGACAGAAGTGGATCTTTCTCCCTGAGGAAGGGGAAAGGGGCACTCACTGGGCCCAGAACTACCCAGGGGGAGGCATAGGAGAGTTAAGAAGGCCGCACCCTGAAATGCAGGGAAACATGGTTTGACTAAGACAAGCTTAATCAGAGCAACAGCAAATACACCCAGTGGCCCCACACCCCCAACCAAGCTAACAAGCTTCATGCAAGGAGCATGTGCAGAATGCTGCAGGGAGGGGAACATCTGAGGTCCAGTGCAAAGGGATGGCCCCATGCACAGCTCCAGACAGACATGGTGCTGGCTGCCCAATCTCCACCCTGAACACGGGCCTCACCACAGGAATTGGAAGCTTGTGGTGCACTGAGAATAAACAGAGCAAGAACAAATCTCACATCCAGCCCAACTTCTGACTGCAGTAACTCAAACCTGTCACTAAAACACTTGGAAGGGTGTCTGATTCCAGGCATAACAACCATGTTCCTCCATCTCTACTGTCTGGGCCAAAAGATCCAGCTTTCAACAAAAACATCATGAGGTCTTTAAGGCACACGGGAATCATCAGAACCAGATGTGAAGCTGGTTCCATCTGACAGGGACTTTAAAGTAACTATGATTAATACGTTAAAGGATAGCATGCATGCTCAGATGAAAAATGCCTTCCTTCTAGAGGCCCTCCTCAGAACTGGAACAGCTAAGGGAAGGATCAGGAAACCTGAAGATATATCGATAGGAATTACCCAACTGAACCACAAAGAGGAAAAAGAGTAAAGAAAAAGAGAAGGAAAAAAAATAGGAGCATCCAAGAGCAATGGGACAATATCCAACAATCTCACATACGTGGAATTGAGAGTTGCAGAGGGAGATGAGAGTGAAAATATGGCAGAAAGAGCATGTGAAAAAATAATGGCCAAGAATTTCCCAAAATCAATGAGACAAAAAAAGCCACATACCTATGATTCTCAAAGACCATCAGGCAGAAGAAATAGCTCCCGCCACTCCCCAACCCACATACACACATATGTACTAGGCAAATCATATCCATGCTGGAGAAAAAAAATGGCAAAGAAAACATCTTGAAGACAGACAGAGAAAAGAAGGATCATTATACAGAGATAAACAAAGAAGAGAATCACAGTAGACTCCTCATCAGAACCCACACAAGCTCGAAGGCCATGGAGTGGTATCTTTGAAGTGCTGAAAGAAAAACAAAAAACTGTCAACCCAGAATTCTATACCAGAATAAACAGCTTTCAAAAATGCAGTAGAAAGAAAAACTTTCTCAGGGAAACAACAAATGAAGAAATAGGTTGTCAACAGAGACTTAGAAATATTAAACGGAGTGCTTCAAACAAGGGGAATGCAGTATTAAACAAAATCTTGGATCTTCGCCTATAAGAAGCGGATCAGGACCACTCAATGAGGTAATCCCTGAATGAGTCTATTAGTTTTTGAGTCATAAAGGCCAGGACACAAAAGTTGGGTGCAGGACCAGAGGCTCTGTGGCCTCTGTCAATGATGCTGAAGAAGTGCAAGGGACTGGCCCTACCCGGTGCATTTAAGGCCAAGGGGAAGAAGACAGAGTTGGCTTCAGAAAATGCCTCCCTACCTACTAGAATCAATCTTCCTGCCCCCTCCAATTCCCCATCCTGCTCTTTTCCCCAGTCTTGGAAACCACAGATAACAGGCACCTTTGGAGTCAGGACAACAGCACAAAGATCTACAGGATACTCCAAGTGTCAGGTGGGTGGCCTGATGGACCTGGCTTCCTGCTGAGGGCCTGAGGCCACATCCGTCCTAGGTGTGCAGCATAAAAGATACCAAAGCCTCCGTTGACCGTGCCATCTCCACTGGAGGAGGAGGAGGATAATCAGGCTCGCTTTCCAGGGTGCTGAAGAGAACCAGCAGAGACCTTCACCCAATAGGCACTGGGTAAATTAGGGAAGAGGTACATTCGGGAGCCACGGTGAGGCTGTTATGCATGACCCCAGAGGGTCTGGCTATCAGGCCTGATGGAGCAGATGCAGCAAGTTGGCTGAACTACCAGGAATGTGGGGGAGCTGGGAAGGGAGCGCTATGGTTTGAATGTGTCTCCTCCAAAATTCATGTTGGAACTTAACCTTCTTTTTGGTGTTATGAAGAGGTGGGGCTCTTTGAGAATGGATTAGTGCCCCATGAAAGGGCTGGAGGGAAGTAGCTGGGGTCGTCTTTGCCCTCTTCCTTCCACTATGTAAGGGAACAGCAGGAAAGAGCCATCTTGGGAACAGAGACTGGGCCCTCACAGACACTGAACCTGCAGGCACCTTGATCGTGGACTTCCAGCCTTCAAACTGTGAGGAATAAATTTCTATTGCCTATAAATCACCTAGTCTCAGGTTTTCAAACATAGCTGCGCAAGTGGACTAAGACAGGAAGCCAGGAGAATTCCAGAGTCAAGATTCAGTTGGGAACCACACAGAATCAGAGAACACGTCCGTAGCAATGAGAGAAGACAGATTGAGGAGGAGGGTGGAAGGGAAATTGTACATGTTCCTAGTGACAGCACCTCCTTTATCTTTCAACTCAATTTAACACTCTGTGAATGCCCTCTGGGCTGTCCTACCTGTTTATATATATGATTTCATTTAATTACTTTACAAATCCTGAATAAGGCAACATGATCATCATTCAACTGAGGATAGGTAGCCTCACAGGCAAAGACTTTCCCATAATCTCTCTGTTGGTATGGTGGGCACCTCTAATAATTCACAGCCTTCAATGATCCCTTTTCCTTGAGTGTGGACAGGATGTATCACTTCCTTTACTAATTGAATATGGTCAAGGTGAAGGGAATTTGCAGATGTGATCAAAACTCTTGATGAGTGGACTTTAAATCAGTGAAAGGGGAGGTTATACTGGGTGGGCCAGGTCTAATCAGATGAGTCCTCTTAAAGAAAGTCAGACATGGAGAGCTGTAGAGACTCTCTCTTTACCGCTGGCTTTGAAGTAAACTGCCTTGCATTTTATAATCATGAGGAAATGAATTCTGTCTACAACCTGAATAAAATTGGAAGCAGATCTTTCCCTAGTTGAGCCAACAAATGAGAACAGGGCTTGGAAGGCACCTCGATTTCAGCCCCCTGAGATCCTGAGCAGCCAGCTAAGCTGTGTCCAAACTTCTCACCTACAGAAGCCATGATAAATAGGTGTTGTTTGAAGCTGTTAAATTTGGAACAATTTGTTATGCAGCAATAAACAACTACTACAGCTGGCAGGTGGCAGAGCTGAGATGCAAGAACTTTTCTGCTTCTTGTTAAGCTCAGGCTTTTTCCTCTGCAGACCCGCCCCCACCCCATTCCTCCATCATTCACACACACACTCCATTGTTTACATTTGGGGCTGAACTTGCCCTCAGAGGGAATGTTGATTATTAAACAGTCAGGATGGAAACGAAAAGAGTGACAACCGCTTCCATTTTCTCTGACTTCTAGGCAGAGGCAGGCACTGAATTGGCGTGGCCCCAGTGCTCCCAGGAGGAAGGAAAGTGCGCTCTGGCTGGCGTCACTCTGGGCTGGCAGCAACTCCAGGTGCCCATGGGGAGATTGAGGGGAGAGGAGCTCCTGGTCAAGTTATCAAAGAATATCGGCCTTTGGGTCATCTGTGGCCTTTGGGTCAGGGGTCACTGAACTTGGGCTCGCCTACCAGATGTGCCGGGGACATCAGGTGTCTTCTCACTCTTGACCTCATGTGATTCCATGAAGAACAATAGAGCTACTGTTTGGTGAGTTTCTACTTCACTCATTCGACAAATACCTATTTGTGTGTAGTAGGTGCTGAGCACTGGAGCTGCAATAGCAACCCCCACAGAGCTTTTAAATGCCAGAGAGGGGCCAGCTGGCCTGGAAGCTATGTGAATACCTCACCATGGCCTCGGGTGCCACACAAGGCTCCTCCTTCTGTTCTGGTCTCTCTGGTTGCTTAATTGTAGACACTTTTTCCCAATTCATCACATGCTGGTCCTTGGTATTTCCATATCCTCCGATATTGGGATGTGGGTGGGGAAGGGGAGAAAAACAAATGGGCAAACAGAAGACAAATCACAAAGAATTATTTTCTTCCTGTTTCTTCCCCTAAGCAGTTTAACACAAATTAATAAGTACAGCCTGTATCTGATGAAGAAGTCACTTAGATTCATTTTCTTAATCAACTATTTCAAGCCCAGCATTAATCTATTCATCAGCTGAGCTCATCAGGAGCAAGCATGCTTCTTCAGGACTTTTCTAACAGGAAATAAATGCCTCATTAAGTTAAACATATTAACCCGAGAATGGTATTGAAGTCAGACAGACTAATGAACGTCATTACAGGGAATGCGCAGCAGTCCTCAGAGGGCCCCACCCTCCATCAGGGCTCCCGCAGATTGGCTCAGCTACTGCAGGATGTGGGATCATGAGAGGCGGGAGGGAGAGGACAAAAAGACACAGAGGGAACAGGGCTGATCCAGGCATGGCTGTCCCTGTGGATATACTCCTGACTCACTCTGGATACTTATCTTTTGCCTCTAAAATAAGAGAAGTCAGGCTTAGGTATCAGGAACCTCTGATTCTATTTTCTGCTCTGTCCCACAGTGAGGTTGGGAATAATTCCCTGATTTTCTCCAAATATCTAGTTTCTTCCAATCTTTATTGAGTCAAGCACTACATTGGGCACCTGCGCATATGTAATTTTGTGGACTGTCACAGAAACCCAGTTGGACATATTTTTCTTTTGCCTTAGAATTACAGAATAGGAAAACCCAGGCCCAGAGAGAAATTATCTGACTTGACTTGCTTTGCTAGATTGTTGGGACGGGCAGAGGCAGGAAATGGGGCCCTGCCCTGGGAAGGTCATCCCTAGGGGACTGCATCTTTGCTCAGAAAAGGACGACCAGCTTGATGAATGGGTGATGTGATACAGAATGCTGGAGGAAGCAGGACTGTTGCACCTGCAGAAGGGAGAACCTTGGAGAGACAAAAGAAATATTTTCTTTCTTTCTTTCTTTTTTTTTTTTTTGAGACAGCATCTTGCTCTGCCACCCAGACTGGAGTGCAGTGGCTCGATCTTGGCTTACTGCAACCTCCGCCTCCTGAGTTCAAGTGATTCTCCTGCCTCAGCCTCCCAGCAACTGGAATTACAGGTGCCCATCACCACCCCTGGCTAATTTTTTTAAAATTTTTAGTAGAAACGGGGTTTTACCATGTTGGTCAGGCTGGTCTCAAACCCCTGACCTCAAATGTTTCTCCCGACTTGGCCTCCAAATGTGCTGGCATTACAGATGTGGGGCACCTCGCCTGGCCAAAGTATTTTCAAATACAGAAAGGACTGTCATGTGGAAGAGGGAGTCCATGCCCTCAATGTGGGCCAAAAGAAGATATTTCAACAGTCAAATCTGTCCAGAGGTGGACTGAGCTACCTCCAGAGACAATAAGCTGCCTCCCACGGATATGCAAGTAGTGATTAGAGAGCTACCTAGTGGGGGTCATAACACCAGGACAAACTGGGTTGGAATGACAGCTGTCATGTTTTTTTTAGAACAAACAATTTCACCTCTCTCTGGCCCAGTCTGTCATTTGAAAAGTTGGGATTATAAAGTTACCTACCTCTTTGGGTTACTGTGAGAATTAAATGACATATTATATGTAATATACTACATGCATGCCTGGCTGGGAGCTGGTGTTTTATTTTTACGGAGAGGATTCTAGCATCAGATGAGGTCTTGTACCTTTGCCAACTTCCAGCACTTGATTTCTTTAGAAAAGATCTCTCTATGAATGCCCTGAGAATTAGGGAAACATGCCCACTATCAATTTATTGCCTCTTAGCTCAGATTTTACTCTCCTTTACTTTGCTTTCTGATACTGAAGCTGGACTCTATACACGTTTCTTCTATGCCAGGTGATGTAGTGCTATTGTCAGGCATGTTGCTCACGTAAAGAGACCACCAGGCAGGCTTCGTGTGGGCAATGAGATCGTTTTATTTAGTGCTCGGGTGCAAGCGGGCCAAGTCCGAGAAGGGAGTGAGGCAAGGGGAGAAGGAAAGGGGATGGGTTCTACAGGTTGGGGCAAATGGTCAGTTAAAGGCGGTAATCTATTTTAGGGAGGGGAAGGTCGTCATGGGATGCATGGTCACAAGGGTAGGGGTCATCTATTACAAATAGGCATGATCATAAGGGTAGGGGTTATCCGTTGCAAGTAGAGGAGAGGATGAGGTAAATTATATAGTTACAGGGGAGGAGGTCTGGAGAAACCTACTGTCTAGGGAGGACATTTTTGCAAGGCTGAGCAGGAACAATGGTTGAAGTTGGCAGTGGGAGAGCAATCAGTCGAAGCAGGAACTAGTTGTTTCATTTCTCTTCGTGGGCCTCTGGTTACTTCAGACTTTCTGGCTTCTGGAGAAGCCAGGTCACCAAGGCTATAATGGCCAGGCTTGGACTTGAAGGCCTGACAGTTACACACTGTCAGTAGCAGGTGCTGGGGAGACGCTGCATGGCTATAGAAGAGGATGGGACTTCTGGTCCGGGTTCTGGGTTTCTTCACTTCTTGCTCCTGTGGCAAGACTGCTGGTGGCATTAGAGTACCTGGTGGCTCTCACCTTCCAGTGAGCTTTGCTAGCACCCAGAGGGCGGCTTCCTAGTCAGTAGCACTGGGCCACTGACTAAGGACCATTTCTAGTTTGTGGCATCCCAGGGAACGTCTCCTTTATCCACTGGGCCATAGCCATACCATTTCCAACAATGCTGAATCTTGACCTTGAACAAAGTGACTCTCTTCCAACATTAACCCTTCCTGGGGGAGTCTTTGGCCCCAGAGGGGGCTCTCTCTATGTTTTCTATTTCTATACGTATTAGCATCCTGTTTTATTTCTTTTAGTAGTTAATCATCTTTTACTAGTTAATATTCTTTAAGTTTTCCCTGTTCCAATTACTTTTGTGATTTCTGTCTCCTGATTGGACCCTGATATGTGGTATCCACCACTCTCTGTGGTGTAAATACTCCCACCATGGCCAACTTCAGATGACCAATGCCATGTCACTGAATGCGACGTTTGGGAGAGACTTGGAATAACACATCGTTATTTAGTATTACTACCATACACATGCAATGTGAGTAAATCATCTCACAAGCATACACAGGAGTAAAATATTGTGACATAATTAGAAATTGATGAGTTTTGAGTGTGTATTACCTTTGGATTTGTTTGTTTGTTTGTTTGTTTTGGTTTGCATTCAGAACAATGATTGCCTTTGTGTTTCCTGTAATTTATTTTATTGTCAGTTAATATTATTTAATTGCTAATACTGTCTGTGTTTAGCAACTGGCTGGCAGAGTTCCTGAGCATTCATTCACCAGCTCTGTGAGCTGGACTGCACCAGCTCCAGCACGCCGCTGCTCCTATGCGTGTGGCCTCATCACCTTGGTTCTTGATCATATAATTATGGAGATAGAAACATGCCTAAATCCTCAGGTCTGTGAAATCACCTGATGCGAAGGCCAGGGAGTTGCCCCTCCACCTCACTAGCTCACCCCTGCTAATGCAATATTTGACACTTTCAATTTATTTTTCACTTTCTTTATTATGAGAAATGATTACGTTTCCAGCATAAATACTGCTTTGCTGAACTGAATTCATCACGGGGTGGGAAGGCAGGGACTTTGAGCTTCACGGTTAACCCTTCAGCTCTCACAGGCCATTACAGGGAGAGCACTGGGCTTTGGAGACCTCTCTGAAATGCAGCTGGAGCCTCATTGGCGGTCACCTAGCCGCTTGGCCCTTCTGTAACCTGACTCTGCTGCTGGGATGTAAGAAGTCACTGTCCCTCTCCTTCCCATCCTCCCCCAGCCCCCCAATCTGCCTCCTGAAAGGTCTCCCCTGGATCAGATTCTCCTGCTCTGCCTGGCCCATGGAATAGAACAGTACTGAGAAGTATTTTGGTTTCTTCCTTCCCTACTGCCCAAGCAGGTGTGCAGTGCCTGATGCCGGCATTGAAAGGGGACATGGGAACAAAACCTACTCACAGCCTTCAGGAAGCTATGCAGCTTCAGGGTTGAGTCCAGGGACTCCTCCGTCCACTGCATGGGGCTGATTTGCGGCTCTGCGGAGTTCTCAATCGCCTTCTTTGGACTCCAAGATGCAATTTTATGTCAGTTTTGAAGACTTCCAAATCCTGGGTGTGAATTCTGCTCCAGGACTCCTCCCAGAACAGCCCGGTGAGAGTCTCCTTTCTGTCCTCTCCTGGTCTTGGTCTAAAGCTCTTTCCTCCAACTCTGGGCTGCTTTGCACTTGCTAATGGATCTAATAATTTCTTGGAATTGATTTTCTCATATAGAATATACCTGGGAGAAATAAAATAACTATCCAACAACCTTAAATGAATTACACTCTTATCAAGAGAAGAAAAGCAATCCACTTGAAGCATGAACTATGAAGGAAATAAAGGTCTGCTATGCATTGAGACGGTGGGGGGGGGGGGCGAGGAGGGGGCCCTGTGTGCAGCTAGCTCATTACACCTTGGGTCTTTTTCTCTGCTCTGTGATGCGGCACATCTCTGCTCTGTTCCCCACTCCAGCTCTGTTGTCTGACTCACTCTCTTACCTTCTCTAAGGGTGATCATTTTGCCTTGGAGAATAGAGGTGAGAGGGGTTGTGCTCTCTCCTCAGCACCCCTGCCTCTCCCACCCCTGCCTCTGCCTTCTCTCTCATAGGCCCCATCAGCTGAGGAATGAGCCCCAGGACCTTCCCACAGGGGAGGAGAGGGACAGAGTGAGGCCCACAGGGAATGGGAGGGCAGGGTGTTCTGAAACAGTGCCAGGATAGAAATGCAGGTTGTACAGCGAGGAGTGAGTCCAGAGAGGGATGGGCAAGGGATGGGCAGGGCCCAGGGCTCCCTTCCAACAGGTGTGCTCCCGGCCCTGGCTACACAGTGAGTTCCAGAATGCATTCCAGTGGCAGGACATGAGCTGCTCATACGCTCCTGGCCTGGGTGGAGTCATCAGCCTGAACCTGGATCAGAGAAGGATGGAGATGGAGAAAGACTTGGCACATTGGCTCCATGATCCTGCTCAAACTTAGTCTCACTTCCTGGAAAATATTGCCGAGGATGGGCTTATGCAGGTGACCTGTGAGCATCCTAGAGGAGGGGGTAGGGAGGGGAGGCTGGACTCCAGGGCCTGTGGCACTTGGATGTGCAAGCGCGTGGCTTGGCGTTTTGTGCTGGTGCCCTTCAGTTCCGGCAGGGCTGAGAGCTGAGGCTGGCAGAGAGGTCTTGCCCATTCACTTACTTAACGTACATCTGCTGAGGTCCTGCTATAAGCTGAGCACTGGGAACAGCGGCAAAAGGCAGGCATGACCCCTGACTTCCCCAGGCTTAGAAGAAGATGAATGTGTAAGTGCTTTTCATAGTTTATCACGGGGAAAACTGGGTTACAAAAAAGGTATTATTTAGAGTTGAGGAACCTGGGATTCAGAGAGGTTGGGTAACCTGACTTAAGCCTCACATTTAGTAAGTGGTGGAAGGGGAGGCAGGCTCACCACCCATGCCTGCACGCCTTACGGTGGGCATTGCTGCCACCTGGGCACCCACACACTCCACTGTCTACACAGCCACGGCTCTAGGGGAAGCGTGTGGGTGAAAGGAGGTTCTTCCTGTCCTTATTCTTGTCTTCTTCCCTAGGGGTGGAGTGGGGCAGGCTAGGCTGGGCCCAGTTTTGGGGCTGGCTTTAGGGCTGGACAACTGTTCACCAGCATAGTCCAGGAGGAACCTGGGGCCTGAGCACCTGGGCCCTGTGGAGACCAAATTCCATAACCAAAGCAGAGGGGCTGGGCATGGACCAGCCAAAGGAAAGAGCACCCAGTTCAGGCCTGGCAGCTCCAGATATCCAGATAGCATTGGAGAAGGGCCTCCCAAGCGGTGCCCCAATCCCTAGCAGTGTCCCCTGCTGCCCACTTTTGTGGGCCTGATGGCACCCAGGCTGGGCCGGGCCCAGGTGCAGTGCAAGGTCTAAGGGGGGGTCCCAGGCCTGTGTCTCCCAGCATCCTAGTGCTGTCAATGCTCCAGGCACCTCTGTGGCACCAGCCCGTATCAGGCCATTTGGCCCCAGAGACCTGGACCTGCCTATTTACTCTGAATGATGTGGCAGCCCTGCTTGGCCCTGGCACCTGCAGGTCAGGGAGGTGCACGGTGTGGGCAGCTGTTCAGCCCTGATGGAGGCCATCACAGGGTATTGCAGGGGCTGCAGAGCAGGGCCTTCATTTGCATTAAGGAAGGTGGGATGCTTTTCATTGCCAGCAGCAGGCTTTGTGTTTACCTCCTGATTCTTTCCTTGAAGGTAGTAATTAAAGCAGCCACATTAAGGAAGTAACAGCCCTGGGACACAGAGGGGGAGAAGGTGGGGTATGCTGTAGACCTAGGAGGGGCTTGGCCACCAGACAGGAGGGATGAAGGCTCCCCTATTACCCAGGCTGTTGCTTGTGGGGAGGAGAGGCCCCCAGTCTTGTCTCTGCACTTTCCTTGGAAAGGTCGGGAGGGCGAACAGGGGAGGGAAGCCCTGGAGGGCGGGGAGTCAGGCCCACAGGGCTTCCCATTCTGACTCCACCACTTCCCTGCTGTGTGACTTTGGGCAAGCTGCCTCCCCTCTCTGGGCCCTTTCTTCATCTGTAGGTGAGGACACTTCTTCCATCAGCTCCTTCCTCTCAGGTGGTTGTGGAGATGAGCCCTCCAAGCTGCACAAATAGACACCAGCAGGAGGGTCTGGAGGCAGCCACAGGCCTGGGATTTAGACCCAAGCTGTGAGCTCAGGACAGTTCCTCACCTTCTCAAGGTCTCAGCTCCCTCAGCTGGAAAGTGGGTTCATAATAGCCCTTTCATTCAAGGGTAGCGATGAGAATTGAGGAGGTGCACACAGCCTGACACGGGGAAGCCCCCAGGCAGCGGCTGCGGCTACCCTTGCCGTAGCAATGGCTGTGGATGAAGACTCGGAGGCTCGCTGGCATGCCTGGGCTCCATCTATCCTGGCCCCAGGTCTCCACAGCCTGGTCCCGCTCTTCGCTGCCCTCTCTGCTTCTAGGACTCCCCCAAATACAGTGCCTTTATTGAGAGTGGCCTAGGGAAAGGAGGGTGTTGTTTATGCCTGGAGTTTAAACTACATTTTCCTAAGCACACATCATTTTCCATGGTTATTGGTAGTAGAGGCCATTCAGTGCTGCTGCTTCTCCTTCTCCTTCTCCTTCTCCTTCTCCTTCTCCTTCTCCTCCTCCTCCTCCTCCTCCTCCTCCTCCTCCTCCTCCTCCTCCTCCTCCTCTTGTTCTTCCTCTCCTTCCCCTTCCCCTTCTTCCTTCTTCTTCTTCTCCTCCTCCTTCATCTTTCTCTTCTTCTTTTATCAAGTTCTTACTTTAGTCAAGTTCCAGAATGAGGGTACACAGCTTTGAACAGCAGTTTGTAGCAGAAGATGTGAGGGTGTGTGTAAAGCAATGTTTCCAGAATATACCAAAGGAAACAGACACAACTCCATCATAGTCTTTTGCAAACCCTCGATGCTGCTCCATGCCTCCAGCTGACTTGGGGAATGTCGTAAAGCTCTGTGAGTGTGTCCAGTTGTCTGTGGAAGTCTCCATTCTCTGCCTGTGGATTTTGGATCATTAGGTGTTTCTTGACTAACTAGTCTATAGCAGACTTTCATGAGACGATTCTGACTTCTAAAAAATTTTTGGAATGTGACATTTCTGAATAATTGGCAGCTGGAAAGTAATATCTGCCATGCACTCACTATGGAACTATGGGCCAGACCTTGGCTAAGTATGAGGTACTTGTTACACAATTTTTCCAATAACACAGTGAAGTGGATGGTGTTGGCACCAATTTACACATGAAAAAACTCAGCTTTAGAAGAGCAAGCAGCCTTGTAGGCTAGCAAGGAGAGCTGTGCAGGGGAAGGCGATCAGCATTTCTCAGCAGCCGTGAATTACATTCCCTATTTTCCAGGTACAGAAATGGATGCCCAGAGAAGAACAGTGATTTGCCCCAAACCCCGCAGCTAGGAAGTTACAGAATCAGATTCCTGTCTTGCTCTCCTGGACTCCAGGCTCCAGGGTCTCTGCACATTTCCAGCCTCACAAGTTTTTCTTTGACTTGCCTTTCTTCCTCCCATTTGTCCACGTCCTGCCAGCAGACTAGTGAGGGAAACAGGAAGCCGACTTCCCTGAGAGGAGAAGGAATGGTTCCGGGGCTGGAGGAAGGCTGGCTTGATGCTGCCAGTTCCTGGCCGTGTACAGCTTTCCCCTGGAAGCAGGCAGCCTTCCCCTCTAGGACAGGCCTGGGCAGTCAGCAGGCTCCAATTCCATACTCAATTATTCAATATAAATAAGAGTTGAATTAAAATTTCATGACCCCATTGCTTTTTACCCAAGCATCTAACTGAAAGTGAGGACATTTGTTTGAGTCTAGCAGTTGAATTGCTGAAATCTTCATCTGAAGTCTTTCAACTTCCATAAATCATTTTGGATAACAAGAGACCTTGTCATTTCCACAATGTTCAAAGTGGAGCAGGCCTCTCTGCGGACACAATGCTCCAGGGGCTGTTGGTTGAACAGGTCCCTCTTGGGAGCAAGGCTGGGGTTTCACCCAGTGTCTGCCGGCCAGATGGTCAGCACCTCTGGTTTTAGGAGAGAATCTCTGACATTTTCTCAGTGGGATCAACAGGATGATTCCAGATAAACAACAGGCAGGAAGGATGTAGGAGGTGGACTGCAGCTCGAGGTCGCCCCTGGAGGTTACTGGAAACCACATCTTTGTAGACAGGGCCAATAGGAAGGAGAGAAGTATGTGTGTTCCCTTCTCCTCTGATCCTTCTGGTTCCTTAGGGGCAGGTGGGTGACCTTGGGGCAGTGACTTAAAAAAAAAAAAAAAATCGCTCAGTGCCTCAGTTTCCCCACCTGGAAGTCAGGGCAGATGAACCCTCCCTGACAGGGTGGTTGTGAAGGCCACGGGGGTGGGCCTATGAGCAGCTTTCAGCTCAGTGCCTGGCAGAAGGTGCTCAAATCCATCAATGCCGGTGGCTCGAGTTGGATCCACAGACGGCTGTTGACTGGGATGAGATGTGATGTGGTGCCCTGACTTCAAGCCCTCACTTCTCCTATTACTGACTATCTGAGGTGGCTCTGGGCACCCCTGGGCAGCAGGAGAGTGAGTCAACATTGAATGCCCCAGAGGTGAGACTCAGAGATGTGCGCAAGGGACCTTCCTGCCCAAACAGAAAAGACAGCTTTAGGGCAGCCTCCGCCACCGCTGATGAGAAGGAACACTCAGCATTTAGAGAGGCAGGGGCAAGTGAACGATGTCCAGAAGGTCAGGTCGGGCATTCCAGCAACAAAGCGGACAGAACGCAGTGTGTCTTCAGGCAGGCCGAGCTCCACCCATGACGGGGGCTGAGGGTAGGTGAGGAGGGCAGATCCTGACTAGGGGTAAAGCAGGGCATCCCTAAGATGGGAGAAAAGGCACAGAGCCTGAGCTCAGAACCCAGCTCAGAGGGAGACTCCCAGGTCCTGGCAGTTCCCATGGCACTCACCTTGAGGGCTTGCTGTGAAGGTAGAAGGGATAGCACTTGGAGAAGAGCTGGGGAGCCCAGCAGGGCAGAATCTCAGAGACATTTCAAGGCATCTGATGGGGCTGCAGCCCCAGGACTAACTCTGGAGAATATCACGGGAGGGAAAAAGTGAGGGATGGGAGGGTCTGAACAGGAGGCAGAGCTGACCTTTGGAGAATATCATGGCCATGGAGAAGTGCGGGGATTGGGGTCTGGGCCTCACCCTGCTTCTGGATCACTGTGTGACACAGGACAAGCCACTTGTCCTCTCTGAGTTTCATCTGCACATCTGCAGAATAAGAGATGTTAACTAAGGGATCTCTAAGACCCCCTCAGCTCCCTCAGAGGGTCAGGACTCGTCTTGATATAGCTCTGTGTGATGCCCCCCTCCCTGCCCCTACACCCCACCCTCTGCTCTATCTGGTAAATGGCTTTGTAGTTCAAATTGCCTTCTGCCAGAGAAAGGCACGTCAGCTGCAGGAACCCACAGTGCCGACTCGGCAGCCCTCCAGGTCACTGTGTGATGCCGGGCCCAGCAGTAACAGAGCTGCTCGGTTCATTAGAGACCAGGGCTAATATGTCCTCACCCTTGGAGATGCCATTACAGGGTGGTTTCTGCAGCTTCCTCTGTGGGAGGGAAGAAAACGAGGAGAATGGGAAACAAGAGATGGATCTCACTCACACCCCCAGAGGAGAGGCTGGCAGCAAGGTTTTGTGCCGGTCTTAGTTTGCGGACCTGGGTGCTGGAGAGGGACAGCCACTGGGCTCTTCCATTTCCTGTGACAGGAACCTCAGAGGAGCCCTGCTTGAGTGCAGAAGGGATTTTTTGGTTTATATAAAGAGAAGAGCTCTGACACAGGGTAGCCATCAGGAGCACCTTGACTCAGGGGCTCCAATGATGCCAGCAGGACCGGCTCCTTTTTTTCTCCATCTTTTAGCATTTCCCTACCATGCAAAGACATCTCAAGTCCCCTCTCCTGGTGGTGAGATGGTTTCCATCAGGACTGGCACTCAGCAGAAGAGAGAACTTCTCTTCCTTGTGGTTGATCAAAAGTTCTAGGCCACTGGCTCTAAGAACCCAGCCCCACCCCTGAATCGTCAGAAAGGATAGAGGCCTGGAAGATGCTGACAGCCTTAAGCCAAGCAGGGTCTATCCCATGAGAGAGTTTAACCCTGTAAGGACTGAGAGTTAGGGAGAGGGCACTGTTTATCAGTAAAAGAATCAAAAGGTACTAGGCCACAAAAACCCATAGATGCCTGGAGTGTGTTTGGGGCAGGGAGCAAGAAAAGAAAACATATTAACAGAAACAAAAGGGTAGATGGGAAAAATACAAATATTTATACATCATGATTGATTTCATTTCACTTTCCCAAGAGTATGATATTAGAGCTGCTGTATTCCTAGGTATAGAATTCTAGGTGTTTAGAGTTAGAAATATATTCGATACTCTCAGACCAATCCTATTTCCTTATTTATATAGTTATTTTAATTAACGAAAACTTAGATATGTCTATGGTGTACGGCATGATACTCTGAAATATGTATACATTGTGGAATAGCTACAGTAAGCTAATTAATATATGCATTACCTCACATATTCGTTTATTTGTGGTCAGAATGCTTAAAATCTATTCAATGTCACTTTCATAGGCAGGGTGTTGAAGTCGCAGAAAGGTTAAGTGACTGTCTCCAGGTCACGCACCTCAGGGTAAGATGGTGGAGTAGGGAATCCATCTTCCCATCTAAATAGCAGCGGCACTAGTAAAATCTGTCTGATATAACTATTTTGGAACTCTGAGGTCTATGCAAAGGCTTGAAAGTTCTAAAGGGAAGGCTTACGTAGTGTATCACAGCCTGTTTCCCTCAAGTTCAGCTCTTAGTTGGGTAGCAGCTTCCAACCCTCCATCCCACAGCCGTGTGGCAGGCAGGTGTGCATGTGCTCCTGAACCAGCTTGCATGCAGTCTGCGGGAGCCTGGATGGGCTGTAAGGACCTTGTCCTTCAAATACTGGAGATCTAGCGGGCACGGTGGCTCATGCCTGTAATCCCAGCACTTTGGGAGGCAGATCACTTGAAGTCAGGAGTTCAACCTGGCCAACATGGTGGAACGCTATCTCCACTAAAAATACAAAAATTAGCAAGGTGTGGTGGCACACACCTGTAATTCCAGCTACTCAGGAGGCTGAGGCAGGAGAATTGCTTGAACTCGGGAGGCAGAAGCTGCATTGAGCTGAGACCGCACCATTGCACTCCAGCCTGAGCAACAAGAACGAAATTCCATCTCAATATATATATGAAATCTATATGAAGTCTATATGGAATCTATATGGAATCCTTTCTCTGATGGCTGATTTCTTCTGGTTGTGGAGATGCAGTAACAGGGCTGCTCAATGCAGATAGTGCTGAGCAGTTGTCACTGCGATCGTCACCACCACTGCTGCAAGTCCCTACCCTTCGGGCTGAAGAGCCTTTGAGGGAATTTAAAGGACTGGCACACTTTTGTCTTTCATTTATCACTTCTCCCTCTTTTTTGTTGTCAGACAGTTAAGGACATGGACATTTTGATGCAACTGCATATACAAAGGAATTTGGAAGTCACCACACATATCCGGTGTGGTGCCTGCCCTGGGAAGGTTTTTGCTGAAAATTAAACATTTGAATTTTATAGTGTGGTAACTCTGGAAAGCAGATTCTCTTCTTCTTTGGGGTTTGCTTTTTTTTTAATTTTTATTTTTTTATTATACTTTAAGTCCTGGGGTACATGTGCAAATAGTGCAGGATTGTTACGTAGGCATACACCTGCTATGGTGGTTTGCTGCATCCATCCCCCCATCACCTACATTAGGTATATCTCCTAATGCTATCCCATCCCAATCCCTCCACCCCCTGCTATCCCTCCCCTAGCCCCCAATCCCCCAACAGATCCCAGTGTGTGATGTTCCCCTCCTTGTGTCCATGTGTTTTCATTGTTCAAAACCCACTTATGAATGAGAACATGCAATGTTTGGTTTTCTGCTCTTGTGTCAGTTTGCTGACAATGATGGTTTCCAGCTTCATCCATGTCCCTGCGAAGGACATGAACTCATCCTTTTTTATGGCTGCATAGTATTCCATGGTGTATAGGTGCCACATTTTCTTTGTCCAGTCTATCATTGGGGATGCAAGAGTTTGCTTTTTAAAAATGTGTTGTAGGGGCAGGGCATGGTGGCTCATGCCTATAAATCCAGCACTTTGGGAGGCCAAGGCGGGTAGATCACTTGAAATCAGGAGTTCAAGATCAGCCTGGCCAACATGGCAAAACCCCATCTCTACTAAGAATAGATAAATTAGCTGGGCATGGTGGCCTGGGCCTGTAATCCCAGCTACTCGGGAGGCTGAGGTGGAAGAATTGCTTGAATCCAGGAGACAGAGGTTGCAGTGAGCCGAGATCACACCACTGCACTCCAGCCTGGGTGACAGAGGAAGACTCTGTCTTGGGGGGAAAAAAGAAAGAAAAGAAAAATGTTATATGCTGTCTTTGTGCAGGGATCAGGCTGAGGCAAAGACTTAAGGTCTTCTCAGATCTTGCTTCCTGCCCTTAAACATCAGACTCCAAGTTCTTCAGCAGTTGGACTCTTGGACTTACCCCAGTGGTTTGCCAGGGGCTCTCGGGCTTTCAGCCACAGGCTAAAGGCTGCACTGTCAGCTTCACAACTTTTGAGGTTTTGGGACTCAGACTGGCTTCTTTGCTCCTCAGTTTTCAGGCAGCCTGTCATGAGACTTCACTTGGTGATGGCGTGAGTCAATTGTCCTTGAAGTTCCCCTTCATATAGACATCTATCCTATTAGATCTATCCTTTCAGATAACCCTTACTAATACACTTGCCATCTCATATTTATATTTGCTAGCTCATCAGATCCCACCATTTTGGGAGGCCAAGGCGGGCGGATCACTTGAGATCAGGAGTTCAAGACCAGCCTGGCCAACATGGTAAAACCTTTGAATCTTATAGTCCATTAACTCTGGAAATCAGATTCTCTCCTTCTCCAGGGTTTGCTTTTAAAAATTTGTTATAGGCTCTTTGGCTGTTATGAACAGGCAGTAAGAGGCTAGGTGCCTGCCCAGGCCTCACAGTGAAGTGTTGGTTTAGCCAAGCTATCCCCAGAGCCCCTAATGGCTCCCTGAAAAGTGTGCTTCTGACCTCTGTCTGCCTCTCTTCTCTCTCTGTCCCAATTCTCTGCCTCTCCAGATTCCCAGACCAGCCCGGGGCCAGCACATTCCTGCAGCCTGGAGAGGAGGTGGCAGTGGTGTGTCAGCTATGCTGCTGACAACGCTTTCAACTTGAACTACTTTAAACAAGTCTGGTATTCAAGTCCAAACACTCAACAAACCCCCAACCACACCCCTGTGTCCCAGCCCCTCACTCACATTCTGCTGGTAGAGGTTCACTGGAATAACCTTAGTGGAGGGCATTTGTACAACATTTATCAAAAACCAGATGCGTGTGGATTTGACTCAGCAATTTAAATTCTACTAGTAAGTCATTTCCACGCATAGGAGTATTTATATATTCAAGGATGTCCACATCACGTGTAAAAATGTAATAGCAAAAATTTGAGATCGTCTAATGTCTATTCATAGGAGGTTAATTACATGAATAACGGCACATCTCTGGCAGTCACTAAAAAATAATAAGCGTGGGTCCTATGCACTGGCTCAGGAGGCTGTCCATTATATTTTTGACATAAAAAGTTTGATGAAAAATAAGAACAGTCTGCTGCTGCTTTGCATAACATTTCTGATCACTTCGTATGTGCACATGTAAACATCTTGACAGATGAACACTTGCACTAGGAGACCCTTGAGGAAATCCTTAATGCCTCTGACACCCTCTGATAACACAGACTATCTGAGGCCATTTGTGCTCCAGATCACCTTCCCTCTCACTGCTCAAGGCCACTGCCCTGGAATTCCTCTGCTCTCTTTCCTGCATCATCCATTGGGTCATCACCATCATGTGCCAACATCACATTATCTCTCCACGTCCAACAAATAAAACAACCAAAAAATCAAAACCAAAAAGAACCCTCCCCTGCTACCTTTGCTTTCCTTTACATTAAAGCACCATACTTGCTATCGCTAACTGCCCTCCTCCTATTTTCTCTGCATTTCACTCTACTGGGATGTCAGCCCTCTCACTCCACCAAAACCACTCTCATTAAGGTCACCAATGATCTCCTCGTTGATAAAGCCAATAGCCAGCTTCCAACAACTCTTGATCTCTAGTCATTTGGTCAGTGGCTTACTCTTCTCTGAAACCCTCTCTCCCCTTGGGTCCTGGGATCCCCTCATCTCCTGGTTTTCCTCCTCACTCCCTGGCTGCTCCTCCTCTATTTCCTTTGCTAATTCCTTCTTGGCTCCTTGACCAGTGAGCCTTGAGCTGAGCCTGGGCTCTGTGCTTGGTCTTCTTCTTACCCTTCCTCACTCCTTTGGACCTTTACATGTCATTCTGATGCGGATGGCTCCCCAGTTTACATCTCAGCCCAACATCTTCCAGAACTCCGGGCTCATGCCTCCCGCTGCCTACTCACCATCTCCCTCATCTCAGTTAAAGCAACTCAGGCCAAAAACCTGGGGCTGCGGTGGACCCCTCTTGCTCTCACACCACATGTCACATCTATCAGCAAAGCTATGGGTCCTTTTTCAAAACATCTCCAGAACTGACTATTTCTCACCACCTCCGCAGCCACCTCCCTGGTCCCCCACACCAGCCTCTGTCCCCCTCTCCTGGATTATTGCAGTGGCTTCCTAACCACTCTCCCCGCTGCCTCCCTCTCCCCTAAGAGTCTTTTCCTTACAGAGCATCAGAGTGATCTCGAGTCATCCTATTTGATTTGTCAGATCCTATCTCTCCTCTGCCAGTTCTCATTAGGTCAGAGAAAAATTCAGAGTCCTTACAATGGACCATCCGGCCCCACAGGAACGGAGCCCCTCCACAACCACCTGGTTGACCTTGAACCTGCTACTCTCCCCCTGCTCTCTTGGCTCTGGCCTCACTGAACTCATGCTTTTCCTTGAACATCACAGGTCTCTCCTGCCCAAGGGCCTCTGTACTTGCTGCTCCTCTGTCTGGGGTCCCACTCCCCAGACACCTTCAAGGTTTGCCCACTAGTCCTTTAGCCTTTGTTCAAAAGTCCTCAAGGAAGCCCCCTCACAACAATTTTATTTAAAATAGCACCTCCCCTAGCCTCTCTAGCTACTCCCTCCCTCCCTAGCATCTTCTATGTCATTCACTTCTTTTTTTTATTGCAAATTTAATGACTTACAGATAATTCAGTAATTTGGTCTGTTTTATTCTCTGATTTACCCAGAACACCCAACTCCGTTCCTGGAACAGAGCAGATGCCCAATTAATATTTGTTGAATGTTTAAAGGAACAAAGGCAACTGTTTTCCCTTCTCAGACAGGATGACAGGATGACTAAGCTATGAATAACATAGGGTGTTCTTGTACAAACTTCTGCAGAACCCTGAGTCCCTGGAGGAAAGATCACATATCTGCAGAGACAGAAGAGTAGATGGCTGGCGTCTGGGTACTTTCAGAATGTACTTGCTATAGAAATTGCGTCTGCCTCTTTTCAATGTTTTCCTTGAAAATCTCAACCTAAATAACAAACACAGAGAGATTCTGCAAATATAATGAGTTTAATTGGGAGGGAGCACTGCAGTGTGGAATATGTGTGGCATTATAAACTATGGGCCTATTTGGAGAGGCAAAGGGTAAAAGGAGCTTTTAAAAGTAAAATGAGGAGGGTTACATAAGTTGTTTTGAAACAATTATCCTTGGTTATGAGCATTCATAACAAAAGTGGCCCAGGCAGTTGCTGAGCAGATGTCCTGGCAGAAGTATCGTTTGTGCAAGGTTGCAGTGACCTTTGTGCGAGGTTCTGATTTTTACCGTCTTTTGTGATTGTTCTTTGTTATCAGGCAATTGTGCATGAGGACCCTCCGTTCATGGCTTTTCCCGGTTCCATTTTGTTACGGTTTGACCAAGTGACTTCATTTTGACTCTGACAACTTTTTCAAATAGAAAGTTTTTAATGCTGTCTTAAAAGAGGTAAGATAGATGTTACCAAATATTAAGAATGGTTATGAGTTCTGCCCTGAAGAAGTCTGAAAAAGGAACAGAACCCATCCCTCCCCATCTTGGTCTTTAAGATGGGGACTCAGAAGGAGTCTCATCTTGCAAACCAAGGCTCAGCTGAAGGGAGGCTGAAGGGGAGCTTAGCTTTCCCCAGTAACCACAAGACCCAGTGATCTGTGTCAATTATGGGGAAGCACACGGGTCAGAAAATTGATAGGTACCCCCCATCTTTTATGATGAGGGCCGGGGCAGCATTTCCCATGGAATCAGGGACAAAGAAACCTTTTGAGTGGACTGTCATTGTGTGCCCAGAAATTTCCTACTCATTATGATTTTTAAAAAATGGGCCGGTTGCGGTGTTTCATGCCTGTAATCCCAGCACTTTGAGAGGCTGAGATGGGCAGATCACCTGAGGTCAGGAGTTTGAGACCAGCCTGGCCAACATGGTGAAACCCCATTTTTACTAAAAATATGAAAATTAGCTGGGTGTGGTGGTGGGAGCCTGTAATCCCAGCTACTTGGGAGGCTGAGGCAGGAGAATCACTTGAACCCGGATATCAGATATTGCAGTGAAATGAGATCACACACTCCAGCCTGGGAGAAAAAAAAAAAAAAAAAAAAAAAAAAAAAAAAGATCCAAGTCCTTTTTTGGGCTGGGCAGGCAGGGAGACAGCCCTAACCTAAGCAGTTTCCAAAACACCTCCAAATTTTAATAGCCAGTGTCTTGAGGGAGTGGGATTGGAGAGATTATTAGGAAAAGGTTTAAAATTTAACATTTTCTCCTCTGTGGCTGTTGGCATTGTTTTACCTTTGTATTGTATGTGTGTGTGTATAATTTATATTTCGGCACTGTTTTACCTTTGCACTGTATGTATGCATGCACATTTGTACTGTATGTTTGCATATGTGTGTGCATATATGTGCATGTGAATATACATATGTCCCCATCTATGTATGTGCATGTGTACTTATATGTGCGCATATATGCATATGCGTTAGGCACATGCATGTGTGCGAATGTGTGCGTATATTAGTGTGTGCATGTATGTGCATGCATGCATGTATATGTGTGCATTTGTGTGCACATGTGCGTATAGATGTATGTGTGCATACACGTGTGTGTATGTGTATATACATACACGTGTGTGTGCATGTGCACACATGTGCATAAATATGTGTGTAAATATTAACATAGGTGTATGCACATAAATGTGTGTATGCATATATGTGTGTATATATTAGCATGTGTGTGCATATATGTGTGTGTATGTGTATATATTGTATGTGCATATACATGTGTGTATGTAAGTACATATATGTGCATACATGTGTGCCTGTATGTATATATTAATGTTTGTGCATATGTGTGTATGTGTGCATATGTGTGCATATTTAGATTTGCATGTGTGTTTATGTGTGTGCATGCATGTGCATATGTGTGTGCATGTGTGTGCATTCATTTGTTCATGTGTATATATAAACATGTGTACACATTTGTGCAAATGTATGCATAAATGTGTATATATGTACGTGTGTGCATGTGTGCATAAATGTGTGTATATATGGGTGTGTGTGCATTTGCATGCGTGCATATATGTACATGCATGTGCATAATTGTGTGCATGTGTGTAAATATTGTGTGTGCATATATGTGTTTGCATAAATATGTGTATATGTGTGTATATATTAGCATTTGTGTGCATGTGTGTGTGTGTATATGTGTGTATATTAACGTGTGTGTATCCTAGCTTCCAAAGTGAGGTTTATTTACAGTAAAAAGGGATGCTACAGTTTACTAAAGGATTTGCCAAAGCCCTCTTTGAAATACTGTGCTCTCCAGGGACTAGCAGGAAAGCTTTTGATTTACAAACCCTTCCCTTGCATGCTCCGAAGCAACCCTTAACCACATGGTCAACTTCCATTTCAAGTTCTGTTCATTTCAGTTCAAGCCGCATACTTCCGAGTTGCAGCATGGAACACTGTGCTTGGCCAGTGGGGGAACAAAGATGAAGATTTGTGTTCAAAGAGTAACTGGCACAGTCAACTCTCTCACAGAGAAGACCTCTAAAAACCTTTTCAGAAACTATTGCCAGGTACAATTTAGCGAGAACTCTCAGTATCATTCATAAATCCCACGAGGAGTGCAGATGTGCTCTGGTCTCCGGTGTCTCTAGTCTCCCAGGTTGATGGGGTCTCCAGGAGGCTCTGCTGTAGTCAGAAGGGAGGTGAGAGAGTGATGGTGAATGAGGAACAGCTAGTCTGTGCTCCTGATCAACACATCATGATGTGGAACCCACGGAAGGAGCCCTGCAGTACAGCGAGGGAGAGGTTTTGAAACCATGGTAAAGATGCTATAGGCAACTTGAAAAAGCAAGTCCAGGTTATGCCTGTGGGAGGCAAGGACAGAGCAGGAGGCCTTTTCGAGTTATCCACGTCCCCAACCAGCCTGGAAGTTTACTTCCCTTGCAAGTGCCTTCACATCCTGGTCATCAGCAGCCTGCCTGCACTGCCGACATCGAGGGAGGAGGCAATGTGGGACAGATTGCAGTTATCCCTGACATTTTTTTTTTTTTTGAGATAGAGTTTCACTCTTATTGCCCAGGCTGGAATGCAGTATCACTATCTCAGCTCACTGCAACCTCCGCCTCGCGGGTTCAAGCAGTTCTCCTATCTAAGCCTCCCAGGTAGCTGGGATTATAGGCATGTGACACCACACCCAGCTAATTTTTTGTATTTTTAGTAGAGACAAGGTTTCACCATGTTGTTCAGGCTGATCTCAAACTCTTGACCTCAGGTGATCCACCCGCGGCCTCCCAAAGTGCTGGGATTACAGATATGAGCCACCACACTCAGCCCTGAATTATTTTATTGTTCCTACCTGAAATGAGTTTCCCTATTGATGAAATCTTTTAAAACAAAGATATATTTCTTTTCAGTAAAGAAAAGATAAAACAAATGCTTTAAAAAATGATGGGAGAGTGCAGAAACCACCCTGTTGGGTCTTTGTGAGGATTAAATGAGATGATACAGCGCAGAGGGCACAGTGCCTGCAAGTGAGGAAAGTCAGGCCAAGGAGCCACCAAAGCCTCATTGCTGCTGTGGCTGTGTGGTTGTGGTTGTCACTGCTGGATATCGAAGGGCTGAGTAGCATTGTTGTGGTGGGACTTTGACAGGTAGTTTTGCTTCTCCACGTTGTGGCTGAGTCATTAATAAAATCAGAACATGCCCTTCCCAGCCTGATAGCAGGATGATGGATTGGAAGACCTCCTAATGCATTTCCAATGTCTGAAATCTCTGTTTTTGTGGCTATACTGGGTTTGGTGACCTTTAATCTTAATGCAATGGAGGGGCAGGGTTGCTAAGAAGTGTTCCATCTATTTCTGTATAATTCAGTATCTACATTCACTCAGGCATTCAAGAAGCACACGTGCAACTTTCTCCTTATTCCCATTGTATTGATGAGGAAACTGAGGCTTCTCATCCTTGTTGTATTACATAGCCTTAATTCCTCTCTGTGCAGGCAATGGGCTCTTGGCTTGCATTGACTTCAATATCAAGAGCTCAAGGAGTTGTACGGGAAATTGGGATTTTGGTTGCTTGAAACAAATGGCTCCCTTGAATGGGTCATGTCTTCCTGGGTCATTGCCAGCAAATCAATATTTGACTGTGCCACCCAGGGCGGTGCTCACCTCACCAACCCTCGCCACCTAAGAAGTTACAGAGAAGATCAATAATCTGACAAAATCTAAATAAAAGTGTCTCAAATAAACCAGAAGGGAGGAGATGTGTAGGCGGCTCTCAGGGAGTCCATAAATCTGGGCTGATAAATTACCTGGGCAGGTGCCTCTGCCATCAGCATCCTGGCTCAGGACAGGAGCAGCGTAATTACCTCTCTGGCAGTAGTTATCTGGAGTGAGCCGATCCATTTTTCTTTTTTATTACCATCGAATTTCAGGAAAGTGTCCTCTGCAGGCCCCTTTTATCTAAATGTTGGATTTATTTGACGACTCTACTAGGTCTGGTGACAAGGGCCAGAGCATGCCCTGCAGTAAGGAGGACTCGGTCCCTGAACCTGCCACGCGAAGGGCTCTCTCAGAGGCATGATGAGTGGGTTGCTAGACAGCCAGCCATTCATAACCATCATCCCCATCAGTGGTGCCATTAATTTTCCTTCTTTCCATGATTCCCTGCTCAGCAGACTGGCTGGGCCCAACTCAGAGCAGTGGGAAGAGGGTGAGAATAATTCAGGATTGTAGGGAAGGTTTTCTCTGCTGAGACGCATAGGAAAAGGGGCAGCTGGCCGGCAGGGCTATTTCCCTCCCTCCAGCTCTAAACTCCTCCTCTCTGCATTTTCTGTTGCAGTCAGAGT
Source organism: Cebus imitator (assembly GCF_001604975.1). NCBI lineage: Eukaryota > Metazoa > Chordata > Mammalia > Primates > Cebidae > Cebus > Cebus imitator. Next base: position 13,002,259 of record NW_016107354.1, on the reverse strand, counting down.
CCCAACAGGAACTGGCTGCCATCAGCAAAGTTGCAGATTCCAGGATGTCCTTTTCTAAGCAAATTGTCCCAGCTCCCCTGACACTCTAGGACCCAGATTTCTTCCATCTTTTACTTATGGTTGCTAATTTGTAGGCTTCATTAATTTTATGAAATATAGATCAATTCCATGTCCTCATTTCATCCAGGAGGAAGGAAGAACAAGAAGACATGAAAAGTAGAACCCTTCCCTTCAAGGGCACAACCAGTATAGCGCACACACAATTACTTGCAAGCCATTGGTAGGAAATGGCCACATGGATGCACCTTGCTGCAGGGCACACTGGGAAGTGTAGTTCTTATTTTACGATGTTTAAAACTCAGGATCCCTAATGAAAAGAAGAAGTGGAGAATATATGGGGGTGGGGTAGATGGGAAATGGCTGGCTGACCACAGTACAGGGTACGTGTAACAAGTGTTGTGGAGATTTGAGGTGAGGCTGGCAGTGGAGTGGGAAAAGAGATATGTCCATTCTGTCTTTTTTTAACCTTCCTGACTTCCTGGAGACTCCATTTGTTTCTTTTGGCCTTTCTCAACCTTGACACAGGTATGTGGCTTTTTTTCTTACGTTAATTTAGATTTTCCAAAGTGCCTCCTAGGTCATCTAAAGCTCTGGGATTCACCAGACTGAGACCACATGAAAGTTTAGAGAAGTTAGTTGTCGGGATCCACCATGTGCCAGACACTGTGCTGGGTGCTGAGAATACAGCAGAGAGTAAGAAACAGATGCCCCTTTCCCCTCCTGGAATGGGGACTACAGCATGAGAAAATCACACAAACACATATTGAATTATAGCTATGACATCTCCTTCTGGCTGAAGATGGAATGACAGGGCCTAGATTTATCATTCTGCCAGAAGTAACTTAAAAACTGGGAAAAATACATATAAAAGAATGTTTTTTAAACATTAGGCACTAAGCAAAGAGGGCATAGTGATCCCTGAAATACGGGAAAGGAAAAGGCAAGCCCCGTATTTCAGGTTTGTAGATCTGAACAAGTTTTTATCTCTCCTTTGTTTTTGAAAGGCATTCTTGTAGCATTTAGAATTTTAGGGCATTTAAAAATGTTTATCCACTGTGTTCACGCTTGAATGATTTCTGAGAGGAAATCTGCTCTCATCCATATATTTGTTCCTCTTTGAATAATGTGTCTTTTTTCCCTTTGGCTGCTTTTAAGATTTTTTTTTAATCACTGCCTTTGAGCCCTTAGATTATGATGCGATGTATTAGGGTTCTCTAGAGGGACAGAACTAGTCAGATAAATGCATATGTGAAGGAGAGTTTATTAAGGAGAATTGACTCACATGATCACAAGGTGAGTTCCCACAATAGGCCATCTGCAGGCTGAGGAGCAAGGAAGTCAGTCCGACTTCCAAAACTCAAAAGTAGGGAAGCAGACAGGGCAGCCTTCAGTGTGTGGTCGAAAATCCAAGAGTCCCAGAGCTGAAGAACTCGGAGTCTGTTTGCATGCAGGAAGCAACCAGCATGGGAGAAAGATGGAGCCAGGAGACTCAGCCAGCCTAGTCTTTCCACTTTCTTCTGTCTGCTCTTATTCTGGCTGCGAGGGCAGCTGATTAGATGGGGTCCACTCAGATTGAAGGTGGGTCTACCTTTCCCAGTCCGCTGACTCAAAATGTTAATCTCCTTTGGCAACACCCTCACAGATACACCCAGGATCAATACTTTGCATCCTTCAATCCAGTCAGGTTGAACTCAGTATTAACTATCACGTGTGACCTGGTGTTTTTGTCTTTCTTGGATTTTTTTTTTTTTTTTTGCTTGGGATTTGTTGTATTTCTTGGGCCTGTGTGGGTTCATACTTTTTATCAAAATTGGAAAATTTGTCTTTGCAAAGTTTTTTTCCTGTTTTGAAAACATTAATTAGCAGCAGATAGACACCACAAGAAACGTTTAATAAAATCTTTCAGGCAGAAGAAAAATGAAGCCGAGTAAAAATATGGATCTCACAAGGGAATAAAGTGCACTGGAAATAATAATTACACAGGCTAATATAACATTTTCTTTTATTATTTAAATCTCTTTAGAAGGTCATGATTATTTGAAGATGAATAACAACAATGTAGTGTTGGGCTTACAACATATGTAGAAGTAAAATGAATGACATCAGTAACATAAAGGCATAGAGAAAATAAATGGAAGTATACTAGTCTAGCATTCTCATACGTGAAATGGTATAATACTTGAAGATACGCAACGATAAGTAAAGCATGCATAATATGCCCTAAAGTAACCACTAAAATACCAAAACAAAGAATTATAGGTAATAAGCTAACAAAGGAGAGAAAATGGAATCAGAAAAATACTCATTTAAAAAGAAGGCAGAAATAAAGAAAAAGTGAACAAAGAACAGATGTGACAAACAGAAAACAAACACTAGGTTATGCGTAAAAACTATTAATAACCACATTAAGTGAAAGTGGTGTAAACATCATCAATTAAGTGTGGGAATGATCAGATTAAAGAGCAATACTCAAGTATATGGTGTCGCAAGAAATACTCTTTAAATATCAAGGTACAAACAGATTAAAAGTAAAAGGACACGCAGTGGCTCACACCTGTAATCCTGGCACTTTAGGAGGCCAAGGTAGGAGGATGACTTGAAGCCAGGAGTTCAAGACCAGCCAGGGCAACATAGTGAGATCCTATCTCTACAAAAGACACAAAAATTAGCCAGGAATGGTGGTATACCTGTAGTCCCAGCTACACCAAAGGCAGACGTGGGAGGGTCACTAGAGCCTAAGAGGTCAAGGTCACAGTGAGCTGTGATCGTACTACTGTACTTCAGTCTGGGTGACAGAGCAAGATCTACTCTCTAAAAGGAAAAAATAAAAATAAAAGGATAGAAAATGATATTTCGTGCTAGCAATAATCAATAAAAAGCAAGATTGGCTATATTAATATCAGAATAGATTTCAGGACAAAGAATGCTATTACCAGGAATAAAGTGTGTCGTTTGATAACAATAGCGGTTTCAATTCATCAAGATAATGTGAGTCCTACACTCAAACACATGAAAAAGCAGAGCTTAAAAATAATGAAACGGAAATAGATAGAACTGCAAAGAGAAATCGACAAATCCGTATACTGAAAATCTTTCATATCATTCTTGCCGATGAAAAGAGTTGAACTCTTTAAAATATTACATTTATTCTGAGCTAAATATGAGTGACCATGGCCCGTGACCCAGCCCTCAGGAGGTCCTGAGAACTTGTGCCCAAGGTGGTCGGGGTGCAGCTTGGTTTTATGCATTTTAGGGAGGCATGAGATGTCAATCAAATACATTTAAAAAATACATTGGTTTGGCTCAAAAAGGCGGACAACTCAAAGTGGGGGCTGGGGGGCTTGCAGGCTATAGGTGAATTTAAACATTTTCTGGTTGACGATTGGTTGAGTTTGTCTAAAGACCTGGGATAGATAGAAAGGCAATGTTCAGGGTAAGATAAAAAAGTATGGAGAACAAAGTTCTTTTGAAGCCTTACAGTGGCTGCCCTTAGAGACAATAGATGACAAATGTTTCCTATTCAGATTTTAGGTAATTCTATACCAGGATCTCTGCCTCTGGCTCTGACTCTCTCCCTCTTCCCTCTGTCTCTGACCCTGTCTCTCTCCCTCCTCCCCTCTGTCTCTGGCTCTCTGTCTCTATCTCTTTCTGTGTCTCTGCCTCTCCCACACTTGGCATCTCCTCTCTGCCTCTCACTTCAGTCCTCCACCTCCACCCCTTCCTTTCCCCCCGACCTCCTTTCAGTGACTGTGTTTATTTTCAGAACCTCTGACTCCTTCCCAAGCCTCTGACATTTACTCTTTTGAATTATAATATTTTCTATTACTTTTTCCCAAAGCAAGGCTGCTGGGTAAGGCTTCCCTGGGGTTCCCGCCTGCCCTTCTGGAGGTGAAGTGCTGGGAGCAAAGCTGGCATAAGTCAGCCAAGCACTGACTGCATCAGCCAGCAATTATTAGGCACCCACTGTGCACCAGGGCTTTGTTGTGAACTGTCGTGCTCAATCCACTCAGGACTCCCACCGGATTGCTTTTATCGCCTGCACATGCTGGATGAGTAAACTGAGGTTTTCAAGGTTAAACAAGGAATCTGTGCTCACTCAGTGGGTAAGGGGCCGAGCAGGGATGAAAGCCATCTCTTTCCTCTGTGCTCTGCTTTCAAGGTTCATGGGTGCTGGTGTGTTGAAGGACACGCAGCATTTTGGGAGAACCAGAGTTTAGGAGATGGATATTCAGAAAGAGAGAACCAGAAGAGTAAAGACACAGGGGTGGGAACGTGCTGGTGTGTGGGAGGAGCCAGTCACAGGGCTGGAGTAGAAGTCTCAGGTGGGGAGCAGGAAAGGATGAGGACGCTTAGGGGCAGGCCTGGCCTGTGTGCTTACAGGTGACGGGAACCCAGCTCTTCTGGCTGAGCTCCAAAGGAAAGGCACTGGTTCCTCTGAGAGGTCAGTCCAAGAGGCAGGGTGGGCAAGGTGGGCAGTGTGGGAGGAAGGCCTGATCCCAGAAGGATAACATGCATAAACTACCCCAAATATCAACCCAACTGATCACAAGAATGGGCATGCACAGAGAGCTCACCAGGAACCAGGCATCCTATGCATTTTACATGCGTTGACTCATTCATTCACACAACAACTCTATGAAGTAGACTCCATGAGGGAAAGCCATCCTCATTTTATAGAAGAGGAAACTGAGGCTCAGAGAGGTTATGGGACTGACTCAGCAGGTGTCAGAGCCAGGAGTTGGACTGTGGTGGCCTGGCTCCAGGGTTTGGGTCTCAACCACTGCTCCCTCTCCTCACAGGACGTGTTCAGGTCAGATCATGGGCAGCCTCACCTGGTAAGCAGGCCGGCTTCCTGCAGGAAACATGGAGCCCTTGAATGTTCCTAAGCAGGGGGATGGCAAGTCAGAGTGTGCCTGAGAAGGGGCAACTGGCAACAGCATAGGACAGCATGGGACAAGCCTGAGGGCGGGACCAGACCTCATCAACCAGCCCCCACCCCACATCGGGAGACACTGGGTGCTGGGAGCCAGTGCATGGACGGCATGTCCATAAATCAGTGAGAGGCTCCCATCACACCCCGGACAGACACAGGCCCCAGCAGAAAGGGGATCTCATGGAGCTGGGGACACTGACTGCCCAGCATCCTCCATTCCATGTTTCAGTGATATCTTGTTGGTGCTGCAAAGATGCACACATCTAGAACTTCTTCCTGACAGCAGCCTTGGAGGGGGCAGGGGAGCAGAGGGGACAGTGACATGCCAGGCACCACATCAGGGGCTTTGCATTAAACATTTGCTTTATTTTTCACAATAACCTTTGCTGGGTGGTTATTAAAATCCACCTTTAGTACTTTGGGAAACAGACATTCAGAGCAATAAAGGCGCCTGCCCAAGGTCACAGCCAGTGTGTGGCTGAGCTGGGATTCAGCCCCAGGTGAGTCTCACTCAGAAGCTGGTGCTCCAGTGCTAGGGACATGGCTGCCCGTGGGACTCCAGGACTCCGAGCTTCACCAACAGGCCTTTTTATCCACCCTGGGCCAGGTGCTGTCCCAGGACATGGCACGAGGCTGAACAAGGCCTTTAAGGTCTGGGGTGGTGTGAGAAGAGCAAGAGGAAGGTGACAGAGCAAGGAATTCCCCAGGAGTGAACAGAACCTCCCCTGTATGGACAGGACGCTGTGTGGTTACTGTGTTAAGTAACCCAAATCCAGCTGGAAGGCATCTGAGCACAGGTGCCCAGGATCCGTCCCTGCGGCTGTTTATAATTGAGAAAATCCAGAACACATGAAGTGCCCATGGAGCGGAAGTGGTGAAAGAAACCATGAGGCATCCACACGGTGTGGTGTGGGCAGCTGCTAGGAAGGATGTGGAGAGTTTTGTGTGTTGACCTGGAGGCTGTCCTGGAGGCATGGTCAGGTGGAAAAAGGAGGTTACAAAACAGGAGGTGCAGGATGAACCGAGGCCAGCCTCTGCTCTTGCCTGGACGATGGTGTCAGCCTCTGGGCTCCCTACCCACTCCCCCGCAAACCCCCATTGCTACCCCTGCAAACTGCTCTCCACTCAGCTGCTGGTGACATCCTTGGAAAACCTAAGTCAGGATGTGTCCTTCCTCTGCTCAAAGCCCCCCAAGGGCTCCCCATGACACTCAGAGTAAAAGCCGGGTCCTTCCAAGGCTTCCCATCCCCCCACGGGCCTCCTGGATGCCTAACAGGCACATTCCCGCCTCTGCACCTGCTCTTCCCTCTGCCTGGAATGTCCCACCCATCTGCAGGGCCCATTTCTCATTTTGTTACAGTGGGTAGCTGGTCAGGTATGAGCAAGACAGGAGAGGGCTTCCTGCCTGCCCCACCCTCAGACACACCAGGAGTGCTGGGCGACCATTAGGTGATGGTCAGGTGGTTGTTAGCTATCTCGCTAAAGTAATAATTGGTCACAGCCGGCTCCAGGGAAAGGCAATCTTCTAATAGAAAACACCTGGGAGGGGAGCATCACACACTGGGGTCTGTAGGGGGGAAATAGGGGAGGGACAGCGGGGAGTGGGGAGTTGGGGAGAGATAGCATGGGGAGAAATGCCAGATATAGGTGAAGGGGAGGAAGGCAGCAAATCACGCTGCCATGTGTGTGCCTAAGCAACAATCTTGCATGTTCTTCACATGTAACCCAAAACCTAAAATGCAATAAAAAAAAAAAGAAAAAGAAAAAGAAAAACACCTGAACTGGCAAGACGCGGTGGCTCACTTCTGCAATCCCAGCACTTTGGGAAGCTGAGGCGGGAGGATCATGAGGTGAGTTCGAGACCAGCCTGGCCAACATGGTGAAATTCCATCTCTACTAAAAATACAAAAATTAGCTGGGCATGGTGATGGTCACCTGTAGCCCCAGCTACTCAGGAGGCTGAGGCAGGAGAATCACTTGAACCCGGGAAGTGGAGGTTGCAGTGAGCCAAGACTGTGCAATTGTACTCGAGCCTGGACGACAGAGAGACTTCATCTCAAAAACAAACAAACAAACAAACAAACAAACAAAAACTAGTGATCAGCGGCTTCCCAAAAGATCTTAGGAGTTGGCAGAAGTGATTCAAGACCCCGGAAGTATGCTACGCAGAAAACCCCAAGTCAAAGGCCAAATGGTTCACTTGTCTTTTAAGTCACCCCCTGGCCTTCTTCCAAGTCTACGCTCTCCTTCCTGCTCTAAAGCTTTTCAGTAAACTTTCACTCTTGCTCTAAAACTTGACTTGGTCTCTCCTTCTGCGCATGCTCCTCAGTCGAATTCTTTTTGCTGAGGAGGCAAGAATTGAGGTTGCTGAGACCCGAAGGGATACCCGTAACCACTTCCCTAGCACTGGAGCACAGGCTTCTGAGTGAGACTCGCCTGGGGCTGAATCCCAGCTCAGCCACGCACTGGCTGTGACCTTGGGCAGGCGACTTTACTGCTCTGAATGTCAGTTTCCTAAAATATTAAAGGTGGATTTTAATAACCACTGAGCAAATGCTTTTGTGAAAAATAAATGTTTAGTGCAAAGCCCCTGGTATGGTGCCTGGCATGTCGCTGTCCCCTCTGCTCCCCTGCCCCCTCCAAGGCTGCTGTCAAGGAAGAAGTTCCAGCTGTTAACTTCCAAGTGTACTTTCTTTCCTTCCTCTCCTTTCTGCTCTAAACCTTTTTAGTCAACTTTCACTCCTGCCCTAAAACTTGCCTCGGTCTCTTCTGCCTTACGCCCCTCAGTAGAAATCTTTCTTCTGAGGAGGCAAGAATTGAGTCTGCTGCAGACTCACACCGATTTGGATGCGTTCCGCCGCTAACATACTTTGCAGACCTGTGACTCGGTTACTTTCCGCTGCTAACAATTTCTCATGTCGTGCACGGCCTCTGCTTTGCCAGGGGCCTTTCATGACACCTACATCTAACATAGCAGCCCCTGTACCTCTCTATTCCCCTTACGCTGTTTCATTTTCCTTCATGGCACATGTCACTTGACATAGTTCCTATTTAATTACTATATTTGTGCATCACTGTCTTCTCCACATGCACCCAGAATGACTGGGCCCTGGGACCTGGACCTGGCAGCGGGGGCTCCGTTAGCCTTGATCCCTTCTGTGTCCCTGGGGTTTCCAGGGCAAGATTGAACTTGGGGGCCGGCATTGAACTTGGGGGACTGATTTGGGTAAATCAGTTCCCGTGTGATCTTCTGAGGTCTACCTGGCTAGAACTCTCCTGTGGCTGCTGATTACCCTGGAGATAAGTGCCACAGTCCTCCATGAAGCCTCCACTCGTGCCCGCCTCTGTCCAGCTCCATCTGGCACTGCCTGCCCACTTCCTGTCTGAGCCCAGCCCCTCTGGCTGTTTTCCTGTTCTTTGTTCCTGCCTTGCTGTCTCTTGCCCCAGGGACTTTGCACCTGCTTCCTTGGGTTCAGCATGGTGTTTAGCACATAACAGGTGCTCAATAAATGAGTGGATGGGAGTGAATGGATGAATTAGTGAATAAGTGAATGGCGTTGCCTTAGGTGTGGCTGGGAGAAAGCTGACAGGTGTGTCCCTGTAACTTGTATGTGGCCAGGGGAAAGAGAGGAAGATGGGCATGGGGCGGAGGGGGGCCTGGCAGAGGACAGGGACAGGGAGGTCCACCCTCTTTCAGCCTCGCTAGGCAAACCCAGCCTCTTCACCCAGGACAAAAGCACCAATGAGTTTATCACATCTCGTTTCCCTCTCTTCACCCTCAACACTGTCTCAGTATTCCTTCTAACAGATGCCCAGATTTCATGGTACAGATGCTCCATCAATTCCTTAACCACCGCCTGTCCACGGATACTCATTTGTTTCTGATTTTCTCATTTATAAACAGGGCTGCAGTGACTGATTCTGGGCATCTGTGCTGAGGTGCCTTTTGAGCTAGAGTTTTGTAACTTGTCACATAAAATGTCTTTATCCTGCACTGCCACCATCACCATGTAAGAGGTGGTTGTGGAGAAGCAGAAAGAGCCCTGGGAAGGCAGGCCACTCCTTCCTGGCACTGCCTCCTCCTCCCAGAAGCTGCCCCGGTCATCCCAGCCTGCATGGACTTCATCCCTCCTTCCTTAGCATTGTGTCTGCGCCTTCCACACATTTCCCTGCCTGCCCATTTCATGGTAAATGGCAAAACATAATTTATATTGGAACCCCCACCAATACCCTCCTCTCCAAGAACTGGGAAGTTCTTCAGGGTAGGAGCTGTGTCTGATTCATTTCTGTATCCCCAGTGCCTGATGATTGTTTGGCCCTCGAGTATCTTGAACAGTTTACTATGGACAAGCCACTGCCCTGCCCCATGCCTCAGTTTCCCCCCTCTGTGAGATGCGAGTCCTCCTGGAGGGCATATCCCTAAGGTCCTTCCCACTCTAGGATTCCATGGTCTAACTGATAAGTCTAACCTTATGGAGCCTCATGGTCTAACCTCTTGGAGCCTCAGATTCTCCTCCTGTAACACAAGGTGGTAATAACAACCGCCTCATCAAGTGCTGTAAGAAGGCAGAAAGTATAATTGTGTGAAGAGCTCAGCTCCTTACTCAGGAAGGCAGGAGGAGCTACACCTCTGATGGGTATGACCATGGCTATAATGGGAGAACCTGGTGCTCTGATGGGTATGGCCACTGCTATGATGGGAGGGGCTGCTGCTCTGATGGGCGTGTCCACTGCTATAGATGGGAGGGGCTGGTGCGCAGAAGGGTTTGGCTGCTGCTATAATGGGAGGGGCTGGTGTTCTGATGAGCCTGGCCATTGCTATAATGGGAGGGGCTGCTGCTCTGATGGGTGTGGCCATTGCTATAATGGGAGGGGCTGCTGCTCTGATGGGTGTGGCCATTGCTATAATGGGAGGGGCTGCTGCTCTGATGGGTAAGGCCATTGCTGTAATGGGAGGTGCTGCTGCTTTGGTGAGCCTAGCTGCAGACATCTGCCTGGAGCCTCTGGTCTACTTCTCGCTCCACGCAACTCCACCCAAAACATTTGCCGTCAGTTCCTGGAAGCTGCTCTGAGTCATCACTGGTCTAAGCTTTTCAGCAGCATTTTACCATTTTGTCCCCACAACCCACAGAAGGGCTGAGATAAAGATCTTAAGTAATCTGTTTGAAATGCAAAACACTCCTGTCCTCCCTGGGTTTAAAGCCCCTCAGAGGGTCCTACTTCTCCTAAAGCAAAGACCCAAAACTTGAGTTCTGCTGCCAAAGCCCTGTGAGGCCCAGTTTCCACCCTGACCTCTCCAGCCTCGTTCACAGCAATCTAGGTGTGGAAACTGAGGCTCGCCCAAAGCCCTTCCGTCTGGAGATGTCAGAGTCCGATTGAAATCCAGGCCTGTCAGGGATCAGCCCCGGGGCATCGCTGGCCAGCAGCTGGTTCCGAAACACCTGCCTCCTGGTGCCCATCCTGTGGCCCTTTTAAAAGTGAACAGAGGCTGTTTTTACTCCTCTCTCTGAGTTTGACAATCACACGTTGCTCCAAGGGTGGGAAAAATACTGTCCAGGCTAGGGCGTTTATTGATCGGAATGAATGGATGGCCTCCTGATGGATCGGTTGCCATGCACCCAGCCCTCCCTGTAGCTCCAGCTCACCCTGATTTGTTTTCCTCCCCACAGCTGCACATCTATTGATTTAGAGGGAATCTGGCAAGAGGCGCTGAGAGGCTCTGATCTGTCGTGGCTACGTTCGATGAGAACTCAAGAGCCTTTGAAGGAGATTAGTAATTCATAATCACTGTGATTTGGGTCCCAGGCCCATAGTCCAAGGGGATGCTCCCTCGGCTCCTCATTAAAGAGCTAACTGTGTAATTTGACAGCGCAGCTGTTGTGCCTGCCCTGCCCTTTGCTGAGTCTTTAGAGACATTTATATGAAGGCATGTGGGCAACTCTGCAGCAGTGTGCTGGGAGTGGAGACCTCTGGGTAGCCTTGCAGGCAGACAGCAGCCCAGAGCCCAGCTCACCCAGCAGGACCCCAGTCAGCCCACTAGCAACGTGGACACTGAGCCCATGGGAGTTCTTCGCTTACCCTTGCTTTGTCCTCCAGCCTTCATGCAGCCAATACCCCTAGGCATCTATTGAGCTCCACTGAGTATTGACAAACCAGGATTGGAGGCTGCACACATCTTCTCTTTTCCTTTGTTCATCACTGATCTAGTAGGGAAGGTGTCCTTAGGCCCTGGGTTTGGGGGATATGGGGATACAATTTGGGGTACCCACCCTCAGGAGCTCATCATCTGATGGTTGAGGCAGGTGCCTGAGTGGAGAAGTGTGAGGCAGACTGATAGTGGGGGTAAGAGGGAGTTTGTATTTTAGTGGCACTGGAGTAAGGAGGTAAGGCTCAGAGGTACATGGGCTTGAGACAGCTCTGCCACCAGCTGGCTGTGGGACTCTGGGGCAGTCACTTAACTCACTGAGCCTTGGTTTCTTATCCCTACAATGAGGATCAGGTTGGGAATGGGGGGGGTTGGATTAGTTGATGCAGTTCAGTGCTTGGCACAGGGACTGGCACACAGTAGGTGCCTACTAAACAGTAGCTCTCCTTTCTGCATCCAGTAAGCAGGTGTTTAGTGAGTGCCTGCTGCATGCCAGGCCCTACTTAGGGAACTGAGAATTCAAGGTGAAGAAAACCCGTTGCAGGCCTAGTCCTCAGGGACCTCAGAGTCTAGTGGAAGAGGGGGAGGCCATTGATCAAAGAATCCCAGAGCTGAATTTGAATCATAAACAGAGATCAGCTATGCAGGGGGAAGGCAGGACCTAGGGAGCGCCTGTTGCAAAGGACCTGGGCTTAGCCTTGGGGCAGGAGTCCTCTCCCAGAAGGTGACAGGTCAGCTGAGATCTGCAGTAATTTTAGACATTTATTATGTATAGGGATGGGAAAGAAAATCCTAGGTCTGCAGTAATTAGACATTTCTTTGTACAGTGGTGAGAAAGAAAATGCTAGACCTGCAGTGTCCCTGTGGCAGGGGAACCCTTGACACCTTCTTGACTGAGAGGTGGCTGCTATGGCTGGATAGCAGAGGGCGGTGGTGAGTGGGGATGGAGGGGGTGGGGAGGCAGGTGTCTCAGGGTGTCTGGGCCACACTGAGACTTCTGTCTTGTGCTGGGAGCAGGGGGAGAGTGGCGGGGTGGTGTTTCCACATTGTCCCTCTGGCTGCTGCTGAGAACTGGCAGGACTAGAGAGCAGGTGGGGAGAGAAGGGCCAGGTGGTGGGGACAGCAGTGGCCAGGCCAGAGGTGACCAGAAATGTAGACAAGAGGACAGGTTTAGAGACATGAGGGGTGCATAGGCAGGACTGGATGCCAGGTTGGATGACAGGGAGAGCAGAGGAGGTGTCAAAGCGAGGAGAATGTTCCAGAAATAAAGACCGGCTTAGAGATGGAAAGAAGGCTCCTGGCTGGGGTGACTGGATGGATGGCGGCACCAGACATGCGAAGAAGCAGCCCAGAGGGGGCCCATTTCTGGGGAGCATGGAGCTCATGAGTCTAGGCTTGCTCATGTCCAGTCTGTGATGCCTTTGACACTCCATGCCTGAAGCAGAGTTGGGGGCTGGGCCTGGGAGGGCATGAGTATATTCAGAGGAAAGCAGCCCAGCTCTGCATGCAGGGGCTCACACATGGGGGCTCCATGGACTGTCATAGGTAAGGGTTGTTGTTCAGGAGAGTGGACACCCCTATGCTATGGGGTTGTGGGGTGGAGGTCAAGGTCAGCTCTGCAGGGTCAACTCTGAGCTGAGTCCCAGAGGATGAACAATATTCACCAGGCAGAGATACGGAGGATGCCAAGGACTGAAGGGCAGGTTCAAGGGACACTGCAGTGTTGGTGTCTGGGAGGGGAAGCAGCACAGGAGGCCAGAAGCCACAGGGGTCAGAGCAGGAGGGGCTTAGAATGCTGGGTGCGGGGTTTACACATTATCCTAAGGGCCATTCCAGTTTCAGCAGGAGGATGTGCTCAGGGCCACAGCATTTTGGGGAGGTAATATGTTGCAGGAGGGATGCTCTGGCAGCAAAGTGATCAGTTAAGAGGCCTGCGATGGTACAGATGGCAGACGAGGGCAGGACAGACACCGTGGGAATGGTGTGATGCTGGTGGACAGGAGCAGCCTCAGGAGAGTGAGAAGACTTGAGCCAGTGAAACGCATAGCATGGACTGTGTTCAGAGGACTCAGACACTGTGGAAGAGCGATAACACTGGAGGACTCTGTGGGCCACCAGTGGGAATGACACACACATTCCTGAAGGGCCACATTGCAGGGGACAGAGTCATACAACGTGCATTTGGGACAGGACATTATTATATAGACACATGTAATCCTCCCAGCAACCCTGGAAGGTAGGTGCTGCTGTCACCACCATTTTCTACATGAGCAGAGACACAGTGAGGTTTAGTAACTTGCCTAAGGTGACACACAGCTAATTAGCAAAGCTGGGGCTTGAACCCAGGCACTGGCCCTGAGTCCGTGCTCTTGACTGTGGTGCTGCCTGGGCTGTAGGAGACGACTGTGCTGTCTGCTGCCCTCAGGAGCTCCAGTGCCACAGATGGAGCCACAGGCAAACTGGGTGAAGTGAGCCATCACCTCAAGCTGTGGGAATCAGAGAAGACTCCCAGGAGGGATAATATGGTCTGTCTGTGTCCCCACTCAAATCTCATTTTGAATTTTAGCTCCCATAATTCCTATGTGTTGTGGGAGGGACACAGTGGGAGATAAATGAATCATAGGGATAATTTCCTCCATATTGTTTTCATGGTAGTAAGTCTCACTAGATCTCATGATTTTATGAGGGGAAACCCCTTTCACCTGGCCCTCATTCTCTCTCTTGCCTGCTGCCGTATAAGACGTACATTTTGCCTTCCACCAGGATTGCGAGGCCTCCCTAGCCCCATGTAATTTTGAGTCCATTAAACCTCTTTGTCTTTATAATTTACCCAGTCTCAGATATGTCTTTATAGGCAGTGCAAAAATGGACTAATACAAGGGGGCATCATTTATCTTGATCCTTAAAGGTAGGGAGTGTCTGAATAGCAGAGAAGTGGTGTATCAGTCAGGGTGGCTATTGAAAGCAATGGAAAATAGCTCTGTATGATAAAAGCAGAAGACTTTATTAAATCAATAGGGAGTTATTTACAGAATCACTGGGAGGGCTAGAGAGCCAGGCTCAGGGGTTGTGGCATCAGAACCAATGCCCTAAATCAACCCACGGGCAACAGGATCTTGACCTCCTCCACCAAGTTCTGTCCTCCAGAGCTTGCACCACCTTCACTACCACCACTGACCCTGCGGGCTGCAGGTGGACCCCTGCCATCTCATTTCCCATGGATTGTGGTTGGACATGTGCCAGCCTCTGCTGCCATCATCACCTCCATTGCCAGAATAGGCTCAGCGAGGAGAATCACTTCCCATTGGGCTTCTGGCCCAAAGTCTAGGCTGGGAGGTAGGAGGATCTGATTGGAGAAGATTTGTATGTGACTTCACCCAAGCCGTAAAGGAGGCTGGGAAAGAACATCTCTGGCAATTTCAGGCTTTGTCTCCTAAGTGGGGAATTAACTAATTATTGGGATTTCTGTAGCTGGACTACCACCAATATTGAATATTTATGTTTGTATGTGTATATATGCATATAGGACTGATAGTGGCTCATACTGTGCTGTGTCCTCTGCAAATTCAATCTCTGGGTTGAGTGATGGCAGCTGAGGATGCCATTCACAATTCTGCTAACAGGCATTTTCTTGGCAGTGTCAGAGACCGAGGTGGCAGCCTCCATTATCCCCTCTGTCCCATTCAGCTGCCTGACTGCCTAGGTGCTGGCTGCTGGCAGGCTGCTCTTCTGCTCCCCTGCGGCTTCTGAGGTATAAAAATAGACACCCACCCCTCCCTGTCTCTCCGCAGGTGGGAAGAAAGCAAGGGCAGAAAAATGCCCCCCAGGAGATGCCAGTGTGGATGAATTTAGCCTGAGGTAGAGATACATCTATTTCTGGTGTGTAACAAGACCTAAGCTCCCCACTCATTCATGACTTCATGCATCTGATGTTTATTTTGTCCCTACTATACCCTAGACCCTCAAGATGTCTCTGTTTCTCATTCCACCCCATCCCTGCCTTTTGTCCGGATATCTGTCACTTGCAAAATAATTTCCGCAAAATGCAACCACAAATTATAATTGCTTTGGGACCCCACATTGCCATGAAATGCAATGAAGTGTTGGCTCCTGAGGGGCTTCAGTGCAGGGGTAGGGGACAAAGAGGCTGCTGTGGTGTCCAGAGGGAGTTTGACAAACTTGCAGCACCCAGTAGAAGCAGTGATCCCTCGCAGGGGGGGTATGTGTCCATGTGTGTATGTTTCAGTACCAGTGGGCAGGAAAATCAGAAGTAAATGGTGGATTCTACTGGATAGCTCATTGGAAAGTTGACCAGTCCTGTCAGGAAACACATGAAATACTCTCCAGAGAAACTGAGGATGCTTTCCTGGAGACTTGGGTTTTTTTCAGGCATACATAGATGGGACAAAAGCCAAGGAAAAATGATGGATGGGTGGGTGGATAAATGGATAAATGGATAAATGGATAAATGGATGGATGGATGGATGGATGGATGGATGGATGGATGTAAGGTTGAAAGAATAGGTGGGATGGGTGAGATAGATGGATCGATGCAATGGCTAAGTGGATGGATGGATATAATAGATGAATGAATAAATGGGATGGGTGGGATGGATGGATGGATGGGTGTGCAAATGGGTGAATAAGTGGTAAGAGGATTAGAGGAGAGAAAAATTATGAAAATATGTGAGAAGAAAAATGGAAAAGGAATGGATGAATGAATAAGTAGGGGATGGATGGATGGTGGGGTGAGTGGATACAGACATAGATGAAACGAGTGATAATTATCTTCAGATAATGGAAATGTAGAAAGAAGGAGTTTGTAGCATATTCTAATAGAGGGGGCAGCATCATGGAGAACAACAACTCTTGCTTTTTTGTTTGTTTGTTTGTTTTTTGAGATTGAATTTCACTCTTGTTACCCAGGCTGGAGTGCAATGGCATGATCTTGGCCCACCACAACCTCCACCTCCTGGATTCAAGCAATTCTCCTAACTCAACCTCCCGAGTAGCTGGGACTATAAGCGTGCACCACCATGCCAAGCTAATTTTTGTATTTTTAGTAGAGATGGGGTTTCACCATGTTGACCAGGATGGTCTCGATCTCTTGACCTCGTGATCCACCCACCTTGGTCTCCCAAAGGGCTGGGATTATAGGCTTGAGCCACCGCGCCTGGCCTCCCCTTGCTTTTTAACCATCATCACTCCTTTCCTGCAATCATTCTGTGCAACGTTGACATCTGCTCTGTCCCAGCTCATGAAACAAACTGGAGCATTAAAGATGAGCTCACTCTCTGGTGAAAAAATCAGATAGACAGACAGTGAACCTGAGCCTCATGCTACATGCTAAGGCTGTGAGAGCAATGTGCTCAGAACCCCCTGGGAAGTCTGGCGGGCATAATGGAGCATGTGCCCGCCCCTTCTCTGAGCATTGCTCCTACACACCCTTTGCTGAAGGTGTGCCATTTCTTACTGGTTATGTGGTGCTCCTCCTTTGGCCATACTGAATGGCCCAGGAATGGACCCCTGGGCATCTTTACAGCTGCATTTCATTTTAGCCATCCCAAAAGGGCATGTGTAGTGGGACTGTGGCCACCATTTTCAACCATATGCTCAATGACATAGAAAATCGATCGTGAGAAGCAGAGACAAGACTCTGCATGCCCCCAAGGGAGAGGGGAAGAAAGAGAGAGACACTGTCTTGATTCCTGTGGCTTCCCACTTTGGCTTGGTATCCATGAGGTCCACTTGTGTTCTGTTTCCATTAGAAGTATCAGCAAACATTATTAAATACCTATGCATTGGAGCTGGCTCTCAGCACCAAAGAACCTTGACTACGTTGTCAACAGTATGAGGGAGACACTAATTCCACCAAAGAAGGGAAGGGTTTAAGTGGTCAGAGAATGCTTCATGGGAGCTGTGACATTTGAGGGTGGGTTTTGAAGCATGACTAAGAGTTCTGAGAAGGATCAAGACATTTCAGCCAGAATATACATGCATGGTGAACACATTCCTTTGGTCTGAATATAGTTTGCATTGAAAGTTTAGGTGATGGGAGGAAGAATAAGAAAGTACCATTTGTTGAGCTCGTACCAGTTACAATGGATGGCACAAGGTGCTTTTCATGTATCTTCTCTTTTTATCTTTGTAATTGCCCCCTAAGCCAGGTGATATTTTCCCCATTTTACAGACAAGGAAAGCGAGGCTCAAAGATGTTGGTGAAGGATGGAATAAAGGCACAATCTGAACCCAGATCTGCAGACCAAAGCCTGTGCCCACTCTGCATAACCACAGCACTTTGTCCAGGCCAGGGCAGGTAGGCTGGGGCCAGCTATAAGAGGCTCAGCATTCCCCCTCTGTCAACTGCTCTGTAACTTGAGGACACATTGGCCCTCTGCAGGAGAAGCCTGAGGCTGGAAGTCCTTCTCCAGGAAGCAGCACGTGCCAGGTTATGGAGCTGAGTGTGCTGCTGAGATAGACTCTGCCTTCCTGGACTGATGGATGCCCTTAGGTTGAGTCGTTCTGTTCAGAAACAAAGTGAGTTACACAGGCCCCGTCCAAACAGCCGAAGGCAGTAGCTAATTAGAAGGGAGAGATGGAGTGTCATTTTTTTTCTGGCCACAAGCCCAGCGGCAGCCGAAGGTTTTAAAGCAAGAAGACTTCAGTGCAGCCTGAGAGGTCTGCAGGCTGGAGAGAAGGGTCGTCTCTCTCTAGAGTGGCCAAAGGGACTCCATGGAAGGAACAGAAATTGGAAAGAGGAAAAGATGGACTAAAGGAAAGAAGGTGGAGGTGGGAGAAAGGGAAGAAGAGAAAGACGAAGGAGGAGAAGTAGAGAAAAGAAGGGGAGGTGAGAGGAGGAGGAGAAGAAGTAACAGAAAAGGAGTGAGAGAAGAAGGAAGAAGGGGGAAGGGACAGGCAGAGGGGAAGAAGGAAAAGGGAGGAGAGAAGGAGACAGAGAAGATGAAAACAAAGGAGGAGAGAAAGGGGCCAGGAATGGCAGCGAGAGGGGCAAGAGAAAATGATGGACATTGAAGGAGAAGGGGTGGGAAGAAAAGACTTTGGGAAAGATGGAGTGGGAGAGGCTGTACCACAGCCGGCTTCCAAGGATCCAGCCCAGCTGAGCAATCCCAAGCGGGGATGCTGTCAGCATCTCTAAGATGAAATGCTGCATAGCCAGCAAGCCAGGCAGCTGGGGGAGAAAGGGCCCCCACGGTCTAACTGGCACCTGTTTAATGGCTCCCAGTGCCAGCAGCATCGACAGCTCCCCACTTCAGTCATACTCAGGAAACAGCTCAGCCTGACTCAGCTGCAGTCAAGTCCACTGCAGCTCTCCTCTTCCCCCAGAGCCGGGACAGTCTGTGGGGGCTGAGTCAGAGTCCACACCTATAGACACCAGTGGCGGAAAGGACGCTTGGCTGGGTGTTAGAATATTTGAATTATAAAACCAAGTCTACCACAAATTTACTAACAGCGACCTAACTACTCTGGACCAGTTTCCTGTCCATTTACAGACGGTTCCTGACTTACAATGGTTCCACTTATGGTTTGTGACTTCACGATGTCACAATGATACGCATTCGGTAAAACCCATACTTCAAGTACCCATGTAACCATTTTGTTATTTACGCTCAGCACGGTATTCAATAAATTACATAAGATGTTCAATACTTTATTATAATAAAATAGACTTTGTGTTAGATGATTTTGTCCAACTGTAGACTAATCAAAGCATTCTGGGCACGTTTAAAGCAGGTGAGGCTAAGCTATGACATCCGGTAGATTAGGTGTATTAAATGCATTTTCAACTTAGGATATTTTCAATTTACAATGGGTTTATTGGGATGTAACCTCATTGTAAATTGAAGGGCATCTGGGTAGGCTTTTTTTCCCATTTAATTTCTCACAACAACTCTATTACTCTCATTGTTTACAGTTTTTAGAGGAGGACGCTCAAGCTCTCCAGAGATGAAGTGTCACCTCAAGGCCACACGGGTAATCAACAGAAAAGCAGGATCTCCTACATTCTGCTGTACTGTGAGCTCTGCGGCAGCAGGGATTGTCCTGGTTTACCTCTGGGTCCCAAATCCCAGAACAGTGGGGACACCAAGGAGATGCCCCCATAAACTGTGTTGACTGAATAAATGGCCTCAGTCTGTCCAAGATCAGAATCTGTCCTGCCACTGTCATTCCCCAATGGCTTGCCTGAATCTCTCTACGAATAAGTCCAGGTCCCGTCAGAAGCCAGAAACCCCACCAGTAACTTGAACAGGGGAAAATTTGGTGTCAGGAATGATTAACTTGTGAAAGATGGTGAACGACCAACAGGAGTCAAAGAGGGCCCTCTGGGATGCAGGAATAGCAAATGCACAAAATAGCTACTACCTCTAGTGCTGAGGGAGACAGGACAAGGAAAGAGGGAGCTAAGCACTCAGAGGAGGCCCCCATCACTACCACCAAGGCTGAGCTTTGGGTCTCTTTGGAGAGGCTGTGGCTGCACAGGAACACATAGCATGCCGGTGGCATCAGAATTTGACAGAGGGTGCAGATCAGAGGTGGTCTGTACGACCAGCCAGATGGTTGGATGACACACTTGCTAGAGGGTATGGGACACCAGAGGTGGCTTATAGGAAGTGGTCCACTGGAGTGGCAGAAATATTGGGTAGACACCACTGTTCATCTCACATCTCACTGCTGAGAGCCTCTTAGAAGGTGGAGAAACACAACATGATCAGAAGGAAGATCACCTTCCTTTGCTACAGCATAGCATTCCCCCTGCGCCAAATGCCGTATGTTGAGAAAGAATAATACTGTGTGGAAGGAGAAATGTTTACAGGGTCCAGCTCCGGTGTCGATATACAAAGCACAAAGGGAGAATTTGGGGCTGAGAGACAACATTTCGAACCCTGGCACAGCACATCCCTTTGGCTACCTGACTTCCAAAAGCACCCTCTACACATACTTTACCTTCCACACAAAAATGAAACAACTCCTGTTTCCAACTAAGACAATGCAGCTACCTTTTGTACAAGCGGAAAAATTCTCACTCTTTCACCAAAACGAAGAGACAGAGTCCTGGCCACTACTGTTTCAATTGCTGACTATATTTATTACTCCTTACATTCTGCCACAGCACCTAAAGGCTAAATTGAGGTTATCCTCCAACAACTTGAATATAACCAACCCAAATGCCCATTGATGATAGACTGGACAGGGAAAATGTGGCACATATACACCATGCAGCCATCAAAAACGATGAGTTCGTGTCCTTTGTAGGGACATGGATGAACCTGGAAACCATCATTCTCAGCACACTGACACAAGAACAGAAAATTAAACATTGCATGTTCTCACTCATAGGCGGGTGTTGAACAATGAGAACACATGGACACAGGGAGGGGAGCATCACACACTGGGATCTGTCTGGAGGGAAATAGGGGAGGGACAGCGGGTGGTGGGGAGTTGGGGAGAGATAGCATGGGGAGAAGTGCCAGATATAGGTGAAGGGGAGGAAGGCAGCAAATCACACTGCCATGTGTGTACCTATGCAACAATCTTACATGTTCTTCACATGTACCCCAAAACCTAAAATGCAATAAAAAAATAAAATAAAATAAAACAAAATAAAATAGTAAGAGAGAAGGATATAGTTAACTGATACATATAAATACACATAACATGTGCGAAGATAAAATATGCAAAGCCGCAATATTCCGCTTTGTAGTAACTGGTCACAAGCACTTAGTTGGTATTTATGAGTTCCTTCTTCCACTACTCTTTCCATATTTTCTTTGCCCTCTCCTAGAACCTCAGTTGGGCAAGTTCTTTATCTGACAGAGTAACCCAAGTGGTCATTCCTTAAGAGTTTCTGTCCTTGCCAGGCTTGGTCAATTGTGCGTGTAATCCCAGCACGTTGGGAGGCCAAGATGGGCAGATCACTTGAAGCCAGGAGTTCGAAACCAGCCTGGCCAACTACTAAAAATCCAAAAGCTAGCCTGGTGTCATGGACTATGCCTGTAATTGCAGCTACTCAGGAGGCTGAGGCAGGAGAATGGCTTGAACCTGGGAGGGGAAGGTTGCAGTGAGCCGAGTTCACACCACTGCACTCCAGCCTGGGTGACAGAGTGAGACTGTCCCCCAAAAAAAGAAAAAGAAAAAGAGTCTGTGTCCTCAATGGTTCTGCCTTTCTTGGGTGCTGTATTTTTCAGGAAACTTTACTATGGGACACAGAGGAACTTAGAAGTGCCCCCAGAGAATGCCCGAAGTTCCAGGCACAGCCTTCTTTCCCCTGAATTGTATAGCAACCAACCAATTTCCCCTTGGTAATTTGGCTCAATCACTGTATTTGGCAGAGTAACCTCTTTTTCTTCTTGTTGAGTTAGGGGTATCAGAAGCTCAAACAGAGAAGCAGCAGTCTCATTTCCAATGCAATGGAAAACGCAAGTGGAGAAGAGCAAGCTGTTAGGAGCCAGCCAGATAGGCAGGACCCATGCATCCGAGGCTTTAGGCACATGTGCCTCATCTGTGCTAAACAGGCCCAAAACTGTCTCAGACCAACCTGGGTTCAGATTATGGTTGTACCAAGGTCTAACAATCCCCCACCACCCACTGAGACCCTTCTCTGTGACAGTGTTGGGGGCTCTAACACAAGTCACTGCATTTAATCCTAAAACAACCCTGTAGGCAGATGCTGTTGTTCCCATGTACAGATGGGAAAACTGATACTCAGTACAACAAGCCGACTTGCCCAGAACCACCCTCCCCGTTAAGTGGCAGAGATGGGATTAGGCTCTGGCTGTCTGAGGTAGAAGTCAGAGGTGCTTTGACAACAGACCGGGGTGGAGCCACCTAACTACTCTAAACTTTGCTTTCCTCATCTATAAAATGGGAGTTCATTCAGTAGCAGATATTTTTATGTTTTATTTTTTTATTTTTTTCAGGCAGAGTTTCACTCTGTCGCCCAGGCTGGAGTGTAATGGCGCAATCTTGGCTCACTACCACCTCTGCCCATTGGGTTCGAGCAATTCTCCTGCCCCAGCCTCCCGAGTATCTGAGACCACAGGCACGCA
Source organism: Cebus imitator (assembly GCF_001604975.1). NCBI lineage: Eukaryota > Metazoa > Chordata > Mammalia > Primates > Cebidae > Cebus > Cebus imitator. The sequence continues at coordinate 12,980,055 of NW_016107354.1, read as the reverse complement.
CCGTGACAGCTCAGCAAACATTTTGTATTTGTAGTAGAGATGGGGTTTCACCATGCTGACAAGGATGGTCTCGATCTCTTGAGCTCGTGATCCACCCGCCTCAGCCTCCCAAAGTGCTGGGATTACAGGCGTGAGCCACTGTGCCCGGCCCTGCAGCAGATATATTTTGGAGCAGTCACAGAGCTATGAATAGGCACAGAGCTTTGGGAATAATAATCCCTGCTCCACATGGTTTGTGTGTGGATTAAATAAAATGGACTGATAACTTTCCTATCCTGTATCACACAAGCTGTATTTGCCTTCCCTTTTGCATTTTATAACATTTTTTCTTCTATTGTCAGGACATGTCATATTCCACATGAGAAGTTACCAGCTTCTCCCCTTAGAGAAAAAGTAGTTTGAGATGTTCAGTGAAAGATGCTGGTTTGTTTGATGTGTGTATGAGACAATGTAGATTTCATCTTCTGCTCTGATGGCTGGTAAATTGGAATAGTCAGGGCATCTGAAACTCACTTTCTGGGTCCACCTGCCCTCCTGCACAGGATCTCCCACCTGGTTGAGCGGGACCTGTTGAACCTGCTCCATCATGGATGCATTTGCAGAACAGCCCTGTCACTGCCTGGCAGGCTGGGGTCGTCTTGTTTACAGTTCTGCACTTGATGTGCTGATAACGTGGTTTTAACACATTTACAAACATTTGGGTGTCTCCTATAGTCACTGCCTTTTAGAGGAAAATAAATAGTCTTCCCTATCTGACAAACTTGCTGCGGCCTGAGGTTGGAATGTGGCACTGCAGGGATGGACGCTCCCAGGAGCTGATAGAAGCTTGCCTTCATTTCCTAGGGCTGCTGTAGCAAATTAACACAAGCTGGGGGCTGCAAACAGCAGGCATACATTCTCTCACAGTTCTGGAGGCTGACGTCTGAAATCGATGTGTTGGCAGGTTTGTTTCCCCTGGTGGTCCTGAGGCCTTGCTCACCTTCCGGGGGCTGCCTGCAATCCTTGGGGTTCCTTGGCTTTAAGACGCATCCTTGTAGTCTCTGCCCCACCCTCACGACACTGTGTTCTCTGTGTGTCTTATTTTCTGTCTCTTCTATGCACACTTATCATTTGATTGAGGGGCCCCTCCAAGCCAGGAAAATCTCACCTTGAAATCTGCATTTTAATTATATGGGCAAAGACCCTTCTTCCAAATAAGATTGCGTATTGAGATTCTCTTTTGGGGAACCACTATTCAATCTAGGTCCCCGACCCTTCTTCCAAATAAGATTGCGTATTGAGATTCTCTTTTGGGGAACCACTATTCAATCTAGGTCCCCTGAGTTCCAGTTTGGGCTGGGCCAGCACTTTGCTGCCTGATCTTGAGTCATTTTGCCTTTCTGGGTCTCCGTTTCTCTTAGATAATCTCCTACATGGCTTACAGCTAGAATGTTCCAATAGAGTGAGGGGTCCCAGGAAGTGGTTCAGACCAAGCTTCCTTCATTCAACAATGATGCTCCTGCACTGTACTGGGCTCAGTGCTGTATCCCAGGGAGGCAGATGACCCTGAGCCTTGTTCCCCAGCTACTAAGAATAAAGTTTAGAAGGAAAGCAGTCCTTAGAGTAGGTGATTACAACAGACTAGAACGGGTGCTTTGAAAAATCAGCACCTTGCTTCATTCACACCGTGAAAGTCCTGGCACCATTTTTAATTGATGAATCATTTTAAATTGGCATATTTTGTAGCCAGGGAGAGCTATGAGAGGACACAGAGTGTTTGTTGGAGCACAGAGAAAAGGCACTGGCCCTGTCTTGGAGGAACCAGATGGCTTTCTAGCAGAGATAGGGTCCAAACAAGGGCCTGAAGGACAAGTGACTGTGAGATGAGGGAGGGGATGGGGTGTTGCTCCAGGTGTAGCCACAGCACGTGCATGGGGCAGAGGTGAGAGAGAGCCAGTTCCCTGCCAGGTTGGATAAGTGGTTTTTGATGGCAGTATAACTGCCTAAGTCAGATTCTAGAGCCAAAGTATGGTGACATGTTGAGGGAATCTGGTGTAGGTTATCAGAAACCCCCTAAGAAATTCTGTTAAAGTTGACTTGGATAAATGCTCATGTCAACTATATGCTAATTAATGGAAATTTCTTTCAGTGCACTTGATTTAAGTAATTTTTAAAGTTAATTTTAAAAGTTGGTAAAATAAAAATAAAAATGTCTTAAAAATCGTCAGCATAAATTTGTGCCTGGATTTACTGGTCAGACAGTTTTATCTCTGTCTCTAAGGTTTTTCCAAGGCTTTAAGTTTTCAGGATTTGACACAAAGGTTATAAAACTACAAACCCAGCCTAAAATAGAATAATCATTCTTTGTGTAATTCTTTGAAGAGTAACCCTAATGTGATATTAGTGGTTTGATGAAAACAGCTGTACCTTCTAAATTATTAGCAAGATATTTTCATATATTTAACTTCAAGAGTCTTACTTAGGTAACACCTGTTATTCACAGGATATAAAAATGGTTACCAGGGAAATAACTTGACATGATGACTGTCTTTGTCTATTATCTCAGTTTGAATAAGTAATCCAAGTAAATTATTAAAAATAAGTTATTAAAATTAAATAAAATAAATGTTTATAAATAAAATTTTTGTGTAATTAAAAACCTTAAAGTTATGTTATTTTAAATTAAAGAATAAACATTCATTAAGTGTCTGAATCATTTCCAAATAAGAAAATAACTGAAATAAAATGCTGAGCATAAACATATCTTTGTTTTGGCTTCACAAATTTTATAACAAAGTAAATACATTTGGGTTTATTAATGTGCATTACACAATTATGTTACAGAAAAACATTTTTTTAAAGAATTACAAAGTGGTTATTGTGACAAACAATTCAAAACTTTTTGCTTTGTAAATTTTCACTGAAAATTAAGGTAACTAGGAGTTAAATTTCTAATTCATGTATGGAATTCTATATACAAAATGTACCAAAGATGTTTTTAATTTAAAATTTATAAAAATGCATTAAATGTGTTTTTATTTTGAAAAAAATAATTTTGTCTAATTCAAAGGTTATTTAGTTTGTTTCAAAAAATGGATTTCAGGAATTAAATAGAAACAAGAACAGAAATGAACCAGTAAGTAGGAGGAAGAGGTGAAGAAAGTTATGCATATGAAGATGTATTTTTGGTCATGAGGGTCAAAAAGAAAAGAGAATAATTTTGTATGAGAAAAAACATTATGTGGTAAACTGTTTTCCTAAAGTAAAATGACCTATTTTAAAAAGAAGTATAGGACAAAGCAGAAAATTTAAAGATGTCATCAATTGTCTGAGTAAATTATAATAAGATTCACAAAGGATGAATTTACAAAGAGAATTGAGTGTATATTCAGGTTGGCAATAATTAGAAGGAAATTATTTATGAATGTTTCTAAAGATTGAGCTTTGCTATTAAAAATATGGCAATACAAAACTAAAAATTTGACTCCCTGTATTAGAACAACAGGGTTTTCTTGAAATGTTTGTCTGCTTTTAACCAAAATTCCAAGAGATTTTATAATTTTTAATTCTGAAACCTATTCCTTTAATAGTCAACTTCCAAACTGTGGCTTTCTTCTATTTTATAGTTTCCATATAATTTCTCTAGTTTTAGGTTAGAAATGCTGTCTTTTCTTTCAAAATAGTAATTTCATTTCTTGAGGTAGTTTTTCTTTTAAATCTACTCAGATTCATATCTCAAAAGTTCAACTTTTACTCTATCTCATAGCCCATGATTTGTAGGTCATGAATCATGCCATCAGCTCGTTCTCCCTTAAGAAGTTTTAGTAACTTTCTCCCACTTTCTAATCAGCTACAGTAGCTTTTTTTCTCTGGTTCTAACTCTCCTTTTATGACTTGACCTGAGGTGTTTTGTCTTGAAAGACCTAGAAAAGCAGTGTTTTCCTCTAGTATAACTTGATTCTGTACTCTTGTTTTTTTGTTTTTTTTTTTTAGTATACTGAATTTTCCATGTAACCAGGAAACTTCACGTTCTTACTTTTACTAAGAGCCATGTATTCTCCTGCTTCAGCTAGTAGTTTTCTTGTTTACATTCCTTTACAGTACTGTGTACACTCATAACCTTGGACACACATGCTTCATATGTCTGATAATTTCAAGTACTTAAAAAAAAATTCATCTTCCAGTATATTTAAGTGGGCTTTTCATAAGGAGAAGCAATCACACTGGAAGAGATCTTTTTAAACTCTGAAATAACTTGCCCTGAAGATAAAAGGAATTTATGTTTTCTCAATATGAAACTGAGGTTTGAAAGTGTTAAGGTTTTTAAAGTCTATTTAGCTTTCTGTATTGCTTCTGAAGCTTTTTTATTATCACTCTGGTTTAATGAATGATTGTTATTTCACAGTGACCTGTGATCCTCTTTTGATCAAGTGTTTTGATCCTTTTGGTACCTTTGGTACACTTCCCCAAGATCAAAATTCTAAATTAAGATTTTTTGACCTAGAATTAACTTCAGGATTTTCCAGTTGGCCTCCTAAAGTGCCTCAAAGAATGCCTCTCTTATCCTGTAGAGGTATTGAATTTTTAGGATTATTTGGTAAATTGTATGGGAAATGTCAAATGATAGGTGATGCTAGATCTTCTTTCAGTAACATTTATGGATGTGTTCTTGATAAGAATGTTCCAAAATTGTATAAAACTCCTAAAAATATATCATGAGTTATAATTCTGTGTATTATGTTGTATACCACAAAAATAGATACATTTCTTTGTCAATTGCTGATTGTAATGAGCTTTCATCAGATTTTAATCATGAGCATCCTAAGCTTTTGACAGCCATAGCTATTGTTTTGATTTTTCTTGAAAAGTATTTGCAATCGGCTATTATCCAAAATAGTTTTTCATGGAAAAGACTCTAACAAGCACTCTTAAATATGATTTTTTGAAAACTTTAAGATTAATGGACAAAATAAGATTTTTTTCAAAACTCTAATGTAGAAACTTATGGGTTCATGAAATGAGTAATCAAGATCAAGCAGAACAAAAGTTAATTACATGAGATTAAGCAACTGACAAATACAATGACTTTCATTTAAAACGTTGGTTATTTACTTAAATGTTTTATTTTCCACTTTTATGAAAATTTTCTCTCTGAAACTATAATTTACAACAATTTGGTAAAGCATAATTTTGTGAACAAAGATGGAAGCATTAGCTTGTTCTATCCATTTGATTTCTTCAAAATTTGGAAACTATTGATGAGTATTCTTATAGCAATATTTTTTTTGCATAAGTCTAATAAAAATCTCTCTCTTTTTATAACAAGATGCAATTGGAAACATTTGTTTCTTTATTTTAAGGCTTTGACTTTAATTTAAAAATTATAAAAATGCATTAAAATGTGCTCTTTATATTCAAATGGAATATCACATTTGAGAATGTGTGTAGAATACCTGGCTTCCAGGGTTCCTAGTCTTACAGTAAGTGAAAAAAAACCTGTCACTTCCTGGCAGATCCAAAAATCTTAAGACTTTAGGAAAATTTAAAGTCTGTCTTAATTTGACCTTTTAACCTCAAGAGATTTTTATATATGAGATTCATCCATGATCAATACGGAGAGTAAAAGGTATATTTGTAATGAAAAACTACAATACACCTATAATTAGATTGTAGCTCTGTGCATTGTCATCAAATTCTTTTTGTCTACACAGATTAGACTTGATCCTGAATTATTCTAGACTCCTCCAATCCAAATTTTTTTCATGGAATTAGTGAAACTGGGAACTCCTGTAGTCCTAAAGCCCTAAGCTGAAACTAGATAAGATTCAAAAGAACAAGTCTCATGCCTGACGTTTGGGCCACACAGAATGTTCACCAAAGTGATTGATGTCATAGCCGAAGACATTCAAATTACAAACGAAAATCGGAAGTTGACATTTTCATGCTGTAGACAGGTTTTCCTAAGGTGTCAAGACAAGACTCCATATCACTATGCAACTCTTACTCCTTTAAATGTCTACCTTTTTCACTTGACAAAATAATCATCATTTGCTTTATTCAATTGGTTGCCTTTAAACCTAAGTTCATGGCTCAAAACCATTATGCAAACTGGCATTGTTACTACTACTAATTTTACGTTGTCTCTTCCCCTCTGAAACCTTCTATCTGTCCCTTGTTAAATTTTTGCACAAGCACGACTCCTAACACAATAATGCTGGCCCAGCACTTTGAGACGAAAGCAAACACCTACAACACAGACAAAATTAAACTTAATAAAGAACTTTAGGTAGACTTAGTCTGAGTGTAACTTCCTTTAAACCTACCTGGTTGCTCAAATGTAGCCTGAAGGGTTTTGATACTGAGTCCTAGTCACCACTCACTACATCTAACATGGGAACAGATCAGAAACTGGGACAGATCCGTCCCCGCACTGAGGGACATCAAACCCTAACTACAGGATGATTGATCAGGATGGGGATGCTTTTAAAGAAAGATCTTGATCAAAAGGTAGAAATGTGAAAGTTGTCAAAACCAAAATGAAGTCACTTGTGTTAAGAAAGCCTGACAATGAACATTCGTGTGCATGTCTCCTTATAGTAGAACGATTTATAATCCTTTGGATATATACCCAGTAATGGGATTGCTGGGTCAAATGGAATTTCTATTTCTAGGTCCTTAAGGAATCGCCACACTGTCTTCCACAATGGTTGAACTAATTTACACTCCCACCAACAGTGTAAAAGTGTTCCTATTTCTCCACATCTTCTCCACGGGGGGGTGGGGAGTTGGGGAGAGATAGCATGGGGAGAAATGCCAGATATAGGTGAAGTGGAGGAAGGCAGCAAATCACACTGCCATGTGTGCACCTATGCTACAATCCTGCATGTTCTTCACATGTACCCCAAAACCTAAAATGCAATAAAAAAAAGTAAAAAATAAAAGAAAAAAAAGCCCGACAAATAGAGCTGGGGAAAGATATGAGGAGAAGATTCTCAGGCATAAATGCCTGATAATGAAAATGATCACAAAAGACTGTAAAAAGTACAACCTATGCAAAGACCATCTGAACCTTACATAAAAAATACTGCAGGGACATCTGCCCAGCAACTGCCTATGGAGCCTCAGACTGGCATCACCCATGTTACTGATATTTGTATCCAAGGATAATTATCTCAAAACAATTATGTAAGATTTTTCCTTTTCCCTTTAAAAACATTTGTCTTCCTTTACCTCCCTGAATACATACACAGTTTACTATGGCAAATATATTCCAATTGCAATCCCCTATTCCTGAGTAAATGTTATCTTCTTTTAGAGATTCTCTCTCTGTTTGCTATTTAAGTTTTAAGTTGACAATTTTTACCTCTCCTTCCATTGTCTTCTCTGGCCCTCTTGCTGCCCTCTTTTTTTCTTTCTTTTTGAGACGGAGTCTCGCTCTGTCACCCAGGCTAGAGTGCAATGGCACAATCCTGGCTCACTGCAACCCCTGCCTCCCGGGTTCAAGCAATTCTCCTGCCTCAGCCTCCAGAGTAGCTGGGACTACAGGCACATACCACCATGCCTGCCTAACTTTTGTATTTTTAGTAGAGACAAGGTTTCACCATGTTGGCCTGGCTGGTCTCGAACTCCTAACCTCGTGATCCACCCATCTCGCCTCCCAAAGTACTGGGATTACAGGCATGAGCCACTGCACCCGGCCTCGCCTCCCTCTTATAAGGCACGCTGTGATTACACTGGGCCTTCCCAGATAATCCACACCAAAATCACATCTCAAAAGCTCCTTTTGCTGCATAAGATAACAAATGGAGAGGTTCCAGAGAGTAAGATGTGACCCTGTTTGGGAGGCCATTATTGAGCCTACCGTATGAGGCACAAAGAGAGCTGAGATGTATGTCTCAAGATTTGGACCTATAATTATGATATAGAATGCTCAGTCTTAATCATGGTCCCCCATTTCTTCCCTGCTCATCTACAAGAAAATTCTGATGTGCCTGATGAACCACAGCCTCATGTCAGACTCAGATGGTAGATCCAAGCACTGGAGTCTTCCAGGCACTTGACCAGTGGGGCAGCACTGACAAATGTTGCAGTAACTAATGTATTTGAAGCACATGATCATGCCAAGCTGGGATGTTCCTGACTTAAAGAACTGGCTGATGAGGTGCCACTTCTCCTGTGTGGCAGGTTGGAGAGGTGCCACTCCACCGTGCCAGGAGACACTTCTCACACCCGCAGGGACCAACTAGGCAGCAGAAGCACCGAAATGATTCTCCATAGACCCAGGCTCCATTGGGAGTGGCCCTAAGAACAGGGAAGAATAGGAAAAATATTCCAAGCCTGTACCCAGCAGGCCCCAGAGCACTGGATTCTCATGCTGCCCTCACAGTTTCACATGCCTTCGGAGAATCCTCAAAATCTCCCTGCCATGTAGGTGAGACGGGGATGTTGATTTCCCCTTGAAGATGTGACTGTAGCAGGGACGTGCACTGTACCCCAGCCTTTGCAGGCCTGGTTAAGAGCCTCCCATGTATGTAGCAGGGTTTATTTTGTAACTCTGGAAGGGAGTGGGACTGGGAGCTTTCTGAACCAGATCAGGAAAACAGGCCAAAGGGAGAGAAAGGAGAATAAGCACCAGGCAGATGTCAAATAGTGAGTGCAACTGCCCAGCCCAGGCAACATCCTTACCCAGCAGTGCATGGCAGGGCCTGGGCCTCCCTCCTCCCTATGAACCGAGTGTCTGGCATAAGGCCTGGCACCAGGCAGGATTCTGTAATGCTTGAAAAATGGATGAATGAATGAATGAATGAATGAGCAACAGAGGGAATGCACCAAAATGGTTTGGAGAGCAGTCTCTGGAATGAGGCCTGGGTTTGAATCTTGACTCCATGTGTTATTAGCTGTGACTTTGAGCCAGTTACTCAGCCTCCTCCTCTGAGCTTCAGCTTTCTGATCTGTAAAATGCGAATGAGAAAAATAGCCTTTATCTCATAGGGCTGTTACGTGACTTACAGGAGCCCACGTATGAAAGTGCTTAGAGCCAGACCGAGCCTATCATGTGCACTCAGTAAATGCTAGTTATTAATAGAACAAGAACTATTTCTAGATTTGTGCAAACCTTAAATACTCTAGTATCTGACAAATTGCCACGGAAAGGATGTCCTTCCTGGGGTGTGACCTGACGTCTTCATGTTGCAGCTTTACCTCTGTGCCTCTTCCTTACCAGCTTTTCAAACTCTGGCCTGCCAGGGGGGCAGTTTTAGAACCAACTATGTATGCAGCACAGATCACATTGAAAGGCCCAATCCATCAATGTGTCTGCAGCCCTGGAGTGACTCCTGCCTCAAATCAATGATGTTTACTAAGTTGGATGGAAAGGCTGTGATGCTTTTTTCCTTCTCCCACACTCTTCCTGCGATAACCAACCATCTCTCTTGCAAATAAATGCCCGTCTGTGCCAACTTCTCAGGCCCTGGAAGGCTGGTGGGCTCTTCTCTCAGGGTGGGCCTTCCTGACTTATTGCCAGTCCTGTAACTGGAGTGAGCCCCAGGAGGGGCATTTCACACATGCAAGATATCATCCCCTCCCTGCAGCAAGGGGGTTTGAGTCACTTACTCAAGAATGCACAGCCAGGAAGTGGCAATGTCTCAGTCTGAGCCCAGAACTGATGACACACAGCAGCTAACATTAACTGAGGACATCTATCATTTCAAATGCCTGTATTCACTAATGGTGAATGGTCATCCTCATTTTACAGATGGCAAAGCTGAGGTACAGAGCGATAAAACACTTTACCCCATCCCCCAGCTGTAAATGGATTTGTCAGCATTCAAACTCAAGCACTTGGGGTCCCGAATCCCTGCTTGAAACCCCCAGGCTTCCACTGGCTGGTAAGGGTCCACGCTCAGCCTACTGGCTCACACCGTCTAACCCACTTTCATCTATCTGACCTAGAATCGCCTCTCAGGAGCCTGCGCTTGTCCCCAGTGACCAGGGTGCTCGTCGGTATCTGGAGAGCAGTGGGTGCTTCACAAAGGGCAACTGAAAATCACAGTGATGACGCAGGCCTGTCGACTGAGCTCCCAGTTAAGGATGTACAGAGAGTCCAGGATGCCTCTGACTCCCCATCTACGCCAAAAGTTAATTCTGCCTTTAAAGAGCTCCATTCCCCCAGAGAAGAACCACTTCATTAGTGAGGCCCTTCTCCACAAACACGGAACAAGCAGGCCAATAATACTCACTGGGTTTTGGCATCACTTTGGAAATCGATGCGCTATGATTGCGAATCCGGTGTCTGTCGGCAGCTGCCTAATTTTAGCTGGATCTTTACAAGCATCTAGCCCTGTTCATCTGCCCCCGTGGACGAGCAGCGAGGTTCCAAGAAGCGTCATCAATCTTTCGACCAAAGTGTCCTAATGAAATACAAATCTGTTGTCACTTAAAGAGCCATCTGTCATGGTGGCACAGAAGAAATGCTACCAGGAGAACAATAACCATAATTTCATTTTAAGACTCAGCCTTCTTTCCCCTTTCCCTGCCAGAGAAAAATCAATATTTTTTACTGTTTCATTTTGTCGCAAAGCAATAGGAGGAAAAGCCATCAATAGGGTGTTAAAGATATTTCCAATTATGTGCGAGTCCCCTGTTACAAGGGCTCTTGGCTTCTTGCAGTGAGTTGACACCTATTTGCATGAGGCAGAGTTAGCAGGAGGATGGTGTACTGTTCCTGTCCTTGGCATGCAGCACTGCTTATGACTAAAGAGGCAGAATGAGTGCAGGGTTCCCGGAGGGCGGGGGTCCCAGGAAATGGAAGCACCAGCTTTAAATAGCACCAGACCATTCCTGGGTGAGGTGGTCAAAATTAGCACATGGAGCCCAGGCAGCGGAGATTGCCAGGAAAGAGGAAGGAAGGAAGCTGGAAGGGGGAGGGGGGTGACATGTGTTTTCCAGGCAGGGCAGGGTCAGCAGCCTCTGAGGGTCTAACCACTTCATCTTTCAAGGGAGGCCTTTGAGACACAGGGGAAAGAAAACCTGACTTCAAAGTCCCCCAGCTAGTTACTAACAAAAAAAAGAGAAGCTGAAACTCTCTCTCATCTGCTTTTTAATGGGAGCTGCTTCTCTGGACATAAAATGTTGGGAAGATGCAGCAGGTTTCCCCAGACTGCCTTTTATACACCCACAAGTCCAGAGTCACGTTGGAAGCCACTTTAAGTATGTATTTTTTAAAGTCAGCTTTATTGATATAATGTAGATGTAATAAAATGCATCAATTTTAAGTATACAACTTGGTGAATTTTGACATAAGTATATAGGTTTTTAACCACTCTTCAATCACGATGTGAGCACTTCCATTATGCCCCAAATATTTGCTTGTTTCTTCTCAGTCAATGACTTCCACAAGCCATAGCCTTTGCCACCTAATCTGTCCTCTGCCATTATGGTTTTGCCTCTTCTAAAATTTTATATAAACGAAATCATACAGTATTCAGTCTTTTGTATCTGTTTTTTTTTTTTTTTAATCCAGGACAATGTCTTTAAGATTCATTCATGATGTTGTGCATATCAGTTGTTTATACATTTTATTACTGAGTAGTATTCTATTGTATGGATATACCATGTTTTGTGAATTTGCCAGTTGATGGGCACTTTTGCCAGTTTTGGGCTATGATGAATCAAGGGGCTACAATTATTCACATACAAATCTTTACGTGGACATGTGTATTCTTTTCTTTTGGTAAATATCTTGCAGTGGAATGGATAGATGCATGTTTGACTTTTTAAGAAATTGCCAGACTGACTTCTAAAGATTCTGTTCCATTTTGCATTTATACCACAATGTATAAGAATTACACTAAGACAACATCTTTGTCAACATCTGTTATTATCAGGTTTTAATGTTAGCCATTCTAGCGGGTACATGGTGCTATCTCATTCACATTTCCCTGATGATTAATGCTGTTAAATATCTTCTGACTACTTATATGTCATTATATATTTTCTTTGGTGAATTATTAATTCAGATCTTGTTTACTTACTAATGCTCTTTATATATATTCAGATGCAAGTAATTTATTAGGTCTATGCTCTGCAAATAAATTGCAGCTTGTCTTTCCATTTTCTTTAAATGCTTCTTTTGAAGAGCACTCATTTTTAATTCAAAAAACCTTTCTACATACCAGATAGAACCTTTATTACCTTAAAAAATTATCCTGTTCCTATCAACACATTTTAAGAATTTTGAATGTGCAGAGAGCTCAAAGTAGAGCTTTTGGATTTGGCTTTCACTCTTCTGAGTTAGTTTGGCTTTCCGTGGGCTTCACTAGCCTTGGCATGTGGCAGCAGCTCCCATCTTAGGGGCAGCAGTGTGGCCTGGGAGACCGCCTCCTCTCCATTGTGGGTGGCCTCAGGTGACTTAGGCCAATCCCATCCAAGGTGCCCATATGTCAACCTCCCAGCTTCCGTAACAACACACTGGAAAGGCTGTTTTCCTTTTGGTGGTTGAACTGTTACTGGAAACCTCGTTTTCACACCTATCAACTTTATTAGAAGTATAAACATCCTAAATTAATTGGCTGGCCCAAGAACGGCTTGACCAATACGACCTGGGAATGGCCTGAGCACTGGCACTGGTTATGCCCCTTCTGGCCAGCAGCCCGGCCAAGGACAGGAGCAGACCCTAGGTGGGGCTGGTCCTTCTGTGATAAACCCTAAGGGAGGAAATCCACTCCCGCTTCTATGCCAAAGAACAAATATCAACAGCACAGAGAATGCTGCTGTAGGTCAAGTTACACCACTTGTGGTTCTGAACTGAAGGGGACCCATCCAATAGAATAAACCTCCTAGGTATGCAAAAGTCCTCAAGGCCTAAGGTCACAGTTTAGAAGGAAAACTGCCTTTCTACAAGTGTAAGCACAGAACTCACAGCTAGGGGCCTGCACTGTTGGGCACACCCTCTCCCACAGAGGTGCAAAGCTCTTCTTAGTGCAACAAGCAGTGTGTGGGATCAGGACCTTTCCTAGGACACTAGCGGCAAGCATGTGCCCCAGCGTCTGAGTGCACGCTGCTGTGCACCTGCTGTGCTGAGGCTGCCTTGGACTGGGTGTGCTCCATGGAGATCTCTGTGTCCCAAACCATATATTCCAAGAAGACCCAGTGATACCCAGAATGCCTTCCTGCAGAGCCTTCAGGTACAACCAACCTTCCGCAGCCCACTGGTGTGAACAGGAGTGAACACAGCCAGACGCTGAAGCAGCAGGGGAGCATCTACATTTTTTATTTTGATGAAGTCTAGTGTATCATTTTTTTATTTTAACAATTCATACTTTCTATGCTTTTTTTTTTTGCCTAAATCAAAGCGACGAAACTTTTCTCCATGTTTTCTTCTAAAAGTTTTAGTTTTAGTAATCTATTATTACTTAGAGGTGTGAGATCAAGGTTGAGGATGGTTGTGTGTTTCTGCCCCCGTAGAAACATTCAGTTGATCTAGCAGTTTGCTGAGAAGACAGATAATCCTTTCCCCATGGAATTAACTTTCCATTTTTGTAGAAAATCAAACTTATACTTATGGACCTTTTTTCCTATTCTCTATTCTGTTCCATTGCTCTATATGTCTGTCCTTATACCAATTCTACACTCTTTGATTATGGTAGCTTTATAATTTGCTTGAAACCAGCTATTATAAATCAACTCTTCTGCTTTTTCAAATGGTTTTGGATATTCCAGGTCTGTTGTGTTTCCACATGTTTTGAAATCAGCTTGTCCCTTTCAACAAAAAGTCAGGTGAGATTTTCTTTGTGATCATATTATACTTGCAGATCACTTTTTAGAAAACTTACATGTTCACAGCGTTGAGCCTTCAGTTCTGACATATCTCAATTTTCCTTAGTTTTTTTCAGCAAATTGTTTTTTAGTTTTCACATATTTTGTGAAATTTATATCTAGATATATTTTATGATGATGTTTGGTATATATTATGATTTTAATGCATTTATTAATGGTTTTTTGACAGTCTTAGACTTCTCACTTGAATTTTTTATTTCATGTAAGATGATAGTAAAGTTGAAATGAAATCTACTATATTGCTATTGCTTTTGTTTGTTCTTTTTGTTCATTACATCTTCTACTTGTCCTGCCTTCTCCTGAATTAATTGAATGTTTAGTAAGTTCATTTCAATCTCCACTATTGGTTTATTGGCAATATCTCTTTTTTTTACTTGTGTGTGTTTTTACCAGTTGCTCAAGCATTTATAATATACATCTTTAATCTGTCAGTATACCTGCAAATAATGTTAGTATGAGAGCTTTATAACAGTAAATTTTCAATTTCCCTATCCTTTGTGCTATTGCTTCTTATATTTTATTACTACATATATTACAAACCCCACAATACATCATTGTTGTTAGTACTTCAAGCAGTCAGTTATCTTAAAAGGTTAAATATGAGAAACAAAAAAAATCTTTATTGTTCTAGCTTGCATTAGGTCTTTGTGTAGATCCCAACTTCCATTTTTATCATTTTCCTTGTACCCAAAAGGCGTTCTTTGACATTTTTTTGAGAGGCCGTTCTGCTGACATTGAATTCTTTCATCTATTTCTGAAGCAGTCTTCATTTCTTGTATGTTTAAGTGACATTTCACTGGGTATAGAATTCTATACTCCTATCTTAAATTTCTTCTTTTGCTACTTTAGAGATGTTGCTCCATTGTTTTATGCCTTGTATGGTTTCTAACATGACATCTTCTATTCTTATCTTTGTTCTCCTGTCTATTATCTCTCTCTTTTTCTGGCTCCTTTTGAGATTTTTCTCTTTATTGCTGGCTTTCTGAATTTGATTATGCTGTGCTTTTATGTGATTTATTTTTTGTTTCTTTTGCTTTGGTGTTGTTACGATTTTGGATGTTGAGGCTTATAATTTTTATCAAATTTAGGAAAATTGTGGCCATTATTTCTTAAAATATTTTTTCTGCCCCCATTCTTCTCCCACATCCTCTCCTCTTCTCTGGAGCTTCAGCTCTAAGTACGTTAAGACAATGGATATTGTTCCACAGGTTACTGACGTTTTGGTCGTTCTTCAGGTGTTTCCCCACTCTACTCTATTTTGAATAGCTTCGTTTGCTACGTATTCAATTTCATCGACCTTTTCTGTTGCAGGATCTAATCTGATGTAAATCCCATCACATGTAATTTTTTTCAGTTCAGAAATTGTATTTTTCTGCTATAGATGTTCCATTTGGGTTTTTAAAACTCAGCCTGTTAATTTTCTTCTGTTTTCTTAAACATTCAAGTGCATTTATAATAGCTATTTTAGTGTCCTTAGTTAGTAGTCCCAACATAGTCATCATTTTTGGATCCCTTTATATTGACATGTTTTTCCTTCTGATCGTAGGTCCTACATTTTTGCTTCTTTGCATGCCTTGCGATTTTTTGTTAGATGCTGGACATTGTGATTTTATGTTGTTGGTTATTAATTTCGTTGTAATTCTTTAAATAGTGCTGGATTTCGTTCTGGGAAGCAGTTATTTTGAGTCAGTTGGATAAATTTGAGGCTTTCTTTTAAGTTTATTAGAGAAGATATAGAGCAGAGTTTATTTAGGGCTAATTAATGCCCACTTCTAATCCACAGCCTTCTGAGGAGTCTACCTGATGCCCTGTTTACTATGAAGTCTTTTCACTGTTTCTGGTGGGAACAAAAGCTACCCCCCAGCTCCCCACCCTGTGTGAGCTTTGAGAATACCTCTGTATCCCCTCTTCTGGTGTTTTTGTTTACCTTGACCCCAGGTACTTTTTTCACATATGTGTAAATCATCACTTAGATGGATTATTGAGGGGACCCCTCTCAAGTCTTTGGAGGTCCCTTTCGGTGCAGCACCCTCTTCAATAGTCTGTCTTTCAATTTCTAGCCAACTTGACCTTCTCAAGTTCTGTCCTCTTTCTCCTCAAATCATCAAAGCTACTAGGCTCCTTTTCAATTCTCCCTCCTTTCTTTGCTGTCTGGAAGCCACTTCCAAAGAGCGATCTGGGACAGCTATAGGGCACAGCTCACTTGCTCTCTTTCTGTGTCTGTTTTCACTGCTGTGTGGCCAGCTGTTGAATGTCCAATGCAGTTGTTTGTAGTGCTTCATCCACTTTTCTGGTTGCTTGAGATAGGAGGGTAAATTCCATTCCTGTTAGTTCATTATGACCAGAGCAAAAATATACCTGATGCAGTGTTCTAATGTTTTTTAATTCACCCTTGAACATGAGTATCATTAGGAGTCAAATACATTTTTTTTCCAAATTGAATCTGACTGGAACCCCCCAAATCTAAAGCTGATGGCAGTAGAACTTCTCATAGTGAAAGAGAGTCTGAGGCTGTCTTGTCTCTGGTGTCTCCTCACAGGGGCACCTCTGATCCCGGAGGTCCCTCAAGGGAAGCACATCAGTGAAAATCTCTGGCTTCCAGGATAACCTGTATCCTCCTTAGTGTGGCATTCAAGGGCCTTCATTGCATGCTACTGTCAACTCCCTCACCACATCTCCTGCCCCTCCCTTCCCCTCCCCTCTTCTCACCCCATACTTGATGCTTTATCTTCATGGAGATGTTTATGATTTCCTTCTACACCTCTGCTTCCACTCATACTGTTCCTCCTCACCAGACTGATTCTACACCCCCAGGCTCCCAGCCTCTGCTTTTCCACCCAGCCAGGGCTGAGTCGAGTCTAACATCAGGGCAGGCTGTGAAGTCAGCACCCACCACTGAAACTGGCAAAGGGCCTTGGGCGAAATTGTCTGTATTCTTCATATCACTATATTTTTCTTTTTTTAGATTTCATTTTGCTGAACACAATACAGTTGGAGTCATAGAAATATCCTTCATGTACACTGGTTGCTAAACTCTTTAGTGTCTGATTCAAGGATCGTATTTGCAACTCCTAACTGCAAATCTGACACATAGTCGTTTGTCAATAAATATCTGTAGGATAAATGAAGGGAAGGGAAAGGGAGTTTGGGAGGAATTCATCATATGAGCAAAACCAGGGAAGAATAAATGGAGCTGCATCAGGGAGCAGCTGAAACAAAGCACAGGGCAGATTTGAGAAGATTTGAGAGGCAATGGGCACAGCGTTCAGTCAGCATTCACTCTGGCCTGTGTGCATTCAGACCCTGACTCTGCCACTTTCTGTGTGACTTTGGGCAGTGGCTTGGTCTCTCTGGGCCTTTGTTTTTCATAAAATAAGGATCTTCATGTCTACCTCACAGGGTTCTTGTGGTGTTCTTCTTGTGTCGTATATGTCCTAAGATCTCCAAAATAAACTCAGATGAGGTGAGAAGGCAAGTTTGACTCCAGCGCTCCTGTACCACAGTGTGCTCCAGGACCCCCCACAGGGGGCTTGGCCCTCATGTTCTCCTCACCCCTGCTTCCCACCCCTATGGCAGCCTTAACAGCTTTCCCTTTTCAGCCCTACGGCCCTCCTATCCCCTTGGACTGCTTGCAAAACAGATCCCTGCAGCCTGAACAAATGTACCTCCACCCTGCCCTTTATTCTCAGTGCTGTTTCGAACTTCAACAAGGAGAGAGGGGCAAGTTCCGGTGCTGCGCCACAGCCTCTGGAGATAAACAAGTGCTTTGGGCTGTTTATCTTTAGGACTGCTCAGCCAGGGCCCTGTCTATTGAGGATCCCCCACATCACCACAAGGCACAGCCTGTAGTCTCAGCTGGAGAAGTGTCTTCAGCCCAACCCAGAGAGAGATGAGCTGTTTGGGGGCTTGAGATCCTCTGACTGAGCAGAAAGCATTTTACTTATTTAGAGAATGGCTCATGCTGTTATGCTGACTGAGAAGGCTCACAGTCAGTCATCTGCAAGCTGGAGACCCGGTATTGTAAGTAGATATGGGAAGAGCTGGTAGTGTAATTCAGTCTGAGTTGAAAGGCCTGAGAAACAAGTGGGCCGATGGTGTACGTCCAGAAGTCCAAAGGCTCGAGAACCAGAAGTGCCAACGTCTGAGGGCAGGAGAAGACAGATGTCCCAGTTCTGGCAGATAGAATGAATTTTCCCTTCCTTTGATGTGCTGTGCTATTTGGATCTTTGATGGACTGACTGAATGACACCTTGTTTACACTGACGAGGGCAGATCTTTTTTCGATCTATTGATTCCAATGCTGATCTTGTCCAGAAACATCCTCGTAGGCTCACCTAGACATAATATTTTACCAGTGATCTGGGCATCCTTTAGCCCAGTCAAGTTGATACCTAAAATTCACCAGCCCAGGGACAGCCCATGGAACATGTGCCATTCGGTTTGATGAAGTGGCATCCTGGGAACCATGCCCATGCCCACAGGAGCATTTCTTGGAGGTGAACTTATCAAACCCAGCCCTCCAGGTGCACGGACCTACCTTCTCCACCATGTGTCTGAGTGACTGCGGGCAAAAGATTTCATCTCTCTGATTACACGGGGAAATATGCTGAGGATAACAGGAGAGAGAAAGGAGCAACAAGCACGAGAAAGGGAGAAAACCAGGGGCAATCCCAGTTACAGAGCGTTTCCGCCTTTGGAAAATGGGGATGGTGATAGCATTCATTTCCTTCGTTGTCCCTTGTGTCAACTCAGAAACACTTGATCGTGTATTTGCTGCTTCTTGACCTTCACCTTCTTCTCACACCACGTAGGCCTTCGCCCAGTTTCTGTCATCACCGAAGTCTACTCCAGGCCAATGAGTTTCTGAATTTATGAATATTAATAAGACAGACGCCCTTTACAATCTTGCTGACACTTTCCCATGGTTCAGTGAAATATTGTTCACAGATGCATGAAAGTTGAATTCCAGGCTTGATCCGTGGTGAATGGTGAGTGACAGGGCTCTGCTGATCTTCCTATATCTATTTGCTCATTTAATAATAATGTAATTATCTTAAATCACCATTGTCACTGTGCTAGGGATTGGAGATGAACAGCATTCACTCATTCATTCATTCACTCATTCATTCATTCACTTATTCCTCCAAATGAACAGTTAGTAAATGCCTCCCACATGCAGGGTACAAATGACCCCAGAAGGGTAGGGGGAAACCATGGGTGATGTGGCATGGCACATGGGAGACTGAAAAGGCTGCATAGATTGATTTCAAACAGGGAGATAATGAGAGCCAGGGTTCTCTTCATTGGAGAAAGAAGTTACAAATATGGAAAACTAGAGTCAACTCTGTTTACAAAATTTTGCTGCACAGAACCAGAGGGCGTAAGGCAGTGAAAATCCTTCAAATTATTTTAAAATAATTTAAGAAATTAGTTATTTAAAAAGAACGAATTTTGTAGCAGAGGCAACTGTGCTAAAAATAAGAGACAAATTGTGAAGCGCTGCCTTGACCCGCCCACCCCATGGTCCCTGAGGCTTGAAAGGGTGCTGCCCACGGCCGGCAGCTCTCTCTGGGGCAACCCTGGGGCCCCACCTAGCCCTCTGTGGTTTGGCTTCCCAGTTTCCTGTCCACAAGCTGTACAAGCCAGGCGACTCCGCTCCTGCTGGGGGAGAGGGCCTGCTCAGGAGGGGCTCCATGCCTCACCTGGCCGCATCATGTCTCTCCAGAAGCCCTTCAGCCCTGGCCCTCATCTCCTGGGACCCGTCTTCGTGCAGCTTCCCTGGGGAGCAGGGAATGAAGAATGTGTGCTATGATGTGCTCCTGGGGTCCATGCCTGTAGAAGGCAGGGACGGAAGCAGGCCTGGACAGCACAGATGGAGACCACTGACCCCACAGGGAGCCACAGAACAAAAGGGCTCCTGGAGTGGCCTGCCCAGTCGCCACACATACCCCACATCTGTCTGTCAATCATAGCACAGGGTACTCTGGGAAGGCATGTCAGTGGTGAGGTGCTCTTTGCCACTGGGGCAGCCCCTGAAGTGGGGACAGTTGAAGGTTGTGTGGTGATAGTAAACCCTATCCACTGGGGCAGCGGGTTCCTTCCTGGATGGAGGGTCTGGGCAGTGCATTACAGTGTCCCTAAGAGATACTGCAACCGGTAGCTAAGAGGCCCTGCCCTCATGCAGACCTGGTTTTCAGCCCCTGTTCTCTGTGTCCGTTCCAGGCTTCGGTCACCTTATCCACAAAGCAGGACGAATGCAGGACTCTGTCAGCCATAAATGGGATGACACGGATTCCAGAAGGCTTTGTACACCATAGCGTGCGGCTTTGTAGACTGTAGAGTGCCGGGCACGGTGTGGCCTTCCATAATGGAGTGGTGGGCGGGACAGCCGTGGGGAGAGCAGCCAGGAGCTGGTCCAGAGGCCCCTCAGACCCGACCACGTCCATGACTGTCACTGAATACTTATAAACACGCCATGAGGCAAGGCTTATTATTTCTGCTTTTAACAATATTTTCCACTATTTATTTCAGCTTTTAACAAATGAATATTTTAAAAATAAAGTAGATTACAGACAATGATATGGAGTGGAGAGGTGCCACAATGTAACAAACGATTAAGAGCCTTGACTCAAGGGCTAGGCAGCCTGGGTTGAAATCCAGTGCCCTATTGTAGAAGTTGTGCTATCTTTGGCAGGTTGCTTGACCTCTCTGTGCATTACCTTCATCAACTGTAAAAAGGGAATAATTACAGTGCCTGCCTTAGAGTTGTTAATACAGATAAATCCTCTGGCATAGGGAAATCTATGAGTGATTGCTTTTATTATTATTACTACTGCAAACACAAATACCCCCAAGGAGATTTCATAAAGGTTTGCTAATTCACTTCAGATTCTTCACTTCTTTTCCCTTATCTTGAAATAATTTATAATTCTGAAATAACTGTAGATTCACAGGAAGTTGAAAAACCGCACGGAGAGGTCCCGTATAACCTTTACCCAGCTTTCCCCGAGGCTGATATCCCACAGAACGATGATACCATACCCAAATCAGAGGTCCAGCCGACACTGGCGTGATCGTATTAACCAGACTACAGACCTTATTCAGATTACAGATTACAGATGACAGCAGTCTTTTTTATGCACTCATTTGTGTGTGTTGTATATGAAATTTTCTCACTTACATAAATTCATAAATTTACCACCACAATCAAGATACAAACTGTCCATTGCCATTGTAGGAAATAAGAATAAATAAAAGGTTCTTCTTCAAAGCCTTCCTTTTAGTTCATTACGAATAAATAATAGTTTCTTCAAAGGTTAATTTACTTTAAAGCTTTTGCTAATAATCTGAAAGTCGCTGTTAGTCACAATGTAGAAATAAGTGCATCCGTGTTCTTAGTTCTTACCCTTTAACCTAGATGTTTACCCTGACATGCCTGGACTAGCCCAGGCAAGTCTTAGGTCAAAGTTTATTCCCCTTCCTTATTTGAAAATGTCACCCCTTCTCTAAGCATTCCTCAAGTTACTTCTTCTTTTTTTTTTGTTCTCCTCTGCCTTTACTTCTTTAGAAATTTTCCAAGTTTTTAGCCAATCGGGTCAAGCATAGAATGTGAGGTCCCGTTCCAGCCAATGGAAACTGGATACAGCAGTAGGGCAATTGCACCAGGTTATGAAAGTTATACATGCCCCTGTCTCCTTGTTCAGGTGTGCTCTCACAGCAAGACTGCCAGTGAGCTGCACCCTTCCTGCAGGAAGTAAAATCGGCTTTGCTGAGAAGTCCATTGTCTCGATGTGGACTTTTCCCGATGATAACGTCCTGATTCCAACACCATAAAGGAACTTTCTCACGCTACTCTTTTATCCTTATTTTTTTTGAAAGAAATAAAATGTTCAAGGTGCAGTTGAACTCTGTGTCCAATCTTATTCCCTACCCTGCATCTGCAGAGGGATCCACCATTTCTAACCCATCAAACAGATACATCTTCCAAATAGTTAATTCTTACCAAATGTTTGCTACATGCAATGATGTGTTCATTCCTTACCACAACCTAGGTGTTGTTCTCCCCCGTTTTCAGGTGAGAAAACTGAGGAACAAAGAGGTCAAGGTAGCCTGTACAAGATCACACATCTGGAAAGCAACAGTGCTGGCCTTGAACCTGCGTCTGTCATCAGAATTCTATCCCGACACATTGCTTTTTGTCTCTCATCATTGCCTGTAGGAGATTCACATGGGTTGATATCTGTGGACATAATTCACGGATGTTAACCACTCTGTAGTTTTCCCTTTTATGATTTTTGGGTTTTTTTGAGACAGGGTCTCTGTCGCCCAGGCTGCAGTGCAGTGGTACAATCTCGGCTCACTGCAACCTCTGCCTCCTGGGTTCAAGCAATTCTCTGCCAAGTAGCTGGGACTACAGGCATTCACCACCACACCTGGCTAATTTTTGTATTTTTACTAGAGATGGGATTTCACAATATTGACCAGGCTGATCTTGAACTCCTGACCTCAAGTGATCCATCCACTTTGGCCTCCCAAAGTACTGGAATTGCAGGCGTGAGCAACTGTGCCCAGCCTCTTTTACGATCATACAGCTTATGTAACCATGTGTCTATTGAAGATGTTACATTTTCTCTACTGCAGACAGCAACGCCTGTCTGTATCTCCTTCTGTGTTTTCATCCCAGCTCCTCTGTGGTTGATACCCACAGGTGAAATTGCTGAGTTGATGAGTACCTGAGTCTTCAACGTTGGAGGATGCTGCCAGGTCTCAAAGCGTTTGCAACAATTTATACTTCCACCTGCTGTGCATGAGAATATAAGATGATATATCATTATTTTAATTTGCATTTCTCGGTTTTCTAGTAAGGTTGAACATGTCTCTTTTGATGATTGGCCATGCATGTTTTCTCTGTGTACATTTTTCTGTTGGGTAGTTTGTCATTTTAAAATAATGTTTAGGAATTCTTTACATATTCTGGAGGATAGTTCTTTATTGATTATATGTATGGCAAATTTCTTCTTCCAGTCTGTGTCTTGCCTTTTAAAAAAACTTCCATCATGGGTCTTTTATCACAATGAAGTGTTCTACTGCAGTCAATTTTATCAATCTCTCCCTTTACAGTTTGTGATTTTGTGT
This sequence comes from Cebus imitator, assembly GCF_001604975.1. Taxonomy (NCBI): domain Eukaryota; kingdom Metazoa; phylum Chordata; class Mammalia; order Primates; family Cebidae; genus Cebus; species Cebus imitator. The sequence goes on along the minus strand of NW_016107354.1, from coordinate 12,957,105 downwards.
GTTTCATGTAAAAAATTGTTTTCCACTTCCTGATCATAGAGATTTTTTCTTAATTTTTCTAATTGTTTTAAAGGTTTATTTTTTCATCATTTTCTGCAGTAAAGTTTCACTTTATACGAATGTTTTCTTTCTCTTTCTTCCTTTCTTTCTCTTTCTTTCTTCTTTCTTCTCTTTCTTTCTTTCTTTTTTTCTTTCTTTCTTTCCTTCTCTCTGTCTTTCTTTCCCTCCCTCCCTCCCTCCCTCCCTCCCTTCCTTCCTTCCTTTCTTCCTTCCTTCTCTTTCTTTCTTTTTGATGGAGTCTCACTCTGTTGCCCGAGCTGAAGTGCAGTGGTGCAATCTTGGTTCACTGCAACCTCCACCTCCCGGGTTACAGGGATTCTCCTGCCTTAGCCTCCTGAGTAGCTGGGACTACAGGTGTGCACTACCACACCCAGCTAATTTTTTTGTATTTCTAGTAGAGATGGGGTTTCACCGTGATAGCCAGGATGGTCTGATCTCCTGACTTTGTGATCCACCCTCCTTGGCCTCCCAAAGTGCTGAGATTATAGGCTTGAGACACCATGCCTGGCCTATACAGTTATTTTCTGTGTAAGATGTGAACATCCCCCCCCAACATACAGCCAATTTCCTGGCGCTGTTTGTTGATTCATTCACCTCTCCCCTCCTGTTTGTGGAATCTCCTCCACGTATGTGGGGTTGCTGTGTCCATCTGGGTCTCTGTCTGATTTCTCCAGATCCTATTTACCTTGTACTACATTAACACCCGCAGTCTAAAACACGAGAACTTAATCACAAACCTTGGTTTTCGGAAAGGTAAGTTGTCCTTGCCCTTCAAAATTATTTTCCCTGGAAACTTTTGAATCAGCCTGTCATGTTCACTTGAAGCTCTGTTGGGATTTTAAAAAATTGTTGTTGTATTGTGTTTATGGATTAGCATGGGGATAACTAACATCTCTAGAATATTGGTCCTTCCTACCCATTAGCATGTTATAGCTCCCCCCCATTCAGTTTTCCTTTTATGTCCTTCAGTAAAATTTCATAATTTCCTCTTTAAAGGTTTTGCACATAGTTTACTAGATTTATTTCTTGGTGCCTTATATTGTTTATCAGAGCTTTGGAGTGAGGCATAGCTGATGTTGCAGCTCAGCTATTTACAAACTGCATGATCCTAGTCAAGTCTCTTAAATGGTTCAATCCTCAGTTTACTCATAAATAATTGTACCTACAGCATAAAGTGGGTGTGAGGATTAATAAAATAAAGAATGTGATACTTTTAGAACACTGTAAATATCCAATAAATGTTAACTCATCCTGGAGTTGGCATAAATTTGGAATTGCATTCCTGAATAGCTGTGAATCATTGAATGAATGAGCTTGGGATATGGTCCCCAGGCAGAAACAGGTCCAACCTTGTAACAGGATCTAATCTGTAAGTAATTGGCAGACAACATACTCCCCGTCCTCCACTGTTTAATACAGTGCTTTCAAGATACGTATATAATAAAATCAAAACTCCTACCAAATCTCAAAGCAAGGATAATTAAGTTAAATTTTCAAATCATTCTGGTTAACTTAGAAAACCAACAAAAAGAGAAAATTCATTGTAAAGATTTTTTTCTGTTCAAAATTTAGTGTGGCTTATTAGCATAATTGTTGTTCTAGTTTTTTTCAGCTAAAACAATATTTAAGCTGGATTTCATTTTTAAAGGCTTTGTTTGTTTTTAAACACTATATGTTTTATCATAAACATTTCAAATATTAAAGTACAAATGTGTAAAAAATTCTCCAACTCATACCACCCAAATACATTTTGGTTGATATCATTTTTTCTATTTCTTGATGTCAAAAAATGGACTTTCATGCTCACTTTTTATTTCCCCTCAGCAGGGTGCTATAGATATCTTTCCATTTTAATAGTTGCAGGATTACATTGTTTGACATCATCTCATGATACTCCGTTTTATAGATTTGCACTAATTTAGCAAATCAATTCCCTATTTGTTTCCATTTGGTCTTATAAAGTGAATCATGCTGCAATAAACATGGCCACATCCTTCTTTTTGGTTAACTTGTGTGGCCACCCCCATCAATAAAATCCTTGGGAATGAGATTATCAAGATAAAAGTATGATCCCTTTACATTGTCACATGTATTGCCAAACTCCTTCCTGAAAAGGTCGAATTAATTAGCACTGTCATCATCGGTGCGTGAGAGTGCCCATTTTCCAATAAGCTAAGTGGGTTTAACAGTTTTCTTAGTCTTTACTTATCCAGCAAATGGAAAACAAGCCTCTCTCTGCATATGCATCCCCTTGATGAGTAGAGGACCTAAATATCTTTTCATCTGCTTAATGGTTCTTGAAATTTCTTTTCTGGCAATCCATGAGTGCTTTGCATATTCATCTTGTTGTCTTATAAGAATTCCTGGGCCACAGTGGCTCACACCTGTAATCCTAACACTTTGGGAGGCCAAGGCAGGTGGATCATGAGGCCAGGAGATTGGAACCATCCTGGCTAACAGCGTGAAACCCCATCTCTACTAAAAATACATAAAGTTAGCCCGGTATGGTGGCACACACCTGCAGTCCCAGCTACTCAGGAGGCTGAGGCAGGAGAATCACTTGAACCAAAGCGGTGGAGGTTGCAGTCAGCTGAGATCGCACCACTGCACTCCTTCCTGGGTGAAAAGGGTGAAACTCCATCTCAAAAAAAAAAAAAATCATTTCTATTAACATTATGTGTAACATTGTGTGCATTAATGTTGATTAACCCCTTTCTATGTGTGTGGAAAATGTCTGCCATATAAACCTTGTTTATGGCATATCTTTAATGTTTAATAGAAAATTATATATATAATAAACAGCAACATATCAGAAACAGAAAACATTTACCAGGGCCCCAGAAGCCCCTGGTTCCTGCATTGCATCAAGAGTAAGGTGGGTTTGTTTGTGTGATTGTTTGTTTTGGTCAATGGTTCCACTGACATACAGAAATTTCTGATTTGGGGTTAATTTCATCTGTCTTCATAGTCTCCAGCCTTCTTGATATGCTTAAGAAGGCATTTTCCAATCCACAATTGTAGAAAAAATATTCTTTTGCCTTACTGTCCTGGCCAGAGCTTCCTAATTGTCTCTGTTTGCAGATGACATGATTGAATATTTAGAAAACTCCATCATCTCAGCCCCAAATCTTCTTAAGCTGATAAGCAATTTCAGCAGTCTCAGGATACAAACTCAATGTGCAAAAATCACAAGCATTTCTACACCAATAATAGACAGAGAGCCAAATCACGAATACACTCCCATTCACAATTGCTACAAGGAGAATAAAATACCTAGGAATAGAACTTACAAGCCATGTGAAGGACCTCTTCAAGAACTACAAACCACTGCTCAAGGAAATAAGAGAGGACACAAACAGATGGAAAAACATTCCATGCTCGTGGATAAGGAGAATCAATATCACCATTTGTTATTTGCTTTATGATTTATTTTTATTTGTCCTCCCCCCTCACTTCTTCTATAATTTAGTTGGTATGTGCTCTGGTTTAAATTTTATTTTTATACATTTAAAGCTTGGGTTTAGACTGATCAGCTTTGTGCCTATTGATTGTCTACCATGGAAGAAGAGGACATGAAGACGGATTACCCTACCCCATTTCCTACCCCATCTCTCATTTATTGGTGGGACTTTTGCTCCAGTTTATTATCATCAAATTATTATTTACTATTGTGTAGCTTTTCTTTCAAGAGCCATAATACTTCTGTCCTGTTTTGTGACCATAATTATATAGTTTGGTTTAATTTCATGTTTAAAATGATTCAGTATTTCCAGTCTTTCCATACCACAGCCTTAGCAGTGTGAGTTTTTTATTTTGAATTATTTTTTTAGTCGAGTGGTTCAAGTCTTCCAGTAGATTCTTCTGGAAGGTTATGTGAAAGCCCTGTTTCCTGAGTCCTTATTTCCCTTGCCTTAGCAAGGTTGGAAGCTTGGCTTTATATGAAACCTTTGAGTAAAACTGCCTCTCCCAATACAGCTTTGCTATTTAAACCCTGAATGCACTGCTTGGAGTCTGTATGTAAGAACAAGGGAAGAGGCCTAGCTAAGAGACTAAACACCTGATCTAGTCCTCACTCAGGGTGGTCTCCTGAATTGCTGGCCCAGTTGTTTATCCCTCTCATTCTTTCTTCTTGCCACAAAATCTTCCTTGACTTTGGACTTGGCCATGGGGCTTGCCTCGGCCAATGAGATATTAGCAGGTGTGATGCAAGCAAAGGTTTTAAATTTGTGTGGCTGGGTTTGCCCCCTTGAGCTTCTGCCAACCCTGTGAAAGTTGATGCCCTGGATAGCCTGCTGGTCTCAGAAGAATGAGAAACTCACGGAGCAGATCTGAACCAAACCTGTGGTCTGGTGCCAAGCTGAGCTGAATCCAGCCAAAATCAGCAGAGCCATAGCTGCCGACCACACACAGGGTGAAAATAAATGGTGTGGTGTTAAGCCAGGAGTTGGGACTGGTTTGTCATGCAGCAGTGTCATAAGAATAGATGGCCGATGCACCCTGTCCTTCTCTTGCTCCTGTCATGGTCTTGTACATGTCACCCACCTCCTCTGGGCCTCAGTTTCTTTAAATATGACATGAAGGAGTTGATCACTGGGTGACTTCTAAGGTATATTCTAATACTAAGATTCTGGATTTCAATACAGGGTTTGGCAGTAAGAGGGGAGGAAATTGTTCTAGTACAGGGGTGCAAGGAAGGCTCTGTTGGAAAGGGAATGGGAGGGGACATGTGTGTCCCACTGGAGGAAGTGACCTGAGAGATACAGGTAGGGGTAGGTTGGGGGCTTGGAGGCCTGATGCAGAAATGCTCACACTTGGGCTTCCTAGGAAGCTGTACCTGCTCAACCCCCACCTGCTCTTTAACCTCTTATAAATCAGCTTCAGTCTCCACCATGCTGCTGAAACTGCCTTCTCACTTAGGACTTCTTGCTACCAAATCCTCATTCTGGAACTTGATGCCTCCTCCAAGCCCTCTTCCCTGTCTTCTGCCTCCATACCCTACTGACAATCCCCTGATCCAGCTGCCCACCCTGTTTCTATCATCTGCAATGTTTTGTTCTGAAGGGCCCCCCCAAAGCTCTCTCCCCTGCTTTTCTTCCCAATCTGGGAATGGGCGTGGAATTCAGGGATATGGATCCCAGGCAGAGAACCTGTGTACCATAGATCAGGGTTCCAGGCATGCCACCCAGAGGGCACCAAAACCAAGCATCATTTGAATACTGCAAAAAAGTAAATGGCCTTTGCTGTTGTTCTAAATAACCTAAAGCCTTAGGAAGAGAGCTTTGGACAAACATGAAGAGGCTCAGCACTGGGCTTAGATCACTACTGGGTATTATGTTTGTATGGCCACTTGGCAGCTCCAGCACGATCATTCTTACATAGGAGAATCTGTGCTTACGGCTACGATAGTTGATCTGAGCAGCGGTGGCAAGTCTCCTCAGGCCAACTTAAAGCAAAGGCAGGCAGCTTGCATCTTTCTCTCTCTCTCTCTCTCTCTTTTTTTTTTTTTTTTTTTTTTTTTTTGAGACAGAGACTCGCTCTGTTGCCCAGGCTGGAGTGCAGTGGCATGATCTCTGCTCACTGCAAACTCCACCTCCCAGGTTCAAGCAATTCTGTCTCAGCCTCCTGAGTAGCTGGGATTATAGGCATGTGTTACCATATCTGGCTAATTTTTGTATTTTTAGTAGAGATGGGGTTTCACCATGTAGGCCAGGCTGGTCTCGAACTCCTGACCTTAAGGGATCTGCCCACCTTGGCTTCCCAAAGTGCTAGGATTACAGGTGTGAGCCACCGCTCCTGGACTGCATTTCTCTTATTTTCCACATAGAGGATGGTCTTCAAAATACTCTTCCTTCAGGGCCGGGAGCGGTGGCTCACGCCTGTAATCCCAGCACTTTGGGAGGCCGAGGCGGGTGGATCACGAGGTCAAGAGATCGAGACCATCCTGGTCAACATGGTGAAACCCCGTCTCTACTAAAACTACAAAAAATTAGCTGGGCATGGTGGCGCGTGCCTGTAATCCCAGCTACTCAGGAGGCTGAGGCAGGAGAATTGCCTGAACCCAGGAGGTGGAGGTTGCGGTGAGCCGAGATCACGCCATTGCACTCCAGCCTGGGTAACAAGAGCGAAACTCCGTCTCAAAAAAAAAAAAAAAAAACTTGTTTCCCCCTTTCCTCAGACACTTGTCTCCTCTCTGTCACTGCTGGCCTCTGCCATTGTCTTGTGGTCCTGACTTATTCGCACATCCTGGACACCAGCCTGTGGCTTGAAGGATGCTCCATGGTTCATCTGGCAATAGCCTTTGCCTTGGAGCACGGCTTTGCTTCATAAACACGCTTGCTGTTCTTATAAGCCCCTTTCTGCCTGTGTAGGAAACCATTCCTAGATGAAGCCTTTAAAGTCTGTGTGCATCCCACAGCTACTCAGTGATCCCCCACCCCGTAAGACCCAGACCCCTCATCATTAGCCCTGCTGAAAAATACCTGGGATTTATCACCAGTGGTACTTTCACTTACATAGCTAACAGGTGTCTTCATGCTTATGTGAGACTGTAAAGCAGCACGTTCAAGGAGAAAAAGGAGGAGCTTGGAAGCAGATACACCTGGCTTCAAATTCCGGCTCCATCATATGCTGGACATGGGCACATCACTTCCAACCCTCTAGTGACACACACAGCAATACAGTGTCTGACACATCATTGGAATTCAATACATCATTGGCATTCAATATGTCATCGTGGCCTCACCTCCATAGGACCTAGCCCTGCCTCTTGTTTTTAAATCAGCATCTATGCTATTTCTCCCATTTTAATCTAATCATCTGCTTACTTGCTTGTACCTTGCCCAAGGTAACTTAGATCCTGCACTCTTAGTCCAGTACCTCCCTCAAAGTGGGTGCCCAGTGAAAACAGCCTGATGTAGGAGGATATATTGGAGTTCTCTGAACAAATCTGTGTCTTCTGATTTTCAGAAGCACTCTGTATATCCCAGATCTCCTTCTCTGCTTTCCGTGTCCCTCGTTCTCACTGTTTTTGTTATTACAGCTTCATTCTTTTCCATTTTAAGGTGAGTAATTTCCTCTCCATTTCCCCAGTGGAATTTCCAGTTATGATTTATCATCTTGGGGTTGACTTTTATGTGGCATTCATCTCTGTTAATGTTTTCAACTCTTTCATTTCTCCCCCCACGATGTCCTGGCTCATTTATCTCCTCTCATCTTGTAACTTCCATGGATAATTATTCTTTAAATTGTGACTCTTTTCTCTGAGTCTGAGTTTTTGTCACTCTGACTCTGGTTCTTGGTTAATTCGTCTTGGGAAGCAGGCTCTTCCTTTGTTTGCTCTTATGCTCATCCTCTTTATCAGAGAGGCATTTCCTGTGGGCAGGGGGTTCCCGTTTTACTCCTTGCTGGTCTTTACAAATCTCAAATGGTGGCCATTTGTTGGGGGGCAGGTTAGTCCTTAACTTCAATTTGGGATCATCATCCCAAAACCTTCAGAGAAAACACATCATTTCCTTTGCCCTGGGGGTGGTGGTGGGGTACTGTCCTCCTCACTTTTCAGGGTCAAGCAATTGTTGCTACTTTTGGCAAAGCCTGTTAAGTCTCCAGGTCTCTGTGAGCCATGGCGCAGGGTCCCTCCTCCTCCCTCCATTGCGTAACAGGGGGGCCAGTTGTGGAGATTGTCTATGGCTTGCCACCCTGGTGCCTCCTCTGCTCATCATCCCTGCCATGCTGAATTGGGGAACTGAGTCCCTTGCAGCATGCCCCCAGTTAGCCTCTCTCTCCAATCAAATGGCTAAAAGGTCACCAGCGCTTTAAGGCTGCAGAACTTGAATTTCATTTTTCCTGCCTAGTGAATGACCACTCCATTTCAACAGTACCCTGGACCAAAAGTCTTGTTGTCATCCCTGACTCCTCTTTTTCTCCCATGCCCACACCCAACCCACCAGTAAACCCTCCTCTCTCAACATGGGTCCAGCATCTGTTCCCTCTCACCACGGCACTGCACCATCCCACACTGGCCCATGCCACCGTTCTCCCTCCCCTGGCAGAACCTCAGCAGCCCCTTCCTTGGCCCCTGCTTCCTCCCTGCCCTGGTTTCTTCTCACACCATGGGCAGAGTGGTCCTGCACAGACGTGAGGCCATGTCCTGACACTCCTCTCTGCAGGGGTCCAGGAGACCTCCATGGTTTACCCCGTTGCCCTCCACCGTGCCTTCTTTTGTTACTGTCTGCCTTGCCCTTTCCACCCTCTGGCCACATGTTCCTTCTGCCTGGAATGCCCTTCCTCACTGCCTGAGGAACTTTAATTCAGCCACTGTTAGAGAATGAATGTTTGTGTCCCCCTGAAATTCATATAGTGCCCTTTATATGAATATAAAAGGGATCTTCTCTAAGAAGAGACCCCAGAGAGTTCCTTCGGCCCTTCTGCCACCTGAGAACACAGTGATAAAGCTGTGAGCTAGGAAGCCGGCCCTCACCAGACACTGAATCTGCGGGCACATTGACCTTGAACTTCCCAGCCTACAGAACTGTTAGAAATAAATTTCTCTTGTTTACTGGTATTCTTTTATAGCATCCCAAATGGACCAATGCAATCACTGTAATGGTTTGCTGCGGCTGCCTGAACAAACTGCCACACACTGGGCTTCTGAAACAACAGGAATTTATTATCTCACAACGCAGGAAGCTAGATGTTCAGGATCAAGGTGTTGGCAAAATGGATTATTTCTGTAGGCTCTGAAGGGGAATCTTTCCCTTCCTGGTGGTTTTCTGGCAATCTGGTGTTCCTTTGCTTGGAGATGCCTCATCCTGATCCTGTGTTGATGATCGCATGGTGTTCTCCCTGTGTGCATGTCTGTCGGCTGTAAGGTCTTTTAGGCAGACTGAAGGCGCCTTGGACGCGATCACAACCCCCGTGACCCACATATACATCTCTGGAAGGCCTTCTGGAATTAGAAATCCTGAAGTAACTGGAAGACCATGAAAAGTGGGAGAACGATCAGCCCAAGGCGCCTGACTAACTTGAGACATTCTTCTACTGTTTCTCATTCTGGCCTCAGTTGACAAGGCCATTGGATTTTGTAACTGACTTTGGTCAAACTCCTGACTCCGCAGCCTATGACCCCCTCCCAGCTTGCAAAAAACCACCCTAAACTGTAACTTCTGTAACTTTCCCCTGCTTACCCCAAACCTATAAAACCAACTCCGATCCCACCGTCCTCCACTGACTCTCATTTCAGACGCAGCCCACCTGCACCCCGGTGAATAAACAGCCTTGTTGTTCCCACAAAACCTGTTTGGGAGGTCTCTTCATTCACAGCGCGCATTTTAACATCTGCAAAATCCCCTTTCATAGGAGGACACCAGTTAATTTGCTTTGGATGTTTTGTCCCCTCCAAATCTCATGTTGCAATGTGATCCCCACTGTCGGAGGTGGGACTTAGTGGGAGGTGATTGGATGACGGGGATGGATCCTTTATAAGTGGCTTAGCACCATCTCCTTGGTGATGAGTGAGTTCAGGTGAGATCTGGTTGTTTAAAAGTCTAATACCTTCCCCATCTCTCTTGCTCCCACTCTCACCATGTGATATGCTGGCTCTCCTTCACCTTCCACCATGATTGTAGCTTCCAGAGGCCTCACCAAAAGCAGACGTGGGTGCCATGCTTCCGGTATGGCCTGCAGAACCACCAGCCAAGTAAACCTCTTTTCTTTATACATTATCTAGCCTCAGGTATTCCTTTTTAGTAACACAAAAGCAGCCTGCCATACCCTGTGTGATATGGTTTGGCTGTGTCCTCACCCAAATCTCCACTGCAATCGTGTCTCCCAGAATTCCCATGTGTTGTGGGAGTGACCCAGCAGGAGATAATTGAATCATGGGGGCTGGTCTTTCCCATGCTATTCTCATGATAGTGAAAAAGTCTCATGAGATCTTATGGGTTTATCAGTGTTTCTGCTTTTGCTTCCTCTTCATCTTTCTCTTGCCACCACCATGTAAGAAGAGGCTTTTACCTCCCACCATGATTCTGAGGCCGCCCCAGCCATGTGGAACTGTAAGTCCAATTAAACCTCTTTTTGTTCCCAGTTTGGGGCATGTCTTTATTAGCAGTGTGAAAACGAAATAATGCCGTACATTTGTACGAGTAGAGTGGGGCATTGCTGAAAAGGCATCCGAAAATGTGGAAGCAACTTTGGAACCAGGTAACAGGCAGAGGCTGGAACAGCCTGGAGGGCTCTGGAGAAGATAGGAAAACGTGGAAAGCTTTGGAATTTCTTAGAGACTTGTTGAATGACTTTGACCAAAATGCTGATAATGATGTAAATAATAAGGTCCAAACTGAAGTGGCCTCAGATGGAGATGAGGAAATTCTTGGGAACTGGAGCAAAGGTAGCTCTTGTTAGTTTTAACAAAGAGACTGGTGGCATTTTGCCCCTGCCATAGAGATTTGTGAAAGTTTAAACTTGAGAAAGATGATTTAAGGTATCTGACAGAAGAAATTTCTAAGCAGCAAAGCATTCAAGAGGTGACTTAGGTACTGTTAAAGACATTCAGTTTTATAAGGGAAACAGAGCATAAAAGTTTGGAAAATTTGCCGCCTGACTACACGATAGAAAAGATAAAGCCATTTTCTGGGGAGAAATTCAAGCTGGCTGCAAAAATTTGCATAAGTAGCAAGGGCCCTAATATTAATACCCAAGACCATGGAGAAAATGTCCCCAGGGCATGTCAGAGAGCTTCATGGCAGTCCCTCCCAACATAGGCCCAGAGGCCCAGGAGGAAAAAGAGGTTTTGTGGGCCAGGCCTAGGGTTCCCATGCTGTGTGCAGCCTGGGGACTTGGTGCCCTGTGTCCCAGCCACTCCAGCCATGGCTGAAGGGGGCCAATGTACAGCTCGGGCTGTAGCTTCAGAGGGTGGGAGCCCCAAGCCTTGGCAGCTTCCATGTGGTGTTGAACCTGCAAGTGCACAGACGTCAAGAACTGAGATTTGGGAACTTCTGCCTAGATTTCAGATGTATGGAAACACCTGGGCGCCCAGGCAAAAGTTTGCTGCAGGGCTGGGGCCCTCACGGAGAACCTCTGCTAGGGCAGTGCAGAAGAAAAATGTGGGGTCAGAACCCCCACACAGAGTCCCTACTGGGGCACTGCCTAGTGTAGCTGTGAGAAGAGGGCCACTGTCCTCCAGACCCCAGAAGTGTAGATCCATCAACAGCTTGCACCATGCACCTGGAAAAACCACAGACACTCAATGCCAGCCTGTGAAATCAGCCAGGAGGGAGGCTGTACCCTGGCAAGCCATGGAAGCGAAAGAGGGAACCCACCTCTTGCATCAGCATGACCTGGATGTGAGACATGGAGTCAAAGGAAATCATTCTGGAGCTTTAAAATTTGACTGGCCCACTGGATTTCAGACTTGCATGAGCCCTGTAACCCCTTTGTTTTGGCCAGTTTCTTCCATTTGGAACAGCTGTATTTGCCCAATACCTGTACCCCCATTGTATCTAGGAAGTAACAAGCTTGCTTTTGATTTTACAGCCTCATAGGCAGAAGGGACTTGCCTTGTCTCAGATGAGACTTTGGACTGTGGATTTTTGGGTTAATGCTGAAATGAGTTAAGACTTTGGGGGACTCTTGGGAAGACATGATTGGTTTTTAAATGTGAGGACCTGAGATTTGGAGGGGTGGGGGGGAATGATATAATTTAGCTGTGTCCCCATTCAAATCTCAACTCGAATTCCCATGTGTTGTGGGAGGGACCCAGGGGAAGGAAATTGAATCATGGGAGCTAGTCTTTCCCATGCTATTCTCATGATAGTGACTAAGTCTTATGAGATCTTATGGGTTTATCAGGGGTTTCTGCTTTTGCTTCTTCTTTTTTTTATTGCCACCACCATGTAAGAAGTGCCTTTCACCTACTGCCATGATTCAGGCTTCCCCAGCCACGTGGAACTGTAAGTCCAATTAAACCTCTTTTTGTTCCCAGTTTTGGGTTTGTCTTTATCAGCAGTGTGAAAACGAACTAATAGATGATGTTAAGGTCGTGTTGGATTGAGGCCCACACTAATAACCTCATTTTACCTTGGTGACCTCTGTAAAGACCCTAGCTCCAAATAAGATCACATTCTGAGGTATGGGTGGGCTAGGGCTTTAACCTATGGATTTCAGATGTGGGGCACAATTCAGTGCTTACCAGTCACATTCCCCATTTACAGCTGCAGAAATGCCATGAATAGCCAACAAGAATCTTGAAAAAGAGCAAAATTCAAGGTCTCATACTTCCAGACTTCAAAACTTACTCTACAGCTATAGTAATCACCAGGCACAATGGCGTACACCTATAATCCCAGCACTTCGGGGGGCTGAGGCAGCCTGGGCAGCATAGAGGTACCCCATGTTGTAACCCCAACCACCTAACACTTGGTTCTACTTGTATCATGGAAGATGTGCCTGCCTCAGCCCCAGGCCTCATGTCCAGTCCAGTTTGCATGGATGGTGGGGTTCAGGGATCAGGTGGTCCTGGCTGAGCGGCTCCAGGGTGGGAACAGCAGTGGCTTCAAAGCCAGTAGAGTCCACTCATGAGCACTGACCATAGGCTGGCCATATCCAGGTCTGTTCTGCCCACGCACAGTAAATCAATCACTATGACACGAGGTTTGCAAAAGAGAAAAGAAGTATTTGCCAGGGCACAGAGTGAGGAGGCAGGAGAACAGCTCTCAAATCTGCCTCCCCAAAGATAAGGCCCTGGGGACAGGAATATTTTATGCGTTAGGGAAGCGGATGGTTTAAGGCGTGGGAAAGGTGATTGGCAGTGGGGAAGGATGACATAACAGGTTCGTTCTGCACAAGCATAGCAGGAATTCATGGCATTTCATAGGACGTGTGCACAGAAAATGGTGGCATTAGCATCGTCTGAGGGTGGAGCTTTTGGCCCTCTGATGTCAAAAGGCACCTACTAGGCACGTTGCAGTGTCAGTTGAAGGGTCAGTGGTATCAACCAGTTTGAGCTGGACAGGAGTCGGCCCAAGTTCCAGAAAAATTACTGAAGCTGCCATTGCCATGGTGACCTCTAAATGACAGTTATAAAGCAACCAGTGAAGGTGAGGTTTCAGCATTCAGCGGAGAGGCCTTCAGCTTCATGGAAAAAGGAAAAAAACAGAGACAAAAAGCAAGTGAACAAAGCAAGTAGGGCAGCCTGACCTGATCAAAAAAACCCTTTGGTATCAACCATGCCCACCGTCAGCAGTGATGCCCACCTGCTACCTGGTCAGCTTCCCTGGCTTTTCCCTCTGTCTTCAGCACACGGATTAGCCTGATGAAGACCCCTTCATTCCCTGGCTCAGGAGTGGGAGGGGGACTGTCTCCACTGCCATCAAGTTCAAAGCCGTCTCCAAACCCGTCTGGCTTCCAGCTCCGGCTGGCAGAGCAGTGACCGCTGGATGTCATTGTTAGGGCCGTGGCCCCTGGTCGCTGGCAGGGTCTCCCTTTCCTCATAGGCAGGATGCGGTTCTCTCCTCTACCTCCACTGTGGCCTGGTTGCCCAGGCTGAGGCTATCAGACCAAACTGCATAGACGCGTGCAGCACCCCACAGAGTATCTTGAGTCGGATGACATCACAGTTTCCTCCACTTGAACTCCCTTGTGGCCAGGGGCCCAGCCTCCAGGTCTGCATGAGGAGGGTGGTGGGAAGCATGGGGCATGCCCAGGCTCCAGGGCTGCGTGAGGAGGGTGGTGGGAAGCATGGGGCATGCCCAGGCTCCAAGTCTGTGTGAGGAGGGTGGTGGGAAGCATGCGGCATGCCCAGGCCTCAGTCCTAAGAGAACATGAGAGGAAGAGAGACATCAAGCGACAGGCCTAATCCAACTTGTCCTTGAGATCTCCCTTCTCTCGAAGGGCAGAGCATCCCAAGCAACCCCAGAGGCATCCTCCCTCCTCCTGCCCAGAGCTGCCCTTGCCTGGGGCCTGTGCTAAGCCCCTAAAACAGCCCCCAAAACAGCTCCCAGCGTCCTCCCAGCACCCCCACCACTCCCAGCCTGCTACTCTTTGCTCAGGAGCTCCCGTGGTAGGACCAGCTCCCTCCCTGTGAGAACCTTTCAGACAGAGGTGACTTTACCAGAGGCTGACGAAGCTTATGTTTCAGGGGCCTTCACTCTCCACAGCCCCTTCTAAGGCCCTGGTTGGGCCCCAAGCAGTGTGTTCAATGCACATTGTTAACTTGTGGTTTAATTAGGATTAGTAGCTGTGAAGAAACATTGCCATGCCCTGAAATCTTACGGTTCATATAAAAAGACCCTTGGCAGGGATTTCCCTAATTTGACAACAGTCCTGAGAATTTGCATGACACAATCCATAATGGATGAGGAAGGAGAAAGAAACTTTTTGAAACTGCCCATAGCAAAAAGCCACTTTGATGAGACTCTGCTGGAGGCTGGAGAAGAGCTTGAACTCACATCCTGTTATCTTTTTTTTTTTTTTTTTGAGACAGAGTCTTGCTCTGTCACTCAGGCTGGAGTGCAGTGGCGGCGCGATCTCAGCTCGCTGCAACCTCCACCTCCCAGGTTCAAGCGATTCTCCTGCCGTAGCCTCCTGGGTAGCTGGGACTGCAGGAGAGCCTGGCTAATTTTTTTTTTTTTTTGTAATTTTAGTAGAGACAGAGTTTCACCACGTTCACCAGGATAGTCTCGATCTCCTGACCTCGTGATCCTCCTGCCTTGGCCTCCCAAAGTGCTGAGATTACATGCGTGAGCCACTGCGCCCAGCCTCTTTACAGAGAACAATATGACAAAATAATTGACTTACGCAGAGGTGAACAAAGAAGATGCAGCATAAACAATTTAGGGAAGAAAGCCATAAAGGTGTGTCGGGATGCTAAGGAATGCGTTTCGTGTGACTTTCCTCTACTTTGTGATGTTTTGGTAGCGGTTGGCTTTTTGAAATCTATAATTTATTGTTTTTTTCCCACTCTAAATAAATATTACATCATGAAGCTCACTTTGAATCCTAAGTCTATGTTGTTGTTTTTTTAAGGATCCCCCAAATGGTATAATTTTCAGAACCATGAAACCTGGATCTGCTGCCTCTGAGGTCTTCCTACTGCACTTAGAATAAAGTTTAATTTTTTCTCCACCATGTGCAAGGCTCCCTGGTCCCCCACTACCACCACTCCCAGCACTGTCCCCATCCCTCGCCATGCTGCAGACCCTGATTTTCTCCCAGTTTCTTTAAATACTGAGCTCAGCCCTGCTTTGGTGATTGCATTTGCTATGCCTCCTACCTGGAACCTCTCTGGCAGATTTTCCCTTCTGGTCATTCAGGGATGAGTTCCAGGCTGCCTCCTCTGAGAAGACCTCCAGGATAATCCTATTTAAGGTGGAGACCCCTTCCCTTCCCACCCCACAGCCTACTCCAGCACTGTGGCAACCCTCCGCTTTGTTTCTTTATCTGAAAGTACAATGTTTCCTCTACAGTGCCTGTCCCTTCCACCAGCTGGGAAGCAGAGTGGGGCTGGAACACACTTGACTGAATCTTCAGCACCTAAAACAGTGCCCAGCACATGGTGAACACTGTGAATGAAGAGACTATTGGTTGTGATTTGAATGAACACCTTCTTTTTGGAAGGTGTGCTAGCAATATGTCTTGAGAGCCTCAAAATGTGCAAACACACTAATCCCACTTCAAGGAGCTAATCCCAAAGGAACTGTCAGAAAGGTACACAAGGGCTTTAGCCAAGCAGTAAAGACCATGGCTTGGTAATAAATCTTTGGTTCTAATCTTGTCTCCACCAATTAAAGTCTAATAAGGCTTGGTAATAAATCTTTGGTTCTAATCTTGGCTCCACCAATTAAACAACTGCTGAGTGACCCCGAACATGTTCCTAACATCTCTGAGTCCTGGTTTCCTCATCTCTAAATAGGGATGGTAATGGTAACGTCCAGAGAAGGAAGCTTGAGGCTCACATGAGGTCCCATATGGAAAGTGCTTACCCAGGGCCAGGCATAGGAACACAGCTCAGTGCTGACTAGTACTGTGTTCCACGATGCTCATTACCGTGTTGTTTATAGTAGAATAAAATCTGAAAAAGTCTTAATATCTAACCACAGGGGATTGTCTAGATACGTTATGCAATGCCTTTAGATAAATCACTATACATCCTTGAAGAGTCTATTTTCAAAGAATATTTAATAATGCAAGTAAAAGCTCACAAAATGAGATTAAATGAAAAGGGTGGGACATACAGCCAAATAAACTGTGATCCTGCTTTTGGTATTTAAATATATGCCTATGTTTACTGGAGTGTGCAAGTGAATGTGTACGCCACAAGAAAATGCAGTAAAAGCAGGCCATCTGTGAATAATGAAATGATGGTAATTTAAATTTTCTCTTCATTTGTACTAGAAGCATGTGTTAAAGTCAGGGGAGAATTCGCACTATTTTTAAAAGTGTACAGAGGATGTTTGCTGTCCTTACAGACAACGCGTCCTGACCACAGCTGTCATTTGTGGATGGGAGATGGCGGGTTAAACCGCCGGCTCTAATTCTTCAGCCTTCCCTGTACCTATGCACTTGACTGTGCAGTTCCTCCCTTACAGAGGGCAGAGCCACACCCATGGCCTCTTGACATTGAGTTTGTGTCAGGTCTCCAAGTCCAAGTCTGGTCATTACAGCCTTGGTGACCCACGCGTACACCTCTGAATAGTCTCCAGGAGCTAGAAAGTCTGGAGTAACCAGTGAAATGACTGGTTCCAGCCTCAACTGATTGCTCTCCCCCTGCAACGATTGACCATTGTTCCTGCTCAGCCTTGCAAAGCTTCCCCCCTAGACATTAGGTTTGTCAAGAATGCCACCCCTGTAACTCTGTAATTTACCACACTCTACCCTCTGTTTGCAACCGTTAACTTCCACCCTTATAATCATGCCTATTTGTAGTAGATGACCCTCACCCTTGTGACCATGCATCCCGGGATGCCCCTCCCCTCCCCAAGATAGATTACCACCTTTAACTAACCATTTGCCTCAAGCTATATAACCACCCCCTTTCCTACTCCCCTTGCCTAACCCCTTTGTCGGACTTGGCATGTTTGCACCCAAGCATGAAATAAACAGCCTTGTTGCCCACACTTAACCTGCCTGGTGGTCTCTTCATGCGAGCGATGCACCTCACAGTTTGGCCTGTGGCTTCTTCCGGCCAGTGATACTTGGGAAGAAGTGACAGTTGTGAGTTCTGTGTCTTAAGAAGTTTTGCAAGTTCCCAGTGCCCTCTTGTCTGCCATGGTGACAGGAAGAAGATACCCTGGCACATCCAGCAGGCCAGCAGCCCAAACCAGCAGCTGAGAACCGCCCAGCCGACCTGCAGAGGAGTGGGAAATGCATGCGTACTGTGGCGTGCCTCTCAGATTTTGCGGTTGTTACACAGCGATGGTTAACTGACACGGTGTGATTTAAATGTTTCACCTGTACTCCGGTCCATCAAGAGGATGCATTTGTTACCTCAGGAAGCTACACTTGGGTTTCAATGGTAAGTGATCTGAAATCCAAAATATGTGAAAATAAACAAACCAACTCTCAAGGATGTCCAAGGCAAAGAAGCCCTGGTCTCCGCCTAATGATCTCAGCATATTTTCAGATGCTATTGGTGTCTAAGATTTAGAGTCACAAAAGATCAGAATCTCCTTGTCCTAAGACATCTTCCAGTCCTAGGACAACAAAATGGGATTAAAGTGTGAAATCGTTGTCTAGCTTCCCGTTGAATGACTGTAGCATAAATAACTTTACCTAACAGAAGTCACAAGTGCAGATTCTTTCCAGTTCTTAACTGTTAGAGCTACATCCTGTGCATTAGACCTCCGTGTGCATCTCCGATTGTTTCTAAGGGCTACATTCCTAGAGGTAGATATCTGGGTTGGGTTATGCATATTTGTAAAGCATCCTGTATCTGAGTGTCATTGTCCTCATCTGTATGATAGGAGAGGCTTGACCTCAGAGACCTGCTTGATTTCTTCTCCTCTCCCCAGCTTCCTGCTGTATTCAAACACCCCTGGGAAGGACGAGTCCCTGAAATCAACATTATCCGAAGTCTTTAGTTTGGTTAACTCAGACCTGCCCTTCAGAAAGCAGAGCCCTGAGAAAAGTGGGAGCTGGAAAAGGTGAGCACTGAGGGTGTCAAATCTCCCTTCTCCCTCACCCAATCACATACAACAGATCCTCTCCCCGCAGCTTTTCAGGGCAGGTGAGGAAACTGTTCCCAATGAGTGCCTGAGGCCAACTCTGCATCTGGACCAATGTCATAGCCCAGAGCCCTGGAGCTGTCGCTCTCTGTCCTTTACCCATTATTACCCATGCAGGAAACAGAGACAGCAGGTTGACCACCTGTGCACCTCCTTCCCCCTACTCAGGTAAACCCATGTCTGAGGTTCCACTGGCCACCTGTAACTCTGCCTCACTCTGGAGCACAGCACGTGGAGGGAAGAGCCTGGGACCCAGGTGCACGCGGGAAACCTGGGCTCTAAGCTGGGCTCAGCTATTTACCCACTGGATTTCCTCACACATAATTTCACTTCTCCAGGTTAAGTGAGACTATCCAGCTGATCAATCAAACAAGAACATTTTTTCTTCTTGTGCTCATAGCACGACTACACCTCCCAGCCTCCTCTGCAGGTAGGTGAGGTCACGTGACTATAACCCAGCCAATAGCACGTGAGCAGAAGCATGGCACATAGCATGTGCTATGTCCACTTGTGGCCTTTGAGAACCTCCCATGAACTCCCTGCCTTTTTGCTGGTCCGGTGCAGACAGTGCAGATGAGCAGGACCACCTGCCCTTCATTCCTTGCCCAGGAGGACATCACACATAGCAGCCTCCTCCGTCAGAGCATGCAGACTAAGAAAGCAATAGAAAGAGTCGGCCAGCAAGACGGAAACCAGGTGTTGATGGGTGGGTGCCCTCCCCAGGGGCTATCCTGGAACAGACCCAGCCTCATTCCATCTCATGGTACCTATCAATCAAGAACACCTGCTTTGGACATACAACTTGGTTGTGCTGGAGCCACTGTACATTTGGGGTTGGATTGTCAGTGCAGCTCATGCTGTCTTGAGAATATTCAGAATTCACTGTGAAATCTGCGCAGGCCCCATGCTCCCTCCAGCAAGCACATCTGCCTTTCCACCCTCACAGCAGGACGGTGACGTTGGGGCTATCCCCTCTGTTTTCCAGAGCAGATTGAGCTGGGATTCAAACTCAGGGCTTCTGAATCCTGACCTCATGCTGGGCACAGCTTAGAGGTTCTGGAGGACCTGACACTCTGGGATCCCGCTGGCCCTTGCTCCCTGACTGGTGAGCAGAGTGGTGAAGAGACTGCAGGCTACAGTCTGACAGGCTAGGGTCCAGGCCCTCAGGGAAGGGCTTGGTTTACTTATGCCTCAGTTTCCTCATCTGTCCAATGGAGCTGCATGACAGGCTCTCCCACGTGGGATCTCTGGAGTGTGGAATGAGATCCTGAACATACAGTGTTTGCCACGGAGGGTGGACTCTCAGGGTGTGGGGTGGGTCACATACTCACTCAAAGCCAGTGTCCCCGCACCCGCCTCCCCTGGCCACCTCCACCCTTTCCATACAGCCCCTGCCTTCCTCATCTTTAAGTAAAAGCTTTCCTTCACTTCCGCAGCAGCGCTCTGCTTTGCTGGAGGAACTGGGACGCCTCCACCCATAGATCTCAGGAAGCCCAGACATCTCAATTATTTATTAGGCTGACTTCTCCATCAAAGGGCTTGGGTTCTGGAAAACTTTTTCCCCCGTTGCCTGCTGTGAGAGTCGCAGGGTCCTACTGGTTTAGTGAGCCAGGAAGAGAAATGAGCCTGTTGCCCCCAAAAGGCAGAATGGTTGCTTGATCTAAAATAGGAGGGGAGGAAGGTTGACCTGGTTTGCACTGTTTTTATGCGGGCTGGCTTTCCAGGACTTCTCCCCAGGGGCTGTGCCACAATTCAGGGCAGGAGCAGGGGGAGGTCTGGGTGCCACTGGCCCTTGGAGTGGGTGTGCAGGGCGGAGGGGAAGGGCTTTTGGAGGAGAATGAAAATGGCTGCCCTGGCCTGTGTCCATCTGTGTGTGGCCCCATGTGAGGGAACCTGGGCTACTAAGGTTCGGTCTCCCCTAGCAGCTCTGGTCTCTGTGACCTGCCTCCAATTCTCCCCAGGGCTCAGGGGCCCATCAGCACACATCTCCACCTCTGTGCTCAGCATTCTGGTCGTGGTTCTTTCCTTCATCTCAATGGTTGGGATGAGAACTGGAAGCTAAAAACAGATGCAACCTAATTAAACAAGTCTATTAACTTTTATTCAATTAAAGCATAAGCTGGCATTGCTGGCTTGTTGCATTTTAAAGCTGGAAGGGGCCTGAGAAGTTATTGGACCTAACACCTCCCCTGAGCGTGACTTGCTCACTGTTGAAATAGCGGGTCCCCTCGCCTTAGGTGGGAGCCTGACCACTTAGCTCTGTTTCAGTTTGGTGGCACATTTGACCCCAGGACGCTGTCAGCCTCCTCTTCATCACACTCGTGCATGGAAGCTCTCCTCTGACCGTGACACTGGTTGTTCCAACATGGTATGCACCTGCTCAGCTCTGGGTCTTTCTGTCTTTGTCTTCAGTCCGGGAAGTCCTCATTCTTCCCACCTGTGACATTCTCAGCCCAGGTGTCACCTCCTGCTGCTGTCTTCTCTGGATCCACCAGGCGGAGCTAACTGCTGCATCACCAAAGCTCCCGAGTAAGCTCATCTGTCAGGGCCTTTGCCCTAGGGTGCCCCCTGCCTGGTGGGGCATTCCCTTTGCTGTTTGCATCAGTGTCCCTTCTCATCCTTTAGGACTCAGAGAGCTCTTTCCTGTCCCCCACAGTCCAAGGTTGTCACTGTTCAGGCTGCCCTGAGCCAGACTGTCACATCATACCGTTTTGATTTCTTCACTGCCTCTGTCCCTACCTGGAATAGTCTTGCTGATGCGTTGTTTACCTGTCTCTTTCTGCCTCCCCACTCCACGGTGTCAGCTCCTGGGGTGCGGGGACCTTGTCTGTTCACAGCTGCTTCCCGGGCCCCCCACAGGCCTGCACAGGGTAGAACCACAGGGAGCCTTGTTGGGGTGAATAAGCCTCAAGTTGAGCCTTCCTCCAGATCCTGGGCTCCCTCCCTCCACGGTTCCTGAATGGCTGCTGCACCAGCAGAACGCCCCCTCCCCTCGGCTGCCCGTACTGGCCATGCTGGCTCTCTGGGGCAGCGAGCGGAGCTCAGAGCCCCAGGCCGGACCCAGCCAGGCCGCTCCCCTGTGATGCTTTATGGCTCCTCTCCGGGCTCCTGACATGTTGAGAGTTTGGAGAAGGATCGTTAAGGCCAGTCAAGTGGATAAATCACATTTTTAAAAATGGGCCAAACATGGATTTACACAGTAGCCTGTGACAAACGCAGCTTCAGGGGACGATCTGGCAGGAAACATCCGTTTTTCCAAAGGGCACCAGGACCCTGGGAGAAATAATGAGGGCTGTTTTTAGGACTGTAATTATTCCCAGGTGCTGACAGGCCGAAGATCTGATCGCTGCCGTCACTCAGCACTCACGTGTGCGCCCAGCAGGATCTATACTTGGGTCTCCAGGTGAGCATCCTGCTCCCAGGGGTGGCCGGCATGTCCAGTGTGTCCTCATGGTTCCTGCCCCACTCCTGCCCACGCACAGTCTCAGAGGGAGTAGAACGTGGGAAGCTCCTGTGAGCGCAGGGCCGGGGACGCAGCAGGTCCTTGGCCAACTGTGTGTCTTTTCTCCTGCCACAGCTGTAGGGCAGGGGGGGCTTCGGCATCTCCCCAACGTAACCAGCAGGCTCATGAGGCTGGGGGTGCAGTAGAGACCGGGGCTACGAGTCTGTTGCTCAGCAGAGAAATAAGGACCCCCACTGTCCAAGCTGAAAAGGTCTGTGGTGGCTGCCCACATGAAGCCTTGATGTCTTCTTATACCTGAGCGAGATTAAACAGGCGCGCCACGCTCTGAGTTTGCTGAGTCCACTTTTAATGCCGGCGTCTGAGAGTCAGCCAGAGCTCAAACCTCTCGGCCCCCAGGACAAAGGGCGGTCAACATTTTTATACCAGTTTTGCGTCAGGGGGCGGTAAGTAGATTATTACAGAAGCAGAAGAAGCCGGTTAGGGGAAGGGGGTGCCTAACAAAAACGTTCTACTTGAAGTTGTTTTTTACTCAGGATGTGGGGTGAGCAGTTGCATAGTTGCAAGTACAGGATGTATAGGCCAGTGGGTCCTGTTTCTCAGAAAACTAGTTACAAAGATGCCAGGTGTCTCAGCCCACAGGCTCTCAGAACAGAATGCCCTACATAGCTCAGGATGGGCAACACAGCCCAGCGTGGGCAAAATGGAGGTAGCAGGACTGTTTAAAATGTATTCATTACAGCCAAGCTAAGGTATTTCAGATGGTCCTGATGGGGGACTGGAGGCCTGTGGGAACGCTGAAGGCAGAATGTGCTGGGTTCTGGGAGGATGGTCAGTGCCAAGCTCTCTGTAGGACGGACGGGCTCACAAATGTGGTGCAGCTGCGGAGGGCCAGGCACGGCACTTGGCCTTGGCATCTTACTTAGCATTCACATCAGCCCGGTGTGTTAGATGTTAGCCCATTTCACAGATGAGAAAAGTGAGGCTCAGAGTGGTTAAGCCACTGTCTCAGCATCCCACAGCAAATCACTCCTCCACATGTAAGTGGCCCACCTGGAAAAGACACTCAAACTTCCTGGCTTCCACACCAGGAAGTGCTCCCCAATTCCACTCATTCTGTCCCCTAGGACTAGAAGAGGGAGGGAGGGCAGGACCAGGGACCTCTGCTGGGCCCTGCTCCTCAGGAAGTACACATCACTGCCCCTCCCACACTGACAGGGTGTGGGTGTGAACAATTAGAAGAGGAGAAAGGGCCAGGGTCATGGCACTATTTAATGCCTTAATTTAGTGCCTTGTGGAGATGCAGGCTGCCCAGAGTTACAGGACTTTATTGGCTTCTAAAATCTCTTTACAAGGCAGCTCTTCCCTAAGACCGAAGCAGTTCCCAGCTGGGTCCTCAGCCTGTCCTTCCTCTACACTGAGCTCCCCTAACCTTGCCTCCAGGCTCAGCAGGGGTTCCTGGCCCCGCACCCTGGAGTTTCTCTGCAGGTCCAGTTTCTCTGGTTCCTGTCCTACCTGATGTTGGGTTTATCTTTACCACCTCCATCGTGGACCAAATTCCATCAAAGCAGCCTGGACCTTGCCATTGCTCCAACATGTCCACCGTCCACCCCTGTGTGACTCCCTAATCCTCCCCTGCGGCAGCCCAGAGGAGCCTTCAGAAAAGGGGAATGAAATTCAGTCTCTTCCCTGCTTAAACCCACCAGACGTCTCATTCAAATTCAAAAGCAGCATCTAATCCATTTCCTGGCATATTGGTCAGTGTCTTGGCGTGGGAGAGGGGCGGCCCAATAGGGTTAGGGTCTGAGAAGTGGAATGCAGCCATTGCAGCCATGGCTCAAAGGGAGGAAGCCAGGGAGTAAGCACCCCTGCCTCTCCCTCCTCCCACCCCCAGTCTCCTCTGGTGCCTCCAAAACCCAACAGAAGCCAGGACACGGGGGGCACTGGAGCCATATTGATGCCGCCTGTGCAGGTCTCCTTGCACAGAGCAGGGAAGGGAGTGAAGGTGGGTCTGGAGCGCACACAGAGGGTAGTACATTCTCCCCACCCCAACCTATGGTGGGGCCTGTTAGCTCCATCACATAGATGTGGGGGCGGATCAGGGGAGCAGGACTGCTCAGTGATGGAGCTGACTCCAAAGCCTTTCCTCATCCCAGTTGAGCTCCTCCTTGCAGAACCACGGATGGGTCCCACCTGTGGGCAGCGGGCAAGGCATTCAGTAACAATGCTGGTTTAAGATGCCACCGCCACCAGTAATGGTGAGCAGTGATTTATGTTCAATGAAAGAAGAACTTGCCAGAAGCTGAAGCTCTCAGCTTCATGACAAACCCAAGTGCTTGACCTGGAAGTGGAGTCTTATGTTCCCAAGACCCAGGCTGCCAAGTGCAGAGAGCATCTGATACAGTTTGAATTTGTTTCCCCATGCAAATCTCGTGCTGAATTTTCTAATTCCCAGTGCTGGAGGAGGGGCCTGGAGGGAGGGGACCAGATCATGGGGGTGAACTTCCCCCTTGCTGTTCTCATGATAGGGAGTGAGTTCTCGTGAGATCTGGTAGCTTAAAAGCATGTGGCTCTTTCCCCTTCGCTCTTTCTCTCCCGCTCCATCATGGCAGGACGTGTTTGCGTCTCCTCTGCCGTCCACCATGATCCTAAGTTTCCTGAGGCCTCCCCAGCCATGCCTCCTGTACAGCCTGTGGAACTGTCAGTCCATTAAACCTCTTTTCTTATCAATTTCCCAGTCTCAGGTAGTTCTTTATAGCAATGTGAGAGTGAACTAATACATCATCCGGGGAGGGAGGGTGAGGCCTGGTGGGCAGGTGGAGGCTGCTAAAGATCCGAGGAAAGAAGTGGAGAAGATTGTGAACACGGGGGCTCTCTGAGAGCCACAGCAGAGTGCCTGCCTTGCAGAAGCTTACGTGGCATCGGAGCCTCTGCCCCACACTCCAGGGAGCTGCTGGGGTGCCAACCTCCCTCCTCAGCCAGCTCCTGCTGCGGCTGCTCCCTGTGTTGATGGAGCTGGAGGGGACACTGCTGTTACTCATATTGTTTGGAACAATTGCATATAATTCTCATCCATGGGTCTCCCTAAAGTCCTGAAATGACAAGAGGCTCTCTGATGGGGGACACAGCTCAGGCTGGACACACTGAGCTGACCAAGGCGGGGACACAGAGGTTCTGCCCATCACATTGCTGTGTGCCCTTGGGAGAGCCACTGGGTCTCTCTGGGTGACCCCCGGCAAGCCCTCGCTGGAGTCCCACTTGGGGCCAGGCCAAGCAGCATGGCCCCTGCCCTCAGGGACTGAAGTAGAGATGTCACCATACTGCTTGGGGAGTGTGGGGGTTGGGAGGGTTAATTTGACTATAGCCTTAATGACTCACCTCATTGCGAAAGTTGCCCCACAGCCGCCTGTAGGTTGCACTCAGGCCTGGGGTGCAGGCTCTGAGCACGGTGTTCGCCCTTAGGTCACCTCTACAGCCCAGACCTGGGCAAGAAGTGAGACGCAGGCTCTTGGAGGTGGCTCAGGGCCACCTGGGGGGAGAATCCTGGGGTCCCAGAGTGAGGTCTAAAGAGGGTCACAGTCCTGCTGGGCCCTCCGCTTGGCTCTGCAGAATCCTCACCCCCAGGGAATGGGGTGCAGTGGGAGAGGGCCTAGCGGGGCCCTCCAAAGCAGAGGGACCTCTGGAGACCTGCCTTCCAGGCAGTTCTGCCCAAAACGTTTGTCATCTCCCTTTCCCAACCCTTACCGTAGTTCCAAGACCCAAACAAGCCCATCCAGCGGGTGCCCTCCTTGACAGAACTGCCCACCCTCTAGCTCCCTCCTTCAGCTTGTCCCCAACCCCAACCCCTCCCCGCCTCCTCCACCCCTCACCCCCGCCTGCCGGCTCTGCTCACTGGTCTACTGGGTTCTGCTGAAAGGGAGTGAGGCTGACAGAACTTGATGGAATCTAAAAATGAGTTTCCACCACGTGTCAACCCTTCATCTCGCACTGTGCGACTCTCTGAGCATTTGATAGCCGTGGAGAACGGAAACAAAAAAAAGAAAGAGAGGAAAACACTTGTGCTTCTTGAGATAAATAGGGAGTGCTGGCAAGCCTGAAGTGTTAAAAACATTTCTTGTCTGCTGCTGACACCATGAATGCTGCCTGATAAGCCTTCCCTTATCTTCCCTGAAGCGTCTCCATGCGGAGAGAGGCTCCGTTGCCCACCTCCTCCCACCTCCTGTCTTCAGGTGCAGGACAGGTCAGCCTCTTCCATCCATACAAACAAACCCTGTAACACCCTTCCGGCTCGGCCAGGGCACTTCCCTTGAACCAGCGCTGATTGGTTTTGCAGGCCTTTCTCCCTGTGGGGAAGGCACACACACACATCAGTAAGTGATAGTTCTCACAACGCCCCAGCAGCACCCAATGCTATCCTCAGCCACCAGCTCTCCTGACTTCTTGGAAACATCCTCTTCCTCACCCCAGCATTTTTCTACGTCACCGGGTAAAAGATCACCAGCCTTAATCCAGCTTAGCAGGTGAAGGGCCTCAGTGAACACAGGGGCCTGAGGTGGTGGTTAGTCCTGGTGTGTTATTAGGTTCTAATGCTGCTAATAAGGACATACCCAAGATTGGGTTATTTATAAGGAAAGTTTAATGGACACACAGTTCCACATGGCTGGGGAGGCCTCACAAGGCAGAAGATGAAGGAAGAGCAAATGGGCTTCTTACATGGCTGCGGGCAAGAGAGCTTGTGCAGAGAAACTCCCATTTATAAAACCATCTGATCTCATAAGACTTATTCACTATCATGAGAACAGTATGGGGGAAACTGTCCCCATGATTCAGTTGTCTCCATCTGGCCCTGCTCTTGACATGTGGGGATTATTACAATTCCAGGTGAGATTTGGGTGGGGACAGGGCCAAACTAGATCACCTGGAGTCTAGAGAACTTGACCCCACACTGGACCCCCACTGCAGAATCTGAGCTACCTGGTTCCTGCCCTGAAATCCATAGGCGCATAGCTTGGGCTGGTGGTGGGTGCCGTCATTGAAGGTAAGTGACATAGAGTGATTAAGAGTGTAGGCTCTTGGTTCAAATCCTGGCTCAACCATTTCCTTGCTGTGCCACCGTGGGCAGGTTGCTTTACCCCTCTGAGTCTGATCTTTCTTGTCATGAGACATGGATAAGAATTTGAAGGTTAGGTGAGAAAATGCCTGGAATATGACTAACACAGCACCTGAGACATGGTAGGCACTTGATATGTGTCCCTTCTCAACAATTAGTATCCACAGTGCTGTAGCTGCATGACACAGAGGCTCTCTAGGGCTTGATCCTGAACCTCTAAGGAGCATAGGTCACCCCACTCCCACCTCCATGCCCTTCAGCAGGCTCAGGGACAGACACCTTCATGGCCCTTCTTGCAGGCAGAACCCGTATGCAGAATGAATACAGATGAGGCGGGGCCCAGGCCACAGGAGGCCAGGCTGACCCAGTGCATTTCAGGAACGGCCTGTGTGATTGTCCCTAGAGAATCAGAAGGAGCACGGGCTGAGCATGGTGTGAGGTGGGGCCACATCTCCTTACAGGGGAGGACTGGAGTGACCTCTGCTGCTCTATCATCTTTCAAGGCACTTGGAGGAAAAGGAGACTGCATGGAACTGGAAGACTCTGTTCTTACCCACGTGGATTCCATGAACGACACATCCTTAAAGTTCACCTTACAATTTACAGATGAGAACACTGGGGCTGAGAGGGGTCAGTTCAATCCCCAGTGACCCCACAGTGAGTTAGCCACAGCATTGTGGGTCCCGAACAATGACGAGGCTAGGATTCCTCCACTACCATCCCTCCGCAGAGGTGACCCAAAACCCCTTCCCCCGGGCTGGGGTCCCCCAGTGTGCCCACTGGCCATCTTCTTGAAGCCCCATCATTTTTCTGGTCTTCAAAGCCTTTCCACCAAGTACGCGTCTATCCCCTCCCCCTGCTCCAGGGCTCAGTGTTGTCCCTGAGAAGTCCTTCTTTGGAGGTAGCTCTGTAGGAATGTTGAAGTCTCTTCTACTTTACAAATGGGAGTAGAGACTGGGAAACATGCCAGCATCTGTTTCCTCAGTTGCTGCCACTTGACTCGGCCACCGTAATCTTTTTCTGCATGTGCCTTGGACCCTCCTCCAACCAAATTACAGGGATGGCAGTGCCAAAGGTGATTTGCACTTAGATTATTGATGAGTGCCTTCCCCACTGTGCAGACGAGGAGTTTAGAGTGAATCATAGTGTATATGATGAAGAGAAAGAAGGAGGATTTGCAAGTAACTGTGTGTGGGTTTGTATTTACATAATTCCTTCAAGTTTTAGATTTTCCTTTTCTTTATGGGTGAATTTTATGTCTCAGCTGATCCTGCAAGTCAGTAAAAAGAAGGAATAATGCATAGCGCAGGTTTCACCTCAGACAGACCCATGTCAGCATTCCAGCTCTCCCAGGAGCATGGCACTGTGCCTCAGTATCCCCATCCCCAGAAGGGGCTAATCAGCATACATTCTACAGGGCTGTCAAGAGGATTTGATGGGATATGCATTTGTTATCTATTGTTGTATAACAAATTACCCCCCCCCCAAATTTAGTGGCTTAAAACAACACATTTATTATCTCACAGTTTCCGTGGGGCAGAAATCTGGGCACAACTTAGCTGAATCCTGTGCTTCAGTGGCTCTCACAGGTTGCAATCAAAGTATCAGCTTAGGCTGGGATGGCACCTGAAGGCTCGACTGGGGAATGATTTGCTCCCAAGCTCCCGTACGTGTTGGCAGAACTCAGTTCCTAAAAGGCTGAAAGGCTACAGGCTTCTGTTCCGGGCTGGCCCTTGGCTGGGGGATGCTTCAGTTCCCTGCCACGGGGGTGTCTCCCACATAGCAACTTGATTTATTAAAGCCCAGAAGACAAGAAGGTGATATAAATCATCAGCCGGCAGGGCAGAAACCACAGTCTTCTGTAACCAAACCATGGAATTGACGTCCCGTCACCTTGCTGAAGAACTAAGATGCAGGTCCTGCTTATTCTGTCAGCCCAGGAAGCTGGGATCTTTTGGGTCACCCCAGGTTTCCTCCCATTGGATAATTCATTACAGCGCTTAATGCAGAAATTACTTGGCCTCCCACTACACCGCATTCAGTTTCTCCCCACCCTGTCCTTTACCATGGCTCCTTCATCCACTCAGTCATTCACTCAGCAGGAGTTTATTGACACCTGCTCTGGGTCAGATCCTGGGTTGGACACTGGGAAGAAGATGACTCAGGCCTGAGCAGCCCCAGTCTATAGGGGAGGTAGGAATTCACAGTCATGTCATCCTCCAGGCCACTCAACCCTCCTCTGCTCACCACGAATTTCACTCAGCCCTCTTAGCAGAATGCACATAGACATGACACCCTGGTTCCCAAGAACTAGATCATTCTGAGGCCTCCCTCTTCTCTCTCCCCACCTCTGCTTAAACTTTCTTTAAGAACCACAAAATAAAACTTGTTTATGCCAGGGCTTTGGTACTGGGAATGCAGGCAGATGGCACCAAATTAGCAGCCTGGCAGACACAGAAGGTTCTGAACACGATCAGCTGGAATGGCCCAGATCTTTCCCCATTTCTGAGCCCAGTGTGGAGGCACCTCTGGGAGCCCCTTCCCTGCTCTCCTCTGGACGAGGCATCCTGTCAGCCAGAGGATCAAGGAGAAGAACGCAGGGGTCTCAGGAGGAGGCCCAGGGCAACAGGGCATCATCTATCACCACCGCAGAGAGGCAGAGATGGCTGTGCTGTCCAGGCACTCACACTCCCCTTCACAGTGCAAGGCTAGTGCTGGGCAGGGGCTGCCCAGCCAGGGATGACATAGTCCAGCCCCACTGCATCTAGGTGGAGAAGTCATCTAGACTGCCCGTCCTCTGGACTGGAAGGCTGAGAGCCAGGCTAGGAGGTTGTCTTTACCTCGCTGATGTTATATTTGCTCATTTGCAAAGTGGGTAAGGGGACGTCAATCTTGCAGAGTTGCGGGAAGCCTCCTGTTCTGTGATCAGCCAAGTTAAGCCTACTCAGGCTCCTGCTCTGGGATGAAGTGCTGTGGGAGCCCACCTTGAAGGGCACCTTCTGGGGATTGCACAGGGAAGGAGAGGGAAATGGCATGGGTGACTCTCAGTCCCAGGTGGCCTGACTCTGTCCTGTGTCCTTTCATCATGTCCCCTTGATTTATCTGGGGGTGATTGGTTCATATCCAAACATCCCTGCCTGGCCTTTTCTCTCTCACACAATAAGAGCTGATGATCACAGCAGCTCAGACATTCCTCAGGGGGCTGGCCCTTCCTGAAACATTAGGGAAATCCCTGTCCTTCACCTTGTGAGATCCTTGTGGACACTGTTGTTCTTATTTATCCTCGTACCCCCTCACTGAATAGGGGGCCAGGCAGATAGTTGGTGCTAATAATTGCATGTTAAATGGCTAAATGAATGGCGCACAGATGCCGACACTCATCATTCCCATCCCCTTTTTGCAGAAGCTGTCCTTCTCCCCCCAGGATGAGCTGCAATCCTCCTGCCTGCAGATGACTCTGTTCAGCACTGTCTCCATCGCGGTCCACCGTGCTGTGGCCTAGGGGTTGATTGGGAAACACAGATCTGATCACATCAACCCCACTCCCTCTTTGCCCTCCACTGTCTCCTTGCGGTGGGAATGAAGACTCAGATCCCTAAAGTGGGATCTGAGGTCCTTGCACAGTCCTGCTTCTGCTCTCTCTGTGGGTTCCCACCTACTCCTTGCCTTTCAGCCGCATAGGCCTTGAACTTCTTGGTGGTTGTCAAGAGCCCTCCAGCCACTGCGCCTTTTCACGTGCTATTGCCTCATCTGAACACTCTCCTTGAGCTCCAGGCTCACCTGATAACTCTGCTTTGTTCTTCAGGTGGCAGACGGAGGGTCACAGCCTCAGGGACACCCTCCCAGACTGCCTTGAAACCCC
This sequence comes from Cebus imitator, assembly GCF_001604975.1. NCBI lineage: Eukaryota > Metazoa > Chordata > Mammalia > Primates > Cebidae > Cebus > Cebus imitator. The sequence continues at coordinate 12,926,395 of NW_016107354.1, read as the reverse complement.
TCATTATCCCCTGACTCTGTCCTGTGCTCTCACAGCATCCCGAGCCCCTCCTTTGGAGCACCTATCACTCTAAGCTGCTTTGTGTGGGTCTAGATTAGTCTCTGTCTCCTCTAGACTGAGCTCCAGGAGGGACCGTGGTGGTTTTGCTCACTGTTGATTCCCCGAACACAGCGGCTGTCACATAGTAGATGCTCAACAAATGTGTTGCATAAAGAATGGTGACACTGCAGGTTTCAGAGTCCCTCCAAGGGTGGGGAACATGACTCAGGCAGATGGCTGGTACTAGGGTCAGGCAAGAAAGATGCCTAGGTCACAATCTTTAGGGAGGGTTTCAGCCATCTCCAAATCACTGGTGCCGACCTCATGCTCTGCATTTCACTGATGTCACCAAATGCCAGCCAAAGGGAGTGACAGTAGACAAGAGGGAAAAGACATGAGATGTCAGAGAACTGCTGGCTCAGCTTCCTGGGCCTACATCTGGAAAGCTGATCTGTGCAGAGGACGGATGCATCTCTTACTCACGCAGGCATCTGGCTCCCAAAATAATCTCCAGAGTACCCCTCGGCAGCTGAGGTGATGTGTATTTTCATACCAGCCTGATGTTGTTTTGCTTCTGTAGGCTCATTACAGGGACAGGAAAGAGAAACGGACTAATTGTCCCAATTGTGGACGTAATGGGGGGATTCTTACCTTCGCAGGCTGCTGCTCACGTGGGGCATTTGCAATGGAAATCTCAGGGCCCTTAGGTTACTCAGTTCTCAGCTGATGAGGTGCTTTGCAGCCTTTGTCTGTGTGGCTGGGGGGCTGACTGGCTGATGGTATGTGGTCTAACAGCCTCATCAGGAGCACTTGTGAGACCATCGTCCCCCTTACAGAAGACAGGCAAGGGCGCCACTCCCATTCCGGTGCACCTGGGCCGGATACCAAGTGAACAAGAAGCTACCAGAAGCTCCTGCTCTACCCGACCCACCACCCCCTACCTGGGAGCTGCCTCCCATCCTGCCTGGATGCAGCTCCATCTGCTCTGGGGAGAGGGTCTTGGGGAGCCTGCCCCAGGAAGACCTTGACCCTCCTTGTGGAGAAATCCAGGCCCAGAGTCCTAAAGATTTGGGAGGAACAAACCGGGCTATGCCTCCCTCCCTGCATGCTTTTCTTCTCCAGCATATGCTTCAGGCCCCAGATTGGGCCCCTCCTCCTCCAGGAAGCCCTCCCTGATGCCTCCAGCCCATGCTGGCCTCTTCCTTTCCTAAGTCTTTCCCCAAGCACTGCAGAGCAGTGGAGGGTTGGGAAGGAACATGTACCTTAGTGGCAGAGGGTTGGGTTTGAACCTCCTCTGCCCTCCTAGAGTGTTTGATCTTGGGCAAATCACTTGAATTCTCTGAGACTACACTTCCTCCAGGTAGAATGATGTATTTGAATTCATTCATTCATTCATGCAAGCATGCATTCATTCTATGGTGTTGGAAATTAAGGTATAGTTTTGTTTAGGCACAGTGGGAATGTGAAGGATGATGTTCTGGCTCGGCTCCCCTCTGGGGACACCGGCCTCGGTGTCCTTGGCAGAGTGCCCACCCTTCTGAGAACTCTGGGACTCACCCAATGACACATGCTCAGAAAGCTGGCTCCCTGGCAGGACGTGGGGAATTCTGGGATCTCTGCTCCCCTGAGGAAATACCAGGCAGTCCCCTGTCAGCCCCCTCCTGAGAGCCCAGGATGCAGTGGGTGGAGCACTGGCCTGGGAGTCACAGGGCTCTGGCTTCGGGCCCTGCTTTTCCCCACTGCAGCCCCCTAGGCATGCCACAGCTCACCTGTAAGTCCCTGTGTCTGCGCCTCTACAGTGGGGCTAATAACGCTCGGGTACTGGCTATGGACTTCACACTTACGCTGTGCCAGTCACCAAGCTGAAGTCTTATCCCAGTGACTCCTCTCCATGGTCTGTGGGTCACTGTGCAGATGAGACACCCTAGCCTCAAGGAGGAGACGTGGTTTGCCCAAGATCACACTGCTAGTAAATGGCAGAGGATCAAAATCTCACATGTACTCCATAAATATGTACGCATATTATGAATCCATACGAAAGTTAAGACAAAGAGCCGGGATTTCAGTGCTACCTCCTCCAGTGTGCTCATCCATTCTGTGTGGACACATTGCGAAGCTTGGTGGATGTGTGTGGAGTTACCACTGTTACTATCCTTCTACTCCCGTGTCCACTGGCCAGAGGAACAGGGTCCCAGCCCTCAGCTCTGCCTCTCTGAGCCCATTTCCAATATCTCCTGGGGATAGTGTTTCTGCACAGAAATGCCACCACCTCCCTGAGCCCTCCTCCGAGGGCCCTGAGGGCGGACGCTGCTGCTCCCATGGGGAAGCAGTTGATTATTCATCGAGTTTTAATTCCCAGAGCCATGGTCTCCCTGAGACTGTCTGAAGTTTGTGTGCAGTGGGTGGGAAGCAGAGAGGGAGAGAGAAATGGCCAGGCTCACTCATTTTTTTTTTTCCTTCATTGCCCAAATGTTTACTCAGCGTCTATTATATGTCACATACTGTATTTTCTGGTGGTGGCTACAGAGTAGAAGTCGGGCTCATTGGTTTACGGGCGACAGAAACACATCGCAAACTGACTCAAACAGAAAAAGAAGTATATTGACTTATGAAACTGGAACATCTGGGAGACTGCTGGTTTCAAGTCTGTCTTGATCCAGGGACAAGCACTGTACCTAGTCTGTTCGGGTAGGTGTATAGCAGAAAGCAAAACAGACAAGGGTCTCTGTCTTCTGGGGCTCACATTCTGTCTGTCCTGACCATCTCTTTTTCTGTGTTACTCCATCGTTCAGAGATTTGTCTATCTGTGTCGGCTTTCTTTTTAGACAGCCTCCTCCCGCAATGGCCACCTGCAATGCCAGTCTTACATTCTACCAGCTTAGCAACCATAACGAAAGGAAAGAAAGAGCCTCTTCTACATTATTTTCAGTGAAAGTCCAAGGGCAAACTCTGATTGGATTAGCCTGGATCACACGTCCAACTCTGAGCCAATCACTAAATTCAGTGGAATGGAAGTCACTGATTGGTCAGGCCCAAGTCACATGCTTAACCTTAGAGCCAGTGGTACAGGGCTGGGCTCTGTCCTGGTCAAAGAACGTAGACAAGGAGTACGTGGTGGGTGAGGGGCACAGTGTCTAAAGAAAAATTTAAAGAATGGCAGAGGTGGTGAGAAGATCGTGAGTAGGTAAACACGATGATATTTTACAGGGTGAACCTAATTCCTACCTCTTGCTCAGCAGCTGGGCTGGGATGGCAAAACTCAACTGGACTCATGTAGGTGACCCTGAGGAACCTCCACAATCAGAGGGAGACGATGCACCTGCAATCTGGCCCCGCCTCTGGTCTCCGACCTCCTGGCTCAGGTGACCATACCTGCCTTCGGTTCACCCCAGCTGACCCAGCCTCCGTCTGAGGGGTGAGGGTGGGCAGAGCTGTCCTGATGCTGCTGGGCTCACAGAGCACACGTTGGCTCAACTGCTCCCTGGCTGTGAGACCCTGAGTAAGTTTCCCAACTTCTCTTAGCCTCGTTGTCCTCATCTATAAAACGGGAATGATTAAACTGGCCTCGTGGCAGGGAGGGTTGCTGTGAGAGCTAATGACAGCTATGACTCTTCTGGCCTCGGCACACAGTAGGCACCAACTGAGTAGAGCTGTCGACAGCAGGTGCTCATGGAATGGCAGCCATTGCCGTGACCTCTCGTCTGGTGCTTTGTGGGTGGGTGATGGGTGTTGCTGGAGGGTTTGCCTCCGCCATCTGACTGTGACCCCCTCCAGCACAGGAACATGAGCGATCTTTCTCTCTGAGCCCAGAGCCCCGCACACGGCCTGACATTCCATGGTGGATCTGCTGAGTCATGGAAACTGGCTTTGAAAGGATGAAGGTCAGAGAGGGAGCTTTGTGGTCATTGTCCAACAACACCCAGGTCTTGAGCCTCTCTTGGTCGTCTATTCACAGTGCACTTGTCTCAGCAGGACACACATTTCTTGGCAGCAGAGGGAAGTTATTTAAAGTCCCTGTTAAGATGACTGAACCTTGATAGAACAGAGGAGTTGTCAGCACTGGGGCCCCAGAGGTGCCCGAGATGGGTAGGACACGTGTGTGGGATTTATTCCCAGCTTTTCAGAGACACTTTGCTTTATATTGTGCTCAGGGTGTGAAGGTGCCAAATGGCCCCAGTGGCACGAAGGGGCAGCCTTGTGCTCACAGCAGGTGGGCCTTTGTGAGTGACACTTCTGTCTTGGGGATGTGGGCAGCCTTATCTGACTTTTCCTTTAATCTCTTCTTAGAAGTTTGCAGAGAGCTGGGCTGTGAACTGCAGAAATGTGAGGAGATACTGTTTTGGCAAGAGCAAAAAATAGACATCAGCAGCAGCCACCGGATTAATCTGTCCAAACAGCATGGACACCTACTGTGTGATGGGCCCTGGGCTTACTGCTTTACAAAGGGCTCTGGAGAAGGAGGCAGGTGCATAGTAGGCTCCTGATAATTCTTAGCTCTACTCTAACTATGATGATAGTGACGGTGACAATTAATACTGGTGATGGTGACACTGGCTCTCCCATTTCCACATCCACTCTCCTGCCATCAGGTGTCAGCCCCTCGTCACTGGGCCATGTCCCCCAAGGCTCCGTCTCTAAGGATGGGCTTTATTCCTTCTCACTGGCTTAGTTCATCCTGTGACCCACATATCAGAGGAGGGGGCACATTTGCTCTGGTCAGGACTGCATCTTGCTCAGCTCACACTGGGAACTAAAGCTCCCTGCCTAGGCCAGTGCTGACGAGCATGAGCCTCTGTCTTTCGGTTTCTGGTCATGGTGCTCACAGTTCATAATCAGACCGATGTTTGTTCTCCCTCCTCTCCTCCCAAGGAGAGACCATCACAGACCAAGCACCATTTTCCTTTGCCTACCTGGGCACAGCTTTCCCATACAGACTTAGGGATTCTTGGACCACCCAAGGAGGGAAGAACTAGAGGATCATCTGGTCCAACCCCTTCATGTTCCAGCTGGTGACACTGAGGCCCGTTGTGGGCACTCGATCTGCCAGGGTCACACAGCACATTGGTGGCAGTGCAGGGGCCGGGACTCACTCTTCTGACCTGCAGCTGATACTCTCCCAGCTCTACCTTAGCCCACACAGACCCCAGGCCTGGGGTGCTGGCTGAACTCACAATTCCAAGTCTAGGATAGAAAAGGGAGGGGCGAAGTTAAACAGAATTATCTCAGTCTGTTTGGGCAGCTATAACAAAATATCATAAATTAAGTGGTTTACCAACAACAGACATGTAATTGTCACAGTTCTGGAGCCTGAAACATGCAGGATCAAAGTGCTGGCAGGTTTGGCATCTGGTGGGGGACGGGTTTCTGGTGCAGAGATGGCACCTTCTTGCTGTGTACTGACGTGGCTGAAGGGAAGGGACAAGGCAGCTCTCTGGGGTTCCTTTGATCAGAGAGGTGGATGGGGCTGGGCACAGTGGTGGCTCACACCTGTAATCCCAGCACTTTGGGAGGCTGAGGCAGGTGGATCACCTGAGATCAGGAGTTAAGATCAGCCTGACCAACATGGTGAAACACCATCTCTACCAAAAATGCAGAAAGTTGTTGGGTGTGGTAGTGTGCACCTGTAATTCCAACTACTTGGGAGGCTGAGGCATGAGAACGGCTTGAACCCAGGAAGCAGAGGCTGCAGTGAGCCAAGATGATGCCACTGCACTCCAACCTGGGCAACAGAGCAAGACTCTGTCTCAGAAAAAAAAAAAGAGAGAGAGAGCTAGAGAGAGAGAGGCTGTGACGGTGGAGGCCGTGTCATAATGAGCTGAAGTGTTCTCGGTGGAGGCGTGAGGGAGAGGTGGGGAGATGGGGGGTGGAGGCAGGCAGGGGCTCCCATGCCACGAACCCTATTCATGAGCGCCCTCTCCATGACTTAGTCACCTCTCAAAGGCCCCACCTCCTAATGCCTTCATCTTGGGAGGTGAGATTTCAACAGATGACTTTGGGGGGCCACTAGCATTCAGACCACAGAAGGAGGTGTGGACTTTTGTGGCAAGCAGGAAAATTAAGCCTCGTGAATAAAGGTCTTACGCTAGGCCCCTTATGCCCTGAAGTGGCCAGTGAATGAGTTTCTCCAGCCCTGACGGGGGCCAGCGGACAGACTTAACCCCATGAATGCCATGGCAGTGTGGGATGAAATTGGGACAGATGGGCTGGGCTTGGTGGCCCATGCCTATAATCCCAAGGCTTTGGGAGGCCAAGGCAGGAGGATTGCTTGACGCCAGGAGTTCGAGACCAGCCTGGGCAACAGAGCAAAATCTCCATCTCTACAAAAAATGAAAAAGTTAGTAGTGTGTGACAGTGCACATCTGTGGTCCCAGCTACTTGGGAGGCTAAGGTGGGAGGATCTCTTGAGCCTAGGACTTCAAGGCCACACTGAGCTGTGATTGCACCACTGCACTCCAGCCTAGGCTTCAGAATGAGACCCTGTCTTTAAAAAAAAAAAAAAAATACATAAAATGAAAAAAACTGTAATGGGCTCATGATGAAATGGGAAGAATAAGGTCCCTGTCGCTGGAGCAGTCAGCGTCAAGTGGCCAAGTGTTCTTTGTTGGAAAGGCCATTCACTATGAAATGTGCTGTTTTTACTATTGGTTCCATTTTCCCTTTTCAATGAAAGGACTGTGAGAACTTTCTTTTAGTTGCTGCTCTGGAACTTTCTTTGCAACCTCTGGAGAGTTTTCATAATGCAGGACGTTGCTAAGTGTGCAGGACACTTCGTGTTGCATGTCATGTTCCTCAAACATATTCAGCCATTGTTCTCAAAACACCAGGTACCGCCACCCAGAACCTGTGTTCTCCTGAGCCCAGTTTGGGAAATGCTGGCCTTTAAAAATCAGTGTGATTTAGGAATGAATGTTCACAGGCTTGGCTGGGCTTTCCTGAGCACCTGCACCCAGTGTTAGGAGGGGTGAGCCTGCGAGCACATGCCTACTCTGCTCCCCTGTCATATGTGGTAAGAAATCTTCCTCCAGAGGCACAGTGATTTTGGAGTCTCATCTCCCAGATCCCAACTCACCAAAATCTCGGAAGAGAAAGCAAATGGGCAGGGAAAACAATATCCCAAGACATCCATGGGCTTGCCAAGTTGCTCTTAGTAATTCAGGTGTTACCAATTTCATAAGAATGTTATTAATTTCATAAGAATGTTTCTCAGATATCTGTGCTGCAGGTCACGGGATCAGAATCTCGTTGCTGGAATTTTAGGGAGGCAGGAATCTCACCGGTGTATCTGGAACCCCTGTTCCAGGGGTTTCTGAGGCTTTTTTGTGACAGGTTTAGTGATCACATCGTCAAGGAGGTGGGTCACCCCCGCTGTTTCACATAAGAATTGGCCCAAGCCCCTCCCAGCCAACATCATCTGGCTTTCCATCACTGCCCTTCAGTGAGCACCCGCTACTCTCTGGTTGAAAAGCAGTCATATAACGGGACCTTCAAGGCCCCGTGGGACATGACCATGCCAGCCTCTCTGGCTTCATCCTGGTCCTTGTCCTGTTAGTCACCAGCCTCCAGCCACCCAGGTCTCCATGCAGTTCCTCCAGAGAAAGAATCATGCCCCTTCTCGCCTCTAGGCCTTTGCACATGCTGGTTCCTTGGCCTGATGTTCCTTCTTCCCATCTCTCCCCACACTTTATCTAGAACACTCTCTCCTTTTGTATCTCCACTAAAAAGCCACTTCCTTCCTTCCTCTCCTGCCCTTGACCTGAGGAGACACAGACCCCTTGATGAAGTAGTCAAATCTGTTCTTCACTGTTTGAGGTCTGTCTTCCTCCTAGACTGGAAGCTTCCTGAAGGCAGAAATTGCTTCTGTCTTGTGGCCGCTGCTGCCTTCTTAGCGTTGAGCCAGGGCCTGACATACAATAGATGCTCAATAAAGTGTTTGTTGAATAAACACCAAAAAGAATGAGTGAATGAATGAGTAACCTTTGTCTGACCCATCGCTGTCAATTTCCAGAGCTCTGCAGGGTTTGTACGGATTCAAACCTCCGAAGAACATGGTCCCAGCCATGGGACCCCCTGCCTGCCTGCCCCTTGTCTCCCCTCCTCTCCTCCCCATCATGACTCCACTAGCAGCACTTCAGCTCATCATGGCCCAGCCTCAGCAGTCACTCCTGCAGGGAGTTTCTTCCTATACACAGAAGTACAACTCCTTCCTCGCTGGACCTCTGGGGCTTTCTAGGCTGGAAGAGCAAATATTCATCTTGTGCACCCTTTCCCACTCACATCACCCACTTAAAGAGAAAGGAGGCCATCCAGGATTCGACTTAGAGCCAGCTGCTTGTGGGGCGAGTGGGTAGGAGTATTTATTCACACTAAGTGAGCATTTACTATGTGCCAGGCACTATTCTAAACCCAGCAAAGGTTTTAAATCACTTAACCTTCTAGAAAACTCTAGAAGTTTATAATTTCCCCCTTTATATGTGGGGAAACTGAAGCACACAGCAGTTACAGAAGTTGTCTGAAGTTCGCCAGGCAGTAGCCGGTGCAGTGGACATTCCGGGCTAGGCTCCTGCACACCGCATGGCAGGCCTTCTTCATCTGCTTACAGTGGTGTCACCAAGGACTGGGCCAGGTGACTCTTCTCCTGGGCCTTTAGGCATAAGCAAAGGGCAGGACTCAGTGCCTTGTACTTAGCTGTGTGAAGTCAGGGTTAGGGTGTGACAGCCCGAGAGGGAGGAGTAGGAAGAGGAGCTGGCATTTTGGGGGATGGTAGAGAGAGCCCTGGAGGGGTGGTCAACACCAGGGCAGCAGGTCGGGGGCCACAGAAGTGAGAGGCCAGCCAGGGAGATCTCCGGAGCCCCAGGCAGGGGCATCTGTTTCCATTTTACTTTTTGTTGTTGTTGCTTTGGGGGAATTTTTTTTTTCCAATAAATGAAAGCATTTCTTTAAGAAAAAGGCACATGTTCCTTGAATAGGTAAGAAAAGCTCCCCATCTGTCCCCTCCCTTTTTGAGGGAGGATCCCCTGTGGGAACTCATACCAGTACCCCAAAAACGTTCAGCAAAGCAACCAGTAGCCTCCCTGACCCCTTGCTCTGCTTCCCCAGCAGCTGGGATGAAGACATTCCGCACAGATCATTTGATCTTCGGGTCCTTCAAGGCTGACTCCAAGCTCTTCACATCCCAGATACTCATGCCACCGTCCATGCCAGTGGTGCAAACTGTGAGCACTTGGCTTTGCCCTCGCTGAGCACCGAGACCTGGCTGACGCTATTCTTGTGCAGCGAGTCCGGGCCCGAGCCCGCGGCCATGCCGCCCTCAGAGCTCGCCTTCTTGTCGAGGTTCTGGAAGCGCTCGCGGGCCATCAAGCCGCGCTGGGAGCTCTGCTTGGGCACATCCAGCCGCCCGCCAAGCTCAGCGTCCCCGCAGCGGCGTCATAGGCGAACAGCACCGGGAAGCAGTCGTGGCCCGCTGCCACCCGGCTGTTGTCTGTGATGAAGGTCAGCGCCAGCAGCGGCAGTAGAAGATGGCTGTCGCGACCCTGGCCTCCATGTTACTTGCTTTGATGCCTCGGTCGCCCGCACTTTGACCTCGCCTTGTGGAATGTCAGCGGCAGGTCACAGTCTCCTCTTTGTGGTCCTGCAGGAAGTGGAGGAGGCTGGTGGGCTCCCTAGGCTTGGGTAATGTGGGGCAGAGAAAGGCCAGTGGTTGCAGGAGGCCAGCCCGAGAGCGTTTGGGGGGTTCAGGTGAGAGCTGGACCCAAGAGCCGCAGGTGCTAAGACACTGGCCACCCCAAGAAATCCTCGGCCGGGAGCCCCACATCTCAGGGGTTTCAGGCCGAGGTCCTGTGCTGTGCACATTACGCCTGGGCCGCTCGGGAAGCTCTTGGCCCCGGGGACATGGGAGTTCTGCCCGGCATGTGAGCAAGCTTCTCTCCCTCCCAGCCCCGCCTCCCACCTCCCCTCCCTCAGCATCCGGAGAAGCGCGAATGGACTCCCTGACTCGCGGTTCTGTTTCCATCCGTCTCCACTGAGATATTTGCCCAGCGAATGAAAACACGTGTATCCATCAGAAACTTGGGAGCCGACGCGACCGTTTCCGTGTATCTGTCTTCCAGGCCTCGCAGAGCCCCAGGGAGGGGCAGAGCTCAGTGGCTGGAAGCACCTTGGCCATAAGAGGGCGATCTTGCATCAGCAAAACGATACTGTGCGAGGTCCCGCAGGGCGCGCTTTTCCCGACCTAGTCCGCCTCCCCCGTGCCACTGCCACCCCCACGGCCATCATGAAGTTTTAGGATGGCTTCACTGTAGAGCGTCCAGGCCACCGGGGACAGGAGGACGGATTTGATGAGGCTTCACAAGCCCCTCTGCTTGTTACTATTTTTATGGAGGGAATGGATCGAATCCTGACTCATTCTGTCAGCTCGGATCTTCTCAATGAAGCTCTTGCCAATCATTAATTGATCAATGTTTTTTTTTAAAAAAAAAAAAAAAAAAAAAAA
>NW_016107354.1:12843103-12915517 GCF_001604975.1 Cebus imitator | reverse complement strand
AAAAAAAAAAAAAAAAAAAAAAAAAAATCTCACCCAGGACAAGCTACAGACTCAGAGAAAATATTTGCCAAATATGTATCTGATAAAGATACTCCCAGAACACATAAATAACCTTCAAACTCAACCATATTAAAAGGAAGACCCTAATTATGATGGATTTTCTTCAAGCAGACGCATCACCAGTGAAGAGATGGAGTGAGCAGTAAGCTCACTAAAAGATGCTCAATATCCTAGCCATCAGGAAGGACAAAATAAAACCACAGTGGGATGTCACTTCACCCCCACGAGGATAGAAGAGCTGTGGGGATGAGGAGTGACTGGGCTCTTTTCGGGAATGCAGAACATAAAGCCATCTTGGGAAACAGCCTGGCAGTTTCTTAGAAAGTTTAACACACGCCACCATATGATCTGGTCATTCTGCTCCAAAGTGTTTACCCGTGACAGAAGAAGACATATGTCCATACACACATTTGTGCACAAATGTTCTAGCAGCTTTATTTATAGCCACAAACTGGAAATGATCCAAATACCCGTCAACAGGTGAATGGAGGAACAAAATGTGATTCATCCATGTGATGAACATTCTTCAGCAATAAAAAGAAAGGAAATGTTGATACATATCACATAGAGGAATCTCAGTGTAATTACGTGGAGTGAAAGAAACCAGACAAGGAAGAGAACATGCTGTATGATTCCAGCAGATACAATTCTAGAAAATGAAAACTAACTGATAGTCGTGGAAAGCAGATGAATCATTGTCTGGGGCAGAGGAGGCAGGTAAGGCAGTGAGTGTTGGGAGAGGGGATGACCCAGGGGCAGGGGACCTCATCTGGGGGTGATGGGTGTGTCTGTTACCTGGACTGTGATGGTGATTTCACAAGTATGAACACAGGTCAAACTCATCAAATTGGTATGTGAAATATATACAGTTTATTGGAAATCAGTTGTAGCATAATAAAGCTGTTTAAAAATTTTGAAAGGATACTACAGGCAGGCTCGGTGGTTCACACCTGTAATCCCAGCACTTTGAGAGGTTGAGGCGGTGGATCATGAGGTCAAGGTCAGGAGTTCAAGACCAGCCTGGCCAAGATAGTGAAACCCTGTCTCTACTAAAAATGCAAAAATTAGCAGGACGTGGTGATGGGCGCCTGCAATCCCAGCTACTGGGGAGGCTGGGGCAGAGAATTGCTTCAACCTGGGAGGCAGAGGTTGCAATGAGTCAAGATTGTGCTACTGCACTCCAGCCTCAGCGACAGAATGAGACTCCATTTCAAAAAAATAAAAAGAATAGAAAGGTTACTACATTGTGGAGTCCTGTGAGCTTTGAAAGACGAATGCATCTTATGCATCTTGGCTCATGAAAAAGTGCATCATTGGTCCCCAATTTCTTGTCCCCTCTCCAGCAGCACCGTTTTCCATGTAACTTTGCAGTGCTGTGGGTGGGCAGCGCGTCCTGCCCCTTGGCAGAAAGCAGATGGCTCCCCCATATGACTTGCTTCGGGCAGTGGGGTGTCAGTAGACGTGACGCTTCTGTGACGCACTTGGGCTGGCTCTTGCCTCTTACCACTGCGGTGAGAATAGGGCTGGACAGCCTTCACGAGATGAGAGACGCACGGAGCAGAGCCAAGTTTCTCCCGTCACCCCATCCAAGCTCAGCTACATCAGCCAAGGTCAGCCTACATCAGCCAGCAACCATGGAACCCCACAGACATGTAAGTGAGTCCAGCCAAGAGCCGCAGAGCTGCTAGCCAACCTATAGCTGACCCCAGAGGAGCAAGCAATAAATGTGTTTTGACATTAGACAGTGAGGTTCTCTGGGTTTTGTTAGGCAGTTTTATTGTAGGACTAGGTAACTGATTCAGGCCCTATTAGAACAAACAGTCTGGGGCTATCTGGGAAGACTTCCTGGAGGAGGTAAAGTGAATTGGGTTTTGTTGTTGCTGTAAGTACATATCTTACTTTACTTATTATTATTTTTTATTTCTATAGGTTACTGGGGAACAGGTGGTATTTAGCTACATGACTAAGCTGTAGTGGTGATTTGTGAGATTTTGGTGCACCCATCACCCAAACAGTATATACTGCACCCAGTTTGTAGTTTGTAGTCTTTTATCCCTCACCCCCTTTTCAACCTTTCCCCCGAGTCCCCAAAGTCCATTGTGTCATTCTTATGCCTTTGCATCCTCATAGCTTAGCTGCCACTTGGGTTTTAATAGTGAGTGTGAGGTGGCCAGAGGGACAGCAATGGGAAGGCAGCAGTCCACAGGCTGGAGAGAGCTTAGTTCAGGACACTGGGACCATTGCTCAGTGCGACTAGAGCCAAGGGTGGTCCATGGAGGGGGGATGGGATGGAGAGAGAGGTCTGCCCCCATCCCAAGAATCTTGAATGCCAGGCCCGGGCATTTTTAGACAATACAGGCCCTGGCAGGTTTCCAGTGAGGCTGGCCTTTTAGAACAATCATTCACATAGCCAGGGCAGAGGGTAGATTAGAGCCAATAAGAGCTGAAGCTGAGGCTACAGTGCAGGTGAGCGAGGATGGTGGCCTAGACGCTGGCTGGGATGGAGATCCTGTGAGAGCCATTTGAGGGACAGTGACCCGAGGGGGTGTTATGTGGCTGGTGCTTCCTTTACAGAATTTTCCCTATTCCTGCCTCATCCCAACTGGGCCATAAAACTCATGGCCTGCATCAAACACACCCCTCCCTGTAGCCAATTAATTTCATTTGGCCATCAATTTGTAAAGATTTACTAATCAATAAGAGCTGGGCAGTATCTTTTAAGGCTCCAAGCGCAGAGGGTGCAATGATCCTCACAGGATGCTTGCAAGGTGATTGTATTGATAAGACCCCTGGTTTACCTCCTATGTTATTGCGAGTTACATGAGACTAAATGCGTCCTTTCGTAATCAATCCACATCTAATTACCATTACAGATTGATTAAATGGGAAGGATGCACTCGTGTGGCATAAAGGAGGAGGTTTGTAAGAAGGTGCAGTTGACGTCGATGAATGGGGCTTCAGCTTCCCACTTGCTGCTCTATGAACTCCCGCAAGCTTTGCAGGAGCTACGTAGCCGGGAGAGGTTGCAAGTTACTGAATTGCTACCATCTAGCTAGGTTTGTGGCTTCAGGCAATTCACAAAACCTCTGTGGGTTGCATTTTCCTCTTCCTTAAAAGGAGGGTAGTAATATCAAGTTTTTTCCTTTCAGACCTGCTGGGAGATAGTCTCCCTCCTACCTGTCCCCACTCCAGCCTGTAGCCTCTGCAGACAAAGGGCTCTTCTCAGTCCCTGGGGCAGGAAAGAGGGACTATGTTTCCTCTTCTGGGCTCCCTGTGGCCTAATCACAAGCCCCACCTTGTAGAGAGGGCAGGACTAGTGCCCTGTATCAAAAACCTGCCTGGAAGACTTAGCTCCTTGACATCTAAAATAATCTCCAAAGATTCATCATCATCTAATATTTATTCCGGAGACTGGAGCATGCAGATAAGGTGAGTGTGTGATGGCAGACATGCAGAAAGAATTTCCAGTATCTAAGCCACGAAGTGCCACACTCGCATGGCGTATTGTGAGGTTGGCCGGAGGACCCAGGAAGAGGAAAAGAACTCACTCTAAGATGGTGGTGCATTCTGATGGGAGTTTCTGCAGTGACAGAGGTGCTTCTGAGGATGCCAGCATTTTAGAGCTTCATAGTCATCAAAACCTAGACTCTTATATCACTGAGTTTTAGAATCTTTAATAGGATCTCAAACTATAAAACCTAGAGTCATATGTCAGAATCACAGAATTTGCCTAAACACCCAAACAGCAACCAAGTCATTCCAACACGTGAGGGCAAAGCCCTCCAGGCAGAGGGAAGAGCAAATGCAAAGGCTCTGAGGCAGGAGTGTGTGGGATGCGTTTGGGGAAGAGAAAGCTCTTGTTTGACCTCCCTGGGCTGCTAAGAGCCCGAGGCTTTGGGGCATATCAGGAATAAGGAGAGGATGCTCCCCCCAGGGCTGGGCAACTTGAGGGCCGGAACCCAGTACACAGCAGGTGCTGATGAGAAGCCTGAAGACATTCAGTTCAGGGCCCTACATGGTCAGAGAGACCCTGACATGGGGAGAGACAGCCTGGGTGTGAGGAGCCTGACTGGGGGCCAGGTGAGGGAGGGGGAGGGACAGGTCCTGGCCTATTTCCTCTTGGAGAAGAGAAGGGGGTGCCTTCCAGGGGCCATTGGTGTAAGGTTTGGGCTGCACTCGGAGGCCCCAGGTATAGCCCCAGATCATAAGGCGGTGGGTCCCCAGATTATCAGGCAGTGGGTCTGGCCAAGTGGATAGGAGGATCGCCAAGTCACACAGACCCAAACTCAAGGCCAGGCTCAGTCAAGGACCCCCTATGTGACCCTGGGCCACAGGGGGCACCAAGAGAGTAGAGGACAGCCTGATGAGTGGGCTCGGGATTGTTCAGGATTTGCTTCTGTGGCACTCGAACGAGCTCAGAGGGAACCGGCCAGAGGCTGGGGTAGTACCGGCATCCTGGGGGCGCTTTTGAAGGACAATGCTCATCTAAACGTGGACGTTCTGGGAGGCTCCATTTTGGTCAGTAACCTCAGGGTCATGCTACATGGAAACGCCACAAGAGGCAGAGGTGGGAGGGCTGAGGGGTGGGGGGAGCATGGAGTCAGGAGAGGCGAGGAGAGAGTCACCTGGGACATGCATACGTGGGCCTCTAGAGGATTCAGAGAACACTAATAAATGCCCACTAACCGAGCACCTCACCTACTGTGTGCCAGTTTACGCATGCATTCACTTGCAACTTTTCACACCTACTGTGTGCCTTGCCCCAGGCTGTGACTTGGAGAGACGAATGGGACTGAGACAGATTCGGTCCATACCTTCGTGGGGCTGTTGCTCAGGCGAAGCAGATGGAGGTAAAAGCCCTTCATTAAACAAGTGAGATAATGATAGATTGAGGGGCCTGCCATAAAGCAAACCGGAAAGGGCCAGGATAGAACTTTGCCTCCTCACTCAATCCTCCAAAGCGTCCTGTATTTACAAGATCCTATTCTAAGCCCATTGTACAGCTGAGAAATCTGAGGCCCAGAGAGCTGAGTAACTTGTTCCAGGCCCATGGCTGAAAGCGGCAGAGCCAGGACCTAAGCGGGCAACCAGCAGACACGACAGACTGCAGCTGCTCAGCCCCACCCCACGCCTCTCCCTAGGGACAGGTGTTCTCAGTGGGTGTCGGGAACCTGCCTCGTACCACGGGGACCACAGAGCAGGCGTTCCCCTGGGTGAAAGGGGCTGTAGAGTGAGGGAACCTGGGTCTGAATTCTGCCTCCTTCACTTGCTGGTTGTAGGATTCTCAGTGTGTTTACTGCCTTTCTCTGCATCTCAGTTTCCTCCTCTGAAAAATGGGAATGATGACCTCTATCTTGTAGGGCTGCTGCAGGGATCAAATACAAGAAAGATGTAAAGTGGTTCTAGTCAGTGTTGAAAATGCTCTTCAGAAACACAGGGTAGGAGGGTTAAAAGATGTGCTTCAGCCAGGTGCGGTGGCTCATGCCTGTAATCCCAGCACTTTGGGAGACCGAGGTGGGTGGATCATGAGGTCAGGACTTCAAGACCAGCCTGGCCAAGATGGTGAAACCCTGTCTCTACTAAAAATACAAAAGTAGCTGGGTGCGATGGCAGGCACTCGTAATTCCACCTACTTGGTGGGCTGAGGCAGGAGAATCGCTTAAACCCGGATGGTGGTCGGGGAGGCTAGTGGAAATTGCAGTGAGCCAAGTTTGAGTCACTGCACTCCAGCCTGGGCAACAAAGTGAGACTCCATGCAAAAAAAAAAAAAAAAAAAAAAAAAAAAAAAGATGTGCTTCACGTATTTGAAGAAGGCCTGTGTTCCCCTCTCTCTCATCGCTTTCAGAAGCTTTTCCCGTAGCCACACACATGAGGTGGAAAGAAACCTTGTCCAGGAGCCGGAGGACATGGAGGTTCTAAACCTCTGCTGTGTGGGCTGCAGCAGGCCACTGCTCTTCTCTGACCCTCGGTTTCCTCATCTGTAAAACTGGAACATGATGCCCCCTGGAGGCCACTGTAAGAGTTGAACACGGTGATGTAAATTGAGGGCCAAGCATGGAATCAACACAGACCACACACTAAAATACATCAGGCTGTTTCATTTGGCGAAAGGTGTTCAGTTCTCTCTTTTAAACTCATACATTTTTTGCCTTCTAAATATGCAGTGGGGCAGGAAAAGCAATGAGTCTGGAAGACAGAAATTCCCATGCCTCAATTCTCTCCTGTGTCTCAGCTTTGCATTGTACCTTGGGTGAGTCATTGGACCTCCCTGACTCTCTGTATCTTCATCTATAAGATAGAGAAAATTATGCTTACTCCTAAACTATAATGTTTCACAAGACCCAGCGAACCTCACAAAACGCCCCCAAAAGGCAGGCAGGATGAGGAGTTCTCCCTGTTGAGCTGTGTGAGCTGCCCAGATTGATATGCCTAGAAGGCATCCCATTTGGAGGTAAACACTTTATTCCCGAACACATTTATGTAAAATTAATGGCATTACCTGTTCTCTGCATCTTTTAATTGCAAAGCCAATTAACTTTAAAATGCTCAGCATGTGGCCAAGGGAAGGGGAGGCAAAGACCAGGCTGACTTTGCAAACCCTGTGTCATTTGTGGTGGCCACAGCAGCCCTGGGAAGTCCCAGCCATCCCCATCTGCTGGCCGAGGAGACCCTGTGGGATTCCAGGAGACTCTAGGAGATAGAGCCTGGGGCTGGCAAGTCCTAGCACAAGTGCACTGGGTGGCCATGGGCCAGGTGATGGAGTGGACATTCCCCAGTGGTGGCCAGAATGATGCAATATCAACTGCCCCTCACCTAGCAGCCCCATTCCCCCTACCCTGTTCTTTGCTTCCCTCTGCCCTTCCCACTGCCTGACTGGCTGCGTAGCTGTTTGTTTGTCATCTTTCTCCTCAGTAAAATGTTGATTCCACAAAGACATGTCTATTGCACCTACTGCTGTGTGTCTGGGGCCTGGCACATGTAGGAGCTCAGACAAATGAATGAATGAATGAACAAATGAACTAATGAACTTCAGCTCATTTGAGAGGGCATTTTCACAGAATCAAATGGTCCCTGGTGGGATCAACGGTCTTTTTTTTTTTGTTTTTTTTTGTTTTTGAGAGGGAGTTTCATGCTTGTTGCCCAGGCTAGAGTGCAATGGCACAATCTCAGCTCACCACAACCTCTGCCTCCCGGGTTTAAGCAATTCTCCTGCCTCAGCCTCTCTAGTAGCTAGGATTACAGGCACCCGCGACCATGCCCAGCTAATTTTGTATTTTTAGTGGAGATGAGGGTTTCTCCATGTTGGTCAGGTTGGTCTTGAACTCCCAACCTCAGGTGATCTGCCCGCCTCGGCCTCCCAAAGTGCTGGGATTACAGTCATGAGCCACCTCTTCCGGCTGGGATGAATGGTCTTAAGGGAAAGGGTGTTCACTCTACTCCTGCAGGCATTTGCCAGTCCTTAGGTTGAGGGAACACAGGCGTTGGCTGAGGGGAGATATTTATTCTTAAAATCTTTTACCCAGCCCCACGTTTGTACCCCTTTCTGTCTGCTCTGCCCAGAGATTTTAGGCTCCTCTGTCCCAGGGGAAGGGAGGGACTGGGTATCAATCAAGCATGAGCTCAGCTGTTTCTTAACTAGCTGTTTAACAGCTTACTTATTTGCGACTCAATTTTCTCCCTTCCTGCGACTTTCAGGGCTGTGAAGAATGGGGAGGAAATATGCTCGTGAAGGAAAAACGCGCACACACAGAGTTCGTGACATCCCACCCCCCACCCCCGTTTCCAGCGTCTGTGAATGCACACTGTACTGGCTGATGGCTACAAGGAGGGGCCTGGCTGCAACTGAGCTTGTGCTGGGAAAGAGGCCCAGGATGCAGTCTCCATTGGCCAAGCGTGACCTGCTCGGCCATATTCAAACAATCAGTTCCAAGCAGCCCCAGGAGGGAGGTGTGGGCAACAAGGGGCAGCAGGGAGTGGGCAGGTGGGGAGAATAACGTATGAACCCCCTCTCTTCCTTCCAGGAAGCCTCACTCCTCTGCTCGGGCTGCCGCACCACAATTCAGAGAATATCTTGATCTCTCAACACAAGCAGCCCATGAGATATTCACACCTTTGGGGTGGGGAGGATGAGATCCAGGTGACCTTCTGTGACTCCTCCTCAGTGCGGACGCACTGGCCTGGACGGAGAGCCTGCCAGCCAGCTCTGCTGCTGGTTTTCTGCAAGGCCCAGGTTTGGCACAGGCGGTGCAGGTCCTCTGAGGTAGGGGTAGGGGCAGTAGGGGGGTGTCTGGCAGAAATCAGTGTTGAGGAAAATTGTGATGACTCATCAGCGAATCAGGGAAAGAACTGCAGCTTCCCCAGGTGAGGAGCCCTTGAAGTGATGGATGATTCCTGGATGCTCCTGCCCTAGAGTTTGCCTTTCTCTGAAGGTGATGTATTCAAAAGCAGCTCTAATGAGCCTACAGTGGGTTACAAGGCAGCCACTGGCTGGCTGCCTCCCCTCCTCCTGCCCAGCCTTCACCTGCTAGGTACGGATCATAGGAGAGACACTTGGATAAACTCAAAGACTCTTCAGGGACAGAACCAGCAAGGGGAGTCACTGGGGCTGCCCCAGGAGGAGCTGGGTCAGCCTGGAAAGATGGGTGCCAGGATGAGTTCTCTACCCCAGCTGCCCACGCCCAGAGCAGTGCTGTGAGGGCCCAGTGATGGACCACCTCCTCCTCCTCCTGGCTATGATGCTGTGGTGGTCCATGGCTGTGCCTGCCCCTCTCTAGCCCAAGCAGCCACACACAGCAGAGGGAGGAACACGGGAGGTAGAGCCCGTGGACCTGGTCCAGCCCCATCATGTGACATCAGCAGGTCCCTGAGTTGCTGTCCGTAAGCTGGGGCTAGTGGTGACACCAATCTCATTGCAATGAGTATGTCCTCCATGGAGCTCTTGGGACGCCTTTCACAGCCAGCCCCATGCCCTGCCTGCAGCCTGGCAGATGCGGACAGTGGTAGAGAGGACAGAGTGGGTTTCGGAGGGAGCCAGGCCTGGGCTCAAGTCCTGTCTCAGCGATGGCTCCTTGGCAGGTCCCTAACCTCCTCTCTGTGCCTCATTCTCCTCATCTGTAAAACGGGGTTAATGCCGCTGCCATCGCGCAGGGGCGGGATGAGGTGAAATGAGCTATCGAAAGAACATGCAGGCACACAGCAAGTGCTCAAGAAATAGCAGCTCTGCTGATTATCATCGTCATCATCATCATCTGATCTTTCTCTCTGCAGCACTAAAATATTATGTAATTGGGACCATACTGTATACTCATTTCTCTTCCCTCACCATTCTGTCATCAGCATTTTCCCCACATCATTGAAAATTCCTCAAAAGCGTGATGTTAATAGCTTCGTAATTGTACCTCATTTAGATGCACCATCATTTACCTCACCATCCTCGACTGTCAGATGCTCGGAGGCTTCCGGGGCTGTTCTCATACACATCAGGCTGCCATGAACATTCAGGCACCATTTTCCTGGGTCCCTGACCACTGCCAGCACAGATTCCTGCAGTTGGGGCTGGGGCATCAAGAAATGGGATGCATCCTAGGCTGGGAGTCTTTATCACTTAGTCGCTTTCCTGAAGTCACCCTGACTGGCACCCCCTGCATGGGGGTTGCCTGTCCCCCCCAGCCAGAGCCCCTGCCTGGGGCCCCTGACTCCCAGCAATGTGATCGTCAAATCAGATCCAGGGGCCCCAGGAAGCCTCATGACAAACAAGTGGCAGGCTGGAGTCAGGGCAGCTGGTCCCATCCCACCTGCCCTTTTGCTCCAGGTACAAAATCATATTCGGGAGGCCCCAGCCTGAGAGGGACCGGGGTAGGGGGGTGGTCTCAGAGGCCACCTGCCTGAGGGACTAGAGCCTCACAAGACAGGCTGTTGGCTCTTCAGACGTCCGGGTCCAAGTCCCTGTGAGTTCACAAAGTGAAACTCCTGTTTCTTGGGCCTCCTGGACAAGGTGGCATGTCGGGGCTTTCTGGGACCCCCAGGGGCTTCCTGTGACCCCCAAGGGCCTCCCTCCAGTCTGGCTCCTCATACCCAGGCAGGTCCAGGGAGGTGCTCACGGCCAGCTTGCTTTCAGACACAATGACACAATAAAGCTGGTCCCCAGGGACCCTCGGGAGCTCCTCAACAGCCAAAGGGGGAACCCTGAGGAGGATTTCAGGCTGCAGAAGAGGCTGGGGAAGGGAAGGAGGTCAGTGGCTGAAGGTCGGCAGGATGAGGACAGCTTCCTGTGGGCGGAGCCATCCCAGCCTGTGGGCGGGGCCAGCCTGGCCCAGAGAATTAACCATTTTAGAGACAGAAATGGGGTCACAGCATCCAGTCAGGTGAGAGTTCACCTAGGAGGACCCAGGCTCGCGGTGAGGGGAGGCTGCCCTGGCCTACCTTCTCCCACCACCTTGAGAGCCTCTTTCATGGCCTAAGAAATGGGGCAGACACCCCTTTCCTGGGGGAGGCAAAGGAGCCATTTGCAAGTATAAGGTACCTGCCAGCTTCCAGCACTGTTCATTGTTTGAGACTCCCGTGGCCCCTCCCAGTTGGTGTGACACATGTGAGTTGGAGCTTGGGAGGGCACGGTGCAGGGCCTGGACTGAGGCTGCCTGGAGAGGAAGATACTGTGCTTTCTATTGTGCCCCCCTGCCCCAGAGCCATGCCCCTCCCCAGCCCTTGCCCCCTTCCCTTCCGTAATCATTCACTGAGCCGCTGCTGGGCACCCCGGGCTACGGTGGCTGCCACAGAGTGGTGGCCGCGCCATCTATGACCAGGGACAGCTGTGATCCATCTTCGCCCCCAGAGCATGCCTTGGGAGGAGGAAGGGGGCTGCCCTGAGGAAGGAGAGGGAAAAGGAAGCCTCAAGATGCAGAAGTGGAAACAGAATCCGTCAGGCCCTCCCCCTGGGCGGCCAGACGAGCAGCCACAGAGGACAGGTCCACCTCCTCACGCCTCGCCTGCAATTGGCTCCGCAAACACTCACCTTGGGAATTCACCAGGGAATGGGGTGAGGGTTCTAGGCCCTCCGGCCTGCGGTGAGACCCTAGGCAAGTGCTGCCTCCGCTCAGGGTGTCAGTGTCTGCACAATGCTGTGGTTGGGGCGGCTCGGGGGCTCAGGTGTTCTCAACCTTGACTGTGCATTAGAGCATCCTAGAACAGGATGGGACGTTTAAGGACACAGATATCTAGGCCTTAAGCCCAGAGGTTCTCACTTGCAGTCTGCAGCTGTGTGATGTGACATTCCGGTCAAGAGCCAACAGTCCTGGGCTCCAATCCCTTGTCAGCCTCTCATCAGCTGTGTGACCTTGGGCAAGTACCTGCACCTCTCTGAGCTTCTCTTCTGGTGACTGAGGACAGTCAAAGTACCTGCTGCTTGGGGATGTGGGAGGACGTTTGGGACCAGTGACTCCAAAGTGCTCATCCAGGGCTCACACTGGAGCCCAGTATCTGTCACGACTGTCACTGGAACCCTGGTCATGTGGACTTGGCTGTGCCCAAGGGTCCCATCCTGGAAGGACATGCTCCACGCCTTCTGGGGATTCCCCGGGCTCTCTCTGGACACTCTCACCCCACTTGCTGGCCTTGCTGTGTCTCCTTCCACAGGGTCTGCAGCAGCTCTGCCTGTTCGCTCCTCCTGATCAATCTTCCTGTTCTTCTCCCACTTAACAAACAGCCTCACTTAAAAAGCCATCTGGGAGGATGGATGACACAAGGCACAATTTGCAGAATAAGTTTTCAGAGATAGGAGCTGAGGAAATAAAGGCACTTACGATTCCAATCTCATTAGGGCCCATAACTCTGACTGTGGAGGAGAATCGCATTCCTGTGTTCCCTGCTCCCCATGCCCGGCTGTCTTCTCTGTATTCTGAGCTCCATCACCATCTGTTTTCTGGGGGGCCTGCTCCGGTGTCTCTGGTTGCTTCCCTCCCTCGGGATAAACCCCATCTCTCACCAGGGTGGGCAGCATCGGGGCTTTTCTAATTCAATTCTGTCTCCTGTGTAGTCGCTGGCCCACCTCAGGTGGCTGCTCTCTTCCCCTCCAGGAGTCCTGGGGAAATGTCTGTCTTCTGCACAGTCTCCCAAGGCAGATTGGACAATGGGTGAGAAGAAGGGATGTGCCCAAAGTTGGGATGGATGGGCGGCCCTGGGGAGGGGAATGAGCTCCCCATCACTGGAGGTGTGCAGAGAGGCTTTGCAGGAGGCAAACAGCAGTGAGGCTGAGACCATGGGCTTCAGAGGCCCAGGGATCTGGGCCAAACCCCGGCCATGCCCTACCAGGTGCCTGACCTTCAGTCACTGACTTACCCTCACTGAGCTGCAGCTTCTTCAACTGGAAAATCAGGCAAAATAATCATTCCTACTTCCCAGGGTTGTCATGGGGACTAAATGACATGTGTGCAAGGCGCTGAGCACAGAATGCACATTATCATACCCGGGAGGAGGAGGTGGTCAAGATTTTGACACTGAAGAGATTTAAGATTCAGTGTTTCTGTGATTTTAAAAACCAGTCACTGAGAGCCTATGATTCAAGTATCCTAAAATTATAAGACTTCATTAGATGCTAAGGCTTTCAGATAGTATGGTTTTATTTTGCTTCTCATCTAAGGCTGGAGAAATTGAAGGTGATGTGATCCCAAGACCAATGCTTCATTTCCCTGGCAGCAGCACCTGTCCCCGCCCGGGCTGTCTGCTACATCCTGAGCATCCAGATATTTCTGTCCCTGGTTCCTCTTCAGAGCTTGTCTTTTTATTTCCACTTGCCTGACTGCTTCTGTTTAGTGCCCTTTGCTCAAATCCAGCCCTGGCTTCTGAGGCCTTTGTCCTGGACGTGCCAACCCTGCACCCTGCCTTTCCTGCGTCACCTACCACCTCGTCTACTCCCCAGCTTGGCCAGTTGTAATCCTACCCCGTCTTCTTGGAAGCCAAGGTCAAAAGGAGAATTTCTATGAGGTTTCTTTCAACTTCCAGTGGGAATCAATGTCCTGTGGCACAAGCCTCCAGCGCACCTTGTTTAAATGACTGCATAGCAGTTATCACAGTCTGGCTTCTTAGTGTTGTTGGGGAAGAAGCTTCTGCCCTCATCTCCATGCAGGACCCACATCTGCTGTCCTTCCAAGGCTCTGCCACACTTTCCCAGACTTCCTCCTCCCCTCAGGCCCACCTACTCACCTCGCTTTCTCTCCTCATTCCTTAAAGCTTGCTGCTTCTATGAACTGACTGTGTCCCCTCAAATTCATGTACTGATCCCTAACTCAAAATGTGATGGCATTTGGAGATGGGGAATTTGGGAGGAAATTAGATTCAGATGAGGGCGTGAGGGTGGAGCCTTCTGGTGGGGTTGGTGCCCTTGTAGGAAGAGACTGCAGTGAGCTTATTCTCTTTCTCTCCATCCTGTGAAGACACAGAAAGACGATGACCATCCACAGCCAGGAAGAAAGCTGGCGCCCTGATCTTGGAATTCCAGGCTCCAGAACTGTGAGAAAATAAATTTCTGTTGTTTAAGCCACCAGCCTGTTTCAGTTATGGCAGCTTAATATGGTTTAACTCTGTGTCCCCACTCAAATCTGGAATTGTACCTCCCACAATTCCCATGTGTTGCGGGAGAGACCCAGCGGGAGGTAATTGAATGATTGGGGTGGGTCTTAGTGAATAAGTCTCAAGAAATCCAATGGTTTTATAAAAAGGAGCTGCCCTGCACGAGCTCTCTCTCTCTCTTTGCCTGCCGCCATCCGTGTAAAACGTGACTTGCTCCACCCTGCCTTCTACCATTGATTGTGAGGCCTCCCCAGCCATGTGGAACTGTAAGTCCATTAAACCTCTTTCTTCCCAGTCCCGGGTATGTCTTTATCAGCAGTGCAAAAATGGACTAATACACAGCCCCACCGAGTGTCCCAGTTCTCCCCAGCACCCTCCTCTCTTCTGTGTGAGCTCATCTACGTTCATGGGTCCCCACTGCTCATGCCCAGATCACCTCCACTGAAGCTCCTCCTGAGCCGTGGTCCACATCAAGGGACTCTAAGTGCTGCCCATGCAGTGCAGAGCTGGACAGGCTGCCCTGCCTTCTGGAACTTTCCGTCTGGGCCTCCTGCAACTGCTGCTTTTGAGTGGCCCACAGCCTCTCTCCACTGGAAACATCCAGAACCAAACCTTTATCTTCCCATCAAACTGCTCCCCAGCCTCATGCCCTGCAGCCCCTGTTCACCCCAATCAGAAACAAGTGGTCATTCCCAACTCGCCCTCTCCCCACACCTTGGGCACCGTCTAATCTTGCCAATTTTAACATCTTACACCCTTTGGGGTCCCTCTCGCCCTCACCTTCCCCCTCTCCCCCATCTTAGCCCCTGGTGATCTCTGGCCCAGACAGCCCCACGCCCTCCTACTGGTTCCTGCCCACCTGCCCTGCAATGCAACCACCCTGAACACCCCAAGACCTGAGTGAGGGAGGCCCGGGTTTAGGGGGCCCTGCTCTAGCTCCAGATATCCCAGCCCCAGAATCCCTGCCTGCTCCCAGGACCCACGTGGCCTCTTCTTTGTGTCATTCTGCCCACCTGTTGACCCAGACATGCAGCTGTGTGTGAGGAGGTACACAAATAGAGCACAGACCTGCAGGGTGGGGTGTTGCACGCTGTGTGAGACTGTGGTGAGGGACTGGGCCATGGGAGGGGACAGGAGGGGGCCTGGTCCCAAATTTGGTCAGTCCCAACTTCTCAACACCACCATCGTGCAAAGCAGAATGCTGAGGGGTCTGAGAATTCCAAATTCAAATCTGGCTTTCCACGTGCTTTTGAAGATGTGTCAGTCCAGGCAGGGGAATGGAGCATGTTGGATCTGTCAGATGTGACTTGTGAAGTTTCACTTTCAGTCACTGGCCTGTGACCTCCACTGGTTCTCATGCCCCAGGTTGCACAAATGCTGGGACAGCTGGATCACCCGGCAGGTGATTGTCCCAAACACAGGCCAGTCACATTGCCCTCCTGCCTAACATCCTTCAGTGGCTTCCACAGCCTGGGCGGCTGCCTCCTCAGACTGGGACAAGGAGCAGGCAGGCATCTGGGACCCACCCCTGCAGGCCCCAGGTGAGTACCCAGGGCTGCCCCATATGGTAGCTGAGGCTGGCAGAGCAGAAGGAGAAGGTCCTGGATCCACTGCTCCTGCTTCCATCTGAGCATGACAGCCCACAATGCCCCACCCCTAATGCCATGATAGGGCTGGGCTGAGCCTGCAGGATGCCCTCTCAAAGCTCCCAGGTAATCCTGTGTGCAGCTGGTGAGGATGCTGCTCCAAAGCCAGGGTTTGGGCTGCATAACCCAGGGGCCAGGGGCAGGGGTGGTCACCAGTATCCCCTCCTGTCCCTCCCCTCCCCTCCTCTGCTCTCTCATGCCATCCCCTCCCCTCTCTTCCATGCCTCCACAGCTCAGGGGCTCTGCCAGGAATTCACTGTTAAATCCCCCACTGCTCCCAGAAGGATATGCTGCCAGTGCTGGGCCATGCAGAAGAGGTGTGTAGGGGTGTGTGTGTGTGTGTGTGTTTGTGTGAGAGAGAGAGAGAGAGAGAGAGAGAGAGAGAGAGAAAGAGATCCAGGTTTTTACCTGATTCCACAAGGACTCAGATGCCCAACACCTCCTGTGGGGTCCTCAGAGCCTCACCCCAACCACTCCATCTGCTCCAGAAGACCTAGAGGGCCTCCTTCCTCACCACCATAGCAAAATCCCAGCAATGAGTTCCCTGACTCAGCTTGGGTCCCGTGCCCGGCAGGGATCCACTCACAGCACGGTGGACGGAAGGCCCTGCCTGGCTGTGCCCGGACCCGCACCACAGAATCACATGGACTGAGCAGGGTTGGGAGGGACAGTTCCCAAAGAAGGATGGGGGTTCTGACACCAAGAGGAACGGGGGCTGCTGGGCAGGAGGACAGCAGGGCCCTGCAGGACACTCAGTGCGGCCAGTGGCTCCAGGGAGCAGACAGGGCCAGGGAAGGCCCGCCAGGCCCGAGTGCTGCAAGGGTGGCTTGGACACAGGTGGCAGCCAGCGGCTGTGGGTTTCAGGATCCAGGACCAGCTTCGGCCACGTGGGCAGAGGGTCGGAAAACTGGGACCAAGCACTGCTGTGCACTGTGGGCCAACAGGACACACAGGCTCTCCCTGGGCTGCAGCTCAGTGTCAATGTAGTAAAGCGAAGCCCAGATACTTGGGACGGAGGTGGGAGTGGCCGTGGCCCCAAGAGGCCTGGCTGGGGTTGGGGCTTTGTACGTCAGGGAGAGGCACCTGTGGGGAAGTGGGGGCTGCCTGGGGGACTGTGAGGGCACCCCTCATGGTCTCAGCTCTTCTCAGAAAAGGAGCATGTGGAGCCAGAAGCCTCCAGGCCATCACAAGCGCAAGACTAGTTCCTCCCCGGCTCGCTCCAGGGGCCTCCATTTTCAGCCTCAGCAGCTGAGGTCTCGAAACTTGAAGGCGCCAGCTCAGCAGTGGGGAAGGGCTGTTTCTGCCTGCCCAGTGGGAATGGTGGTCACGGAACCCAGGGGTTCAGCCTCACCTGGGCTCAGGTCAACCCAGCTCTGCTCAGGCCCAGTCTTCCCCCAGCCACCCATTTCCATGGCAACCAGAGCCCTCTGGCTGGGGCTGAGCCCCATCCCCATCCTGGCCCTTGCCTTCCCTTGCTTTCTTTTTCCTCCCTGGAGACCATGACCTGACAGGTTATGGACTTGCTGGTTTGTTTCTCATCTGTCTCCCTACTAGACTGTGGGTGCCATGGGGCAGTGCTGCATCTAGTTTGTTTTGTTTACAGCTCAGCATCTGTGCCTAGAACAGTGCCTGGCACACAGTCACCCGTGCGTTTATTGAATGAAGAATGAATGAATGAATGTTGATTCCACCATGCTGTCATAGCCTATTTCTGCCCCAACCTCCTCCCACTGCCCAACCACACTGTGGGCTCATCTGGGACATCCAACCTGGGTGTCTCTGTACCCCCGGTCCCCAGTACAAGACCAAGCATATTGTGCACATCAGTCAGTGTTTCTGCCAGAGCGAGGGAGCTGATGGATGGACAGAATGGGTATCTTTCGGAGCCCAGGGTTCAAAAATAAACCTGCTCTTCGCTTTCCCATGTGTCATCTGTAACTTCTCATAAAAGCCCTTGGCAGAGCAGATTTCACTCACTTGAGGGAGATATTCAGGTTTGAGAAATAGAAAGCTTATAAATAAACACAACAAATCAAATGAAACCAATGGGCAGTAGCCCCTCGTAGCCCTGCAAATGCAGACACGCTGCAGGGAAAGAGGGATGGAGATTTGCAGGGTTTATCTCCGTACTTGCTGAGAGCTATCGGGGGCAGCTGAGGGCAGGGACCTGGGGAGGCCAGGATTACAGCTGCAGGTGGCCTGGTAATAAGGGGCCCTTCGCCTTGGCTCTGGGCCTGCGCTCCACATACCTGGCCCCAGCCACTCTGGGAGTCAGAGCTGCAGCAAAGGCCAGAGCCGGGCCTTGGGCAGCCATCAGAGGGTCAGCAGGTGACAAAGTGGGGAAGGAGCAGAGCTCAGCAAACCAATCGCAGCCACCCCAAGTCCTCCCACCAACAAGAGCCCCTCCACGGCTGCCTCCAAGGTCCTCTCTGGGGGGTGCTAGAGAGGGTGAGGGCAGTCACCACCCCTCACTCTGATCACTTCCCTACCCTCTGCCCACTCTCCAGGAGGCTCCTGCTGCTCTCCAGAGAGGACACCTACATAAGGTCTCCAGCAGGTTCTCCCCTGCACAACCCCGGGATGCTCCGGCTTCCCCTCCCTTTCTCTGGGGATGCAGCCCTGGAGTCACACACCCCACGCTGGGCTCTCAGCCCTGAGCCTGCTCCTGGTCCTGCCTTCCCCACTTCTCCACTCGGGAAATGGCAGCTCCATCCACCCGGCTTCTCAGCCAGAAACCCGGGAGTGGTGTGGACAACTTCCTCACTCCTAAACCCCTACAGTTCCTGCTCTGGTCCAAGCTGCCATCCCCTCTGCCTGGACGTCCCCCTCCATCTCCTCACTGGGCTCCTGCTCCCATTCTGACCTCCTGGAGGAGCTAGGGGTCATTTTAAAAAGAACAAATGAGACCAGGTTTCCTTGCTTAAAACCCATCTATGCTGCTCATGGATCCTGAAGTCAAGAGGCCCCACTGGGCTGGCTGCTGCCTCCTCCCCACAACCCTATGCTTGCCCTCACCACACACTGCCCCTGCCCCAGGGCCTTCCACAGTCCCTCCAACAAACGCACTGGCTCCCACCCCAGGGCCTTTGCATGGGCAGTTATGCTACCTGGATCACTCTGGCTCCCACTCTTCAGGTCATTTGTTTCTTCAGCTCTCAACTTGAATATCAGCTCCCAACATCACCCCCATCTGAGGTAGTCCTCCCCTTATGCTCTTAAGTAATGTGTTGCATATGGCATGTTTGGCTGCGTCCCGTGGTGTGCTTGTCTGTGTGAATTGTCTTTGGGGGGCCACAGTCCCTTCCTGACTTTGAGCCGCAGCAGTGTGAGCACCTTGACATATTTCTTTCTTTTCCCTGCTCCCAGTGTATGCCACAGTAGGTGCTCAGTAATTTACAGAGAACATCACACAGTAGGTGCCCAGTAATTTACCGAGTACATCACATAGTAGGTGCCCAGTAATTTACCGAGTACATCACATAGTAGGTGCCCAGTAATTTACCGAGTACGTTACATAGTAGGTGCTCAGTAATTTACCGAGTACATCACATAGTAGGTGCTCAGTAATTTATCCAGTAGATCACATAGTAGGTGCCCAGTAATTTACCGAGTGCATCACATAGTAGGTGCCCAGTAATTTACCGAGTACCTCACATAGTAGGTGCCCAGTAATTTACTGAGCTGGATGAATGACTGGAATCATAAGAACAGAAAGAGAGTAAAGAATAAACAGCCTGTGCTCCCTTCAAAGAAAAGAGAAATAACTCCAAGTACTGTTAACTATTTCATTGCTGGAGGAGTTGTATTTTATGGTATTGTGTAACTTACACTGCTTAATCAGAGCTAGTAATTACAACTCTTGTTTCTGGTTCATGCCTCCTTGACTCGGGCCCCAAGGGCAGGAACCGTTTCATATTTAAGCAGTATTAATTCTGGGACGCCCTCGGGGGAACAGGAGCACGCTCCAGTGTGCAGTTTAATTCTCAGCGATGCTAATTAGATCAGGGAAGCAGCTCGGGTTCAGGGCAGGGCCGCTAAAGGAGACGGTCTCCCTCTAACAAGCCGGGAAGCCAAACTCCACCTGCCATAGCCCAGCCGGAGGCTGATGGGAGCAGACTCTCTGTTCTGGGCACAGTGCCAAGACCTAAGAGCTCTTAAGGGCCTATGAAAATGTTGACGGTCTGGGAAAACAATTTATTTGGCTTCAAATTAAAAAAGGGAAGCTGTGAAGTTGAAATGGATAAATGTTTAATCAAATGTCTACAAAGTATAACATTATCAAACGGTCACCTTCCTTTCCAACCCAGCTTTTGTATAGTCGCATATAATCTGGTGAATGTGGGCTGTGAGGGCATTTTGCTATGTTTGATCTGATGGGGGAGAGAGTTTCTACAAGTGAGAATGTCTGGGGCTGGGAAGATCTTAAAGAGCTATGTGTAGGCCAGGTGTGGTGGCTCACGCCTGTAATCTCGGTGCTTTGGGAGGCGGAGGCAGAGGCAAGCAGATCACTTGAGGTCAGGAGTTCGAGACCAGCCTGACCAACATGGTAAAACCCTGTCTCTATTAAGAATAAAAATAAAAAAAATTAGGCAAGTGTGGTGTGCATCTATCGTCTCAGCTATTGGCAAGGCTGAGGAAGGAGAATGGCTTGAACCCAGGAGGCAGAGGTGGCAGTGAGCTAAGATCGCACCACTGCACTCCAGCCTGGTGACAGTGAGACTTCATCTCAAAAAATACATATATGTGTGTGTATATTAGTATGTGGGTCGTAAAGAGCAGCCTCTGAAGACTTTACGGATGAGGGGACACGTGGCTGGAAGGATGAATGGAGAAGGGCATTCCTGGCAGGGAGGCAGCGTGTGCAAAGAAGCAGGGCACGGAGGGGCCTGGCGTGCAGGAGAAGCAGGGGCCAGCCCTTGCACCTGCAGCGTAAAGTGGGAGGGACAGGGAGGAGACGGGCGAGACCACAGGCTGTTCTAGCCCTTCTTGAGCCTCTCTCTATCCTGTGCCTTCTTCTCTGTCATTAAATCTGTCACTGCCTGTGTCCTTACTGAGGCTAGGCTCGACTTCCCTGGTCATCACAGAGGCCCCAAACCTGGCTGGGTCTCTCCACTGGCAGATCTAGTCTGGTCCAGATGCTTGGTCCTGTCACCTCCATTTCCGCTTACAGGGCCTCATCCCTGTTCTAGTCACGATAAAGCACAGATGCAGAAAGGAAGGAGAGAAAACTAACAGTCCGAAAGCACAAAGCAGATTCCACACTTGCTTTCTGGATCACTGCTGGAAACAAGTCAATTTTCTCATTTCTTTCTCTCCAGTCCAGTGTTGCAACAGAAACAGCCCTCTGGCTCAGTTATGGAAAAGGTATGCAATTGCAAGTCCGCTTTCATGATGACACCCACTCTCAGCCCAGCCAGAGAAAACCTCTCGGCTGACGACGGGCCCCTGAAAACCCCTGCCTTCCCAAGGCTCTCAGGGGCGGAGTCTGGGGCTGGATTCTCAGCACTAAAAGAGGTTGATATTGCAACTAACCTTCAGTGCGGATCTGCCAGTGCCCCCACCCGGGGCAGTAGCTGGGCAGTGGTTCCTGTTTCTGGAAATGCCAAGGCTTCCTGGGGTGAGGATGGAGAAGAGGCAACCTTAGCCAGGCCCAGGGACTTGAGGCTGGAGGACAGGCAGTCCCAGGCTGCTGATCCAGCCAACTTGATGCCCAAGAGCCCAGCATGGGCAAATCATGGCTTTGGGTGATTTGCTTTCTCCAGGCCCTTGTTTTTCTTCCAAGCTGCAAATTGCCTCTGGGTAAAGAGGTGATGGTGCTCTCCTCCTCGGGAAGCATAATCTAAGAAAAATTAAATTGGAGGTTTTGGGGTGGGGGGGACAAGGGTGCTGTGAAAGTAAGGAAAGCTAGCTCCAGAGAGAGGATGCTCTGCCATTCAGTAGCTGAGCCATCTTAGACAACTTACCCAATGTCTCTGTGCCTGTTTCTCCCGTCGTGCCTACTTTACGGGGCTGTCATCAAAATTAACTCAGTCAACAGACGTAAAGTGCTTGAGACAGCACGGGGCAGACAGGAAGCCCTTAATAAGTATTAGGGGCTATAATATTAATAGTAAAAATAATAATTTGTATGAATG
Source organism: Cebus imitator (assembly GCF_001604975.1). Classification (NCBI taxonomy): domain Eukaryota; kingdom Metazoa; phylum Chordata; class Mammalia; order Primates; family Cebidae; genus Cebus; species Cebus imitator. The sequence goes on along the minus strand of NW_016107354.1, from coordinate 12,894,114 downwards.
TTTCTATTAGCTTGTATTGTATCAATACTGAATATCAATACAGGGCTAGCAAAAAGCACACACAGCCTTTTCTAGCCTGACCCGTGATGCTCCCCCAGCCTAACCCACCTCCTTCCCCTCCATCTTCAGCCACACAGAACTCCCCGTCTCTGAAAGCCTCTGCTCTTCCCAGCCCACGCCTCTGGGCACCTGTCCCCTGCCTGGAACGCCCTCCTCATCATCTTCCCCCCTGCAAACTCCTACTGCACCTGGATGAACCGGCTCAGATGCCACCCACTCTGCAAAGCCAGTTCAGAGTCCCCTCCCTCACCCTCTGGAAGCCCCCCGGGGTGCCAGCACCTTTTCTGGGCCCCGCAGGAACTGTCACAGGCCGATGTCACAGCTTCAGCCACTCAGCGCAAGACCTGTACCCCACTGTCTTTTCATCTCTGGGTCCCTGGTCCCAGAGCCCGCCAGGCGTAGGGCGGCGTCCCCGGGTGGCCACGGAGCAAACGTTAGGGGGGTGCAAGACTGACTGCGGTTTGGCCACAGACGAACACGCGCGCGGCGCCAGGCTCTTAGGCCAGCCTGAGTGGGCTCCCAGCCGCCCTGGCTGAGGCCTCTCCCAGGAGTAAGAGGCTGTGGAACCCCCGTGCGGCCGCCCTCCCAGGACAGCAGGGATCGCTGCGTCCTCAGGCCGGCGGCCCCCGGGGGAGCGGCAGGCGGGCCAGGGAAGGGATCGCTATTAAAGTCATCAGTTCTGGCGCCCGGGCCTTGGGGAGCCGAGCTTGGCTGGTAATTAGGGTCGTTATGGGAGACTGAGCCGGCCGCGGAGCAGCCAGAGACCAGGCTGCGGGGCAGGGCGGCCCCGGGACGGTCGGGGCGGGACCTCCGCCACCTCCAGGGCGGGACCGGCCCTGGCCTCCTCCTGGTCCGGGCGCCCCGCACCGCTCCCGGCCGCCGCCTGAAGGTGGCGCCGCCGGTCCTCACAAGCGCGACTGGGCGGGGCCTGGAGGAGTGGGGAGGGAGGAGGAGGAGGAGGGGGGAGTGAGGAGGGGGGAAGGGGGTGGGGAGTGGGGGAAGGGAACCCCTTTCCCTGGCTCCCCTACTTCTCCTTCAGGTCTCAGCCCAGTCACCACCTCCTCCCAGAAGCCCTCCCCGCCTCCATGTCCAGGGCCTGGCTGGCCCCGGCTCCCCCAGCTCCTCCCGTGTCTTCCCCCATCTCAGCACTGGCCAGGCTGGGCTGTGAGTGATTCCGTCTCTGTTTCTGCAGACAGACTGGCGGCTCCCTGAGCACAGGGACACGGCCTTGTCCCTCTCTGTGTCCCCAGTGTGGCCAGCCCTGTGGATGAGCAGGCACGAGTGGGCTATAGATGATGTCTGAGGGACGACTGGATCCCAGGAGGGGCTGGGTGTGGGAGGTGAGGAAGGAAAGGACACAGAGCAGGAAGCAGAAAACACAGGGAGGGGAGGTTAATTAGGTGAGAGGCCCAGGACACCGCAGCACTGCGGGACTCCTGCCCTCCCATGGACCTCAGTGATCTCCCTCCTGAGCTCAATGCCCACCTGGCTATGGGTCCCTCTGAGCATCAGGAAGTTCCTCTTCCTCGTGGGAATCAGGGCTGCTTGGGTCACAAGCGACAGAATCTGCTCAGCCGCAGGGGAGGGGGCAGTTTGGCATAAGGACCCTGGTCTCTCAGATGCAGCCAGGACTCAGGAGGGACCCGGACTGGAGACGGGAGCACCAGCCCGAATGCAGAGTAACTCTCTCCCACCCACCTCATAAGACCTCGGGTCTCTACTTTTTTCATTTCTCACAAACCAGAAATGTATGCATCATCAGTTCACACAACCAGGAGACCTAACCAGCCTCTCTGTCTCAATTTTGAATTGGTAGCACCGGTACTCTGATTGGCCAAGCCTGGGCAGCTGTCTTATTCTGGTCCAATGCACCGAAGGGGTGGGGAGCAGGGCAGAAACAGGGCTTTGGGAGGCAGTGCAAAGCACACTGGGAAGTGGGGGCAAGGGAGACCACTGGCATCCTCACCATGACTTTGATGAGTTTGTGTAGTTCCTATTCTTTGCCAGACACTTGGAGGGGCCATTTGACATCTCAGGGAAACATCCCCCAATCAGTTCCTGCTTTCCCATTTGACAGATGACAGCCCTGTGCTCGTCCTATTCCCTGGGCTCCCACATTCTGTTCCCTCCTCTGCCACCACCCTGTTGGGTTTTCTCTGACAGTCTCCCTGTCCTCTCTGGACCTCAGTGTCCCCCTCTGTCAAATGGGGAAGACAGAGCTGTTTCACTGTGGCACTCAGAGTCTCTCTGCACCATTTGAAAGCAGTTGCAGATCCGGCGAAGGTCATCGTTCACACCCTTCCCTCCTCATGATCCCTTGTCTGGGGCCTTTGGAGAAGCCCCTGAGTAAATATTAATAGCACAGAGTTGTGTTTATGTCTAAGAAAGAGGATGAGTCATTTCCTGCTTCTCTCCCAGACTCAGGATTGTAGCTAAGAAGTGCTGGATCTTTGGCATGGCTGTGGGAGACCTGGCTCGATGGGGTCTCTCTGTAGCAGAGCGATGAAATGGCTGCCCCACCAACCACCTTGGGGCCTGATTGCCACCATCCCAAAGCCAGGCCTGGAGGCTTGGGGTCCAGCCCTGGCCCAGCTGTGTCTGTGCTGTGTGGCTGGTTCTGCCTCTCGGGAAGACTGTCACATCTACTCAGCAGGCATAGAGGAAGCAGGCATATGGAGCCTGGCATGCAGACGGGCCCGGGGAACCTGGTTCTCATGCCACTGCCTTCCCTGTGCCCTGCTAATCACACTGGATGCTCGTCTGTCTTCCCTCCCCGGTGTAAACTTCTCAAGAACAGGGCCCAGACCAGGTTTCCCTTGGTGGCCCAGAGCTGACATGGGGCCTGGAACTCTGGAGGGCCTCCATCCAGCTCATGCTGACCCCTTCACCATCCTCAGCACCTCCTGGCCTGCCTCCCAGAAGCCAGGCTTGTGCCTTTTTAACCTGCTTCGAGATGAGAGCAAGCAAGCCAGAGTAGACAACCAGAGAACAGATCCAGGTCAGACCCAGGGGAGTACCTCTGCCAGAAATCCCCGACTGAGAGAATCTAGTTGTATCTGGGCTGTTCTGTCGGATGGAGGAGACATCCGTGCTCAGGACCGAGGGGCCACTCTCTTCTGCCCTGCAGATGGAGCAAGAAGAAGCGGGGTCTGCGGTTCCCTGGGCCTGTCTCCTTCTGAGGCCGGCTGCCTTGTCATCTGTGGGTTCCAGGAGCTGTCCCTTGCTGTTCTGCTTAAGCCAGTTTGAGTTGCTTCCTATACATGCACCAGAGCACCGGCTAATCTGCTCACAGAAGGCCTTCATGTGCCAAGCACCCAGCCATTTCACACCATTCTCTTACAAGCCCTCACTTCAGACCTACCAGCTGCACGTTATCATTCTCCCATCTCAGTGGGACAAAGTCACAAAGTCACAGAGCTGGCACTGGGCGAGCTCAGATTGATTGCCTGAGGGCCCCCAGAGGAGAACCTGATTTTCCCCACGGCCCTAGTAGGATCTTCTCCCACCCAGACTTTCTACAATCAAATGGACTGGGCACCCAGCAGAGCCCACCGACTCAGGCCTGGGTGCTCAGCAGCCCTACGGAGAGCTGGGAGCTTAGTGAGCCCCTGGGGCGGCCCCACAGTGAGCAGTCTGGAGCTTGGAGAGGGGATAGCTGGTGGGGGTGGGGGGCACTGCATACATCGCTACCAAACAGGACAGTCTCGCTCTCCATTCCGAGTCATTTGAATGATCGAGGATAATTGGAATCACAGAGCCATCTATTACTTCCACTCTCAGGCCACAAATGATTGTCTGGTGGCTACAGGCCCTGCCTGGTGCAGGGACCAAAATGACCTTCCATTTCTCATCTCCTAGATAAGCCAGTGGATTCTGTTTTTTTGTTTGTTTGTTTGTTTGTTTTTGAGACAGAGTCTTGTTCTATCACCAGGCGCCAGGCTGGAGTACAGTGGCGCAATCTCGGCTCACTGCAATCTCTGCCTCCCAGGTTCAAGCAATTCTCCTGCCTCAGCCTCACTAGTAGCTGGGACTACAGGTGTGCACCACCACACCCAGCTAATTTTTGTATTTTAGTAGAGACGGGGTTTCACCGTGTAGTTCAGAATGTTCTCGATCTCTTAACCTCGTGATCCACCCACCTCGGCCTTCCAAAGTGCTGGGATTACAGGTGTGAGCCACTGCACCCAGCCGAGCCAGTGGATTCTTTCCAGGGCCGAGGCCCCCATGCAGACCTGACACCCCCTCCCCATCAGGCCTCCAGACACTGAGAGTAATTGGCCACCTATGTGTCCTGGGCGGGGTGAAGGGTGACCCCAGTGCTTTCAGACAGAGCTATTTGTAAGGAGGGCATGGGAGGCAGGAGCACCTGAAGCCTGTATTGCTGACATCAGCAGACTGTGGGCAGCAGCTGTCCCCACTGTCGGGGAGCTGCCTTCAAAGCGAAGGGAAGTAGCAGTGGAGGAGGCTGCAGGCCATCGTCCCCAGCTCCTTCATTACACTGCCCAGGAGACACTGTTCCAGAGAGGAACAGACACATGCTTAGTGCCTCCCAGCAAGGCTGTGACATGGCCAGCGATACTGAGTGGATAGAGATTCCATAAACACCATGGGCTAGGTATTATGCAGAGCTCTGGACACAAGCGTAAGTCAGACAGACACAGTCTCCAAACTCTTAGACGTCACAAAATCAGCTGGGAGAGAAGCCACTCATTTGCAAATTGTGCAGTGTGTGCCTTGGTCTTGGGGTCAGGGAGGGCTTCCCTGAGAGACAGGAAGAGGAGCAAGAGGAGGGAGGGGCGTTCCAGGTAGAGGCAGCAGAGCCAGAGGTGTTTGGGGGCTGCTGCAGAGCTGTGTAGGGGAGCAGGGGGCGGGGGGCAGAGAGGCAGAAGGGCCAATGGGAGCCCGGGGGTCTGCAGGGCCCAGAGCGCATCCTTGTGGGGAGCTTGCCTCAAGCTCAGAACTGTGGATTCTAACTCCAGGCTTGGTCGGTGATCTAACCCCCAACATGGCTATTTCTGCACAGTGGGTCTTCATTAAACTAAAGAAAGAAAACAGGTTAAACACTCTGGTTGCCAAGGGACACAGAAAGCGAGAAGGAAAACAAGCCAGCGTTTGAGCCGGGGTTTGCCATTGGCCATTTGCAAAGCCCTTTTCACACCCGTTATTTCATTTGGTTTTTACCGTAAGCCGCAGGCTACAGAGCGCTGTCTTCAATATGCAGGTGAGTCAACTGACGCTTGGTTAAGGGACCTGTCTAAGGACTTCTGGCTAAGGAGGGGAGAAAACGGATCTGCATTGAAGCCTGTCTATTCCCAAATTCCATTTCCACATCTTTCGCCAGACTGCCAGGCAGCATTTTAAATAGAGGAGTGACTTTTGTTTTTTTTTTTTTTTAAGACGGAGTTTCACTCATGTTACCCAGGCTGGAGTGCAATGGCATGATCTCGGCTCACCGCAACCTCTGCCTCCTGGGTTCAGGCAATTCTCCTGCCTCAGCCTCCTGAGTAGCTGGGATTACATGCACGCACCACCATGCCCAGCTAATTTTTTGTATTTTTAGTAGAGACGGGGTTTCACCATGTTGACCAGGATGGCCTCTATCTCTTGACCTAGTGATCCACCCGCCTCGGCCTCCCAAAGTGCTGGGATTGCAGGCGTGAGCCACCGCGCCCGGCCTAGAGGAGTGACTTTTAATCTGGTCTTAGAAAGCAGAAAGGAACAGAAATCAGATGATAGGGAAAGGAGAGACAGGAAAGTCTGGGGGCGGGGCCTGGGCAGAGGCAGGCTCTCTGGTGCAGTCAGCATGCCAGTAAGAGCAACAGCAGCTGCGTTTACTTGAGTGTTTATTATGTGCCAGGACTTTGCTAGCACCTGAGATGTGTCACCTCATTTACTCTTCAAATGGGCTGTGACGGGCTGCTGTCACAGCTGGCTGGCCAGTGGTGGAGCTGGGATCAGACCCAAGCCTGTCTGAGCAGAAACTGAGGGTTCAACTGCCACCCCCACATGGAACTTCTGCTGCCAAAATCTCTCCCTGGCCGTGACTTCTGTGCCTCTTGTTTCTTCATCTGTAAAACAAGGATACCTGTGGAACATGAGGAAGGTATTTTTGTCCATCAGGATTTTACTTAGGAAGAAAAATGCAATATTTATTTGAAGGTAGGAACCCATGTGGTGACAAAAGCCAACACCCTAAGGGTGCAGGGACAGCTAGTGCCAAGACTTTGTAGAGGGAAGTAGGTAGAAGCAGTGTGCATGAGATGGGACAGATGCCCGCTTCCTCAAGGAAAGGGGGGCATGAGGAAGTGTAGAACAGCCAGCGAGGGGGTGTAGCCTATGCCTTCCCCTCTATTCACAAATTTGTAATAGCCAAATGCAGCTGGGCTTTGCTGGGTTTTTTGTTTGTTTGTTTGTTTGTTTTTTAATGGAGTCTTGCTCTGTCACCCAGTCTGGAGTGCAGTGGTGTGATTTCGGCTCACTGCAACCTCCACCTCCCAGGTTCAAGCTATTCTCCTGCCTCAGCTTCCCGAGTAGCTGGAATTACAGGCATGGGCCACCATGCCTGACCAATTTTTGTATTTTTAGTAGAGACGGGGTTTCACCATGTTGGCCAGGCTGGCCTCAAAATCCCGACTTCAGGCGATCTGCCTGCCTCTGCCTCCCAAAGTGCTGAGATTACAGGTGTGAGGCACCCGCGTGAGCTGGGCTTCCCATTTGAAGTAACCCAGGATGAAAGAGACCCATCCCGGGGAACAGGGGCTCCCAGCTGCAGGAGCAGGAGCAGGAGCCCTGGGAATCAAGATAGTGTGGTCACAGACTGCCCAGGCCTGGAGCTGGCCTCGTACAATAAGTTGGGAGGTATTATTTGTAGATATCTCCCTTAACTGTATGTACCTGACAAGCTTTCTGGTGCCGGAGTTTTCTTTACGGGAGGGATGGGTAACTACAAATTCAACTTGTTAAAGAGATATAGGGCTATTCAGGTTATCTATTTCTTCTTAAGTGAGCTTAGAAAATTTGTATCTTTCAAAAAATTTGACCATTTCATCAAAGTTTTCAAACTTATTGTCATAACATTTCCTTATTATTCTTTTAATATCAGTATACTCCACAGTGACGTTACCTCTCTCATTACTAATATTAACCATTCGTATTTTCTCAATCCTTTTCCTGGTCTTTCTGACTACCTACGCTCTCATTTCATTGATCTTCTGAAAGCACTATTGCTTTTCTGTCTTCAATTTCATTGATGACTGCTATTGTCTTTACTCCTTTTCTGCTGCTTACTTTGGGTTTAATTTGCTATTATTTTTCTAGTTTCTTAAAACTGAGTTTGTTAATTTGAAAATGTTTTTCTTTCTAACATAGGCATTTGGTACTATACATTGTTCCCCTATGGACTATTTTGTTGCATCCCCCACATTTCAACATGTTGTATTTTCTTTTTCTTTTAGCTCAAAACACTTGCTAGGAGCTCTTTCAGCTCCCCTGACCCATAGGTCACTGTGTCACCTGGGTGTGCTAGAGAGAGTAACTAGCTGTGACACTGTGATCTCCCATTCACTTTCTCCTGAGTGAGTTCTATCAGACTTCAGTTTTTTCACCTGTTCCATGAATGGGCCCCAACAGGTCTTCCAGCTCCACTGTCCTCTGCCTATGCTCAATTTAATCTCTTTGTTCCCTGAGTGAAAAACTGGACCTCTAAGAGTTCAGTGCCTCAGTTGTGGTCAGGGCCAGAGAAGCTGTAAAAACCCTGCTTCCTTTTCACACCCCAAATTTTCATTTATGCAAGAGCTTATTAATCAGCTCCCTCATTCCAGGCACTAAGTGCTAAGCACTTCATATGTAATATCTCAGCCTGTGAAGTAGGCGCAATTCTTATGGCCATTTTACAAATGTTTAAATAAGGACTTGGTGATATGTTTTCTGCTTCAGGTGTCGTCTGAAGGAAGTAGAAAAGTCTGGGTTCAAATTTGGATTTGTCCAGCTCAAACCCAGGCCCTTAATCACTGGACTGTTCTGTCTCCTTCCACTTCATCACCACCAGTTCTGTTCCCTTTCTGAGTCAATCTGTGAACACAGCCTTGGGAATTTCAGGAAAAGGTAGCAGAGGAGAAAAGCCCAGAGCAGTGGGAGGTAGGCAGGCTGGAGGGAGAAGAGAGAGTAAAAGGGAGAAGCTTTCTAATTATGAATAAGTCTTTTGACCTTTTCATGTTCATCCAACTAAGTCAAAAGGCAATGGACTTTGGTGCACCATCTTTAAGGATAAATGCAGATTAATGAGGAAAAACCGATGTGCTAAGCTTGGAAAACATAGAGATCAAATTAACCATGTCTGATATTAAGTCTGATAATGCCAGGTCACAGGCTGGAGTCAGAAGCAGAGCATGGGTCCTGCTTATGCTCCCCGCCATGTCATCAGATCCTACTAAGAAGCAGAAGCCTAACTTCATTACACATCAACACCAGGGGGAAGGGGCAGGGCAATTTAAATGGGAGTCTCTACAGAGACTACAGTCCGCCCTCCTTTCTCTGTCTTAAGACCAATTCATGGCCTTGGAAATTTCAGCAAAGCTTAAAATAGAGGTTTTCAGGGGCTGGTTCCTGTTGGATACTTTGGTCACTGAGAAACACTGCAGAGCAGAACTTAGACATTTAATCTGTGGGTGGGAAATCAACTAGAACTCAAAGAAGTCAAGAGTAGGGAGAAGAAGGTGATTCCATCTTGGCTATCCAACTCCTTGCTGAATTCCCACCAGCCCTGAAATCTCAGCCAAAGTGTCTTCTGTCTCTGAGCCTCAGTTTCCATCCTTGTATAACAAGGCTCACCTTTCCTGCGTTGCAGTGTAGGATTAAGTGAGATAATGTGTATAAAGGTGCCTGGTTCATCTCTTCAGTCATTCAATAAATGTTTATGGATGCCAACCATGGTATGGGCCCCGGGAAGACATCAGGCACGAAAGCAGGCCTGCAAGTCCACTTGGCCTCTGTATTAGTTAGTTCTCACACTGCTATAAAGAACCACCTGAGACTGGGTTATTTATGAAGAAAAGAGGTGTAATTGACTCACAGTTCCACAGGCTTAATAAGAAGCATAACCTGGAGGCCTCAGGAAACTTACACTCATAGCAGAAGAAAAGGGGAAGCAAGCACCTTCTTCACATAGTGGCAGAGAGGGAAAGAGAGCAAGGGGGGAAGTGCCACACACTTTTAAACCATCAGATCTCATGAGAACTCACTCACTATCACAAGAACAGTATAGAGAAATCTGCTCCCATTATCCAATCACCTCCCACCAGGTCCTTCCCTCAACATTAGGAGTTACAATTCAATGTAAGATTTGGGTGGGGATGCAGAGCTAAACCATATCATTCCGGCCCTGGCCCCTTCCAAATCTCATGTTCTTCTCACATTTCAAAACACAATCATGCCTTTCTAGCTGTCCCCCAAAGTCTTAACTCATTTCAGCATTAACCCAAGAGTCAAGTCCAATGTCTCATCTAAAACAACGCAAGTCTCTTCCGATTATGAGCCTGAAAAATAAAAAACAAATTAGTTACTTCTAAGATGCGATGGGGGTACAGGCATTGGGTAAATGCTCCCATTCCAAATGGGAGAAATTGGCCAAAGCAAAAGGACTATAGGTCCCATGCGAATCTGAAACCCAGCAGTGCAGTCATTAAGTCTTAAAGCTCCAAAATAATCTCTTTGGACTCAGTGTCTCACATTCAGGGCACATGGAAGCAAAGGCTCCCAAGGTTTGGGGCAGCTCTGCCTCTGTGGTTTTGCAGGGTACAGCCCCTTAACACAGCTGGTGCTGAGTGCCTGTGACTTTTCCAGGTGTATGGCACAAGCTGTCAGTGGATGTACCATCCTGGGGTCTAAAGAACACTGGCCCTCTTTTCACAGCTCTGCTTAGCTGTGCCCCAGTGGGGACTCTGCAGGGATTCCAGCCCCACATTTCCCCTCCACACTGCTCTAGTAGAGATTATCCATAAGGCCTTCACCCCTGCAGTAGAGTTCTGACTGAACATCCAGGTATTTCCATACATCCTCTGAAATCTAGGTAGAGGTTCCCAAACCTCAACTCTTGTCTTCTGTGTACCCACAGGCCTAATACCATATGGAAATCTCCAAGGCTTGGGGCTTGCACCCCCTGAAGCAATGGCCCAAGCTGTACCTTTGCCCCTTTTAGCCATGGCTGGAACTGGAGCCGCTGGGGCACAGGGTGTCATGTCCCAAGGCTGCACAGAGCAGTGGGGCCCTGGTCCTGTCCCGCAGCATCATTTTTCTCTCCTAGGCCCCCAGGCCTGTGATTAGAGGGTCTGCTGTGAAGGTCTTTGAAAGTCCCTGGAAAACATTTCCCCCATTGTCTTGGCTATTACCATTAGGCTCCTCTTTACTTATATAAATTTCTGCAGCTGGCTTGGGGTTAATTCCTCCCCAGAAAATGGGTTTTTCTTTTCTACCACATGGTTCAGGCTGCAAATTTTCCAAACTTTTAAACTCTGCTTCCCTTTTAAATATAAGTTCCAATTTCAGGCCATCTCTTTTTGTATGCAGATGAGCATAGGTTTTTAGGAGCAGCCAGGCCACGTCTTCAATGCTTGGCTGCTTAGAAATTTCTTCTGCCAGATACCCTAAATTATCTATTTCAAGTTCAAATTCCACAGATCTCTAGGGCAGGGGCACAATGCTGCTAGTCTCTTTGCTAAAGCATAGCAAGAATGACCTTTGTTCTAGTTCCTAATAAGTTTCTCATCTCCATCTGAGACCACTTCAGCCTGGATTTCATTTTGTGCATCACTATCAGCATTTTGGTCAAAACTATTCAACAAGACTCTAGAAAGTTCCAAACTTTCTCACATCTTCCTGTCTTCCTCTGAGCCCTCCAAACTGTTCCAACCTCTCCCTAAACCAGTTCCAAAGTTGCTTCCACATTTTCAGGTATATTTATAGCAGGGCTCCACTCTCAACACCATTTTTCTATATTAGTCTGTTCTCGCACTGCTATAAAGAACTACCTGAGACTAGATAAGTTATAAAGAAAAGAGGTTTAGTTAACTCACAGTTTCACAGGCTTAACAGGAAACATGACTCAGCAGCCTCAGGAAACTTACAATCATGGTGGAAGGGAAGGGGAAGCAAACACCTTCCTCACATGATGGCAGGAGACCAAGAGAGCATGAGGTGGGAAGTGCCACATGATTTTTTTTTCAATTTATTTATTTTATTGTATTTTAGGTTTTGGGGTACCTGTGAAGAACATGCAAGATTGTTGCATAGGTACACATGTGGCAGTGTGATTTGCTGCCTTCCTCCCCTTCACCTATATCTGGCATTTCTCCCCATGCTCTCTCTCCCCAACTCCCCTCCCCCCACTGACCCTCCCCTATTTCCCTCCAATAGACCCAGGTGTGTAGTGCTCCCCTCCCTGTGTCCATGTGTTCTCATTGTTCAACACCCGCCTATGAGTGAGAACGTGGTGTTTGATCTTCTGCTTTTCTGTCATTTTGCTGAGAATGATGGTTTCCAGGTTCATCTATGTCCCTACAAAGGACACAAACTCATCGTTTTTGATGGCTGCATAATATTCCATGGTGTATATGTGCCACATTTTCCCTGTCCAGTCTATCATCGATGGGCATTTGGGTTGGTTCCAGGCCTTTGCTATTGTAAACAGTGCTGCAGTGAACATTTGTGTGCACGTATCCTGATAATAGAACAATTTATAATCCTTTGGATATATACCCAGTAATGGGATTGCTGAGTCAAATGGAATTTCTATTTCTAGGTCCTTGAGGAATCGCCACACTGTCTTCCACAATGGTTGAACTAATTTACACTCCCACCAACAGTGTAAAAGTGTTCCTATTTCTCCACATCCTCTCCAGTATCTGTTGTCTCTAGATTTTTTAATGATCACCATTCTAATGGGAGTGAGATGGTATCTCAATGTAGTTTTGATTTGCATTTCTCTGATGACCGGTGATGATGAGCATTTTTTCATATGTTTGTTGGCCTCAGGTATGTCTTCTTTTGTAAAGTGTCTGTTCATATCCTTTGCCCACTTTTGAATGGGCTTGTTAGTTTTTTTCTTGTAAATCTCTTTTAGTTCTTTGTAAATTCTGGATATCAGCCCTTTGTCAGATGGGTAAACTACAAAATTTTTTTCCCATTCTGTTGGTTGCTGATTCACTCTAATGACTGTTTCTTTTGCCTTGCAGAAGCTGTGAAGTTTGATTAGGTCCCATTTGTCTATTTTGGCTTTTGTTGTCAATGCTTTTGGTGTTTTGGTCATGAAGTCCTTGCCTACGCCTATGTTCTGAATGGTTTTGCCTAGATTTTCTTCTAGAGTTTTTATGGTGTTTAGTCTTATGTTTAAGTCTTTAATCCATCTGGAGTTAATTTTAGTGTAAGGTGTCAGGAAGGGGTCCAGTTTCTGCTTTCTGCACATGGCTAGCCAGTTTTCCCAACACCATTTATTGAACAGGGAATCCTTTCCCCATTGATTGTTTTTTTTTAAACCATCATGTTGTAGCATAACTCCCCAGTGGGCTCACCTTGCCTGCTGCCTAGATAGAGCTGATTTATCAAGGCAGGTAAGTTGCAAACGGAGAAAGAATAATTCATGTAGAGCTGGCTGGGAGTCTGGAGCTTTCTTATTACTCAAATCAGTCTCCCTGTGTGTTCACATTCAGGAACCAGAGTTTTTAAAGACAATTTGGTGGGTACGGGCTTGGGAAGTGGAGAGTGTTGATTGGTCAGGTTGGAGGTGGAATCATAGGAAATGGAAGTGAGTTTTCTTGCTGTCTTCTGTTCCTGGGTGGGATGACAGAGCTGGTTAAGCCAGATCACCAGTCTGGGCGTTGTCAGCTGATCCATCAAGTGCAGGGTCTGAAAAGCATCTCAAACCCTGATCTTAGGTTTTACAATAGTGATGTTATCCCCAGGAGCAATTTGGGAAGGTTCAGACTCTTGGAGCCAGAGGATGCATGACCCTTAAACTGTAATTTCTAATCTTGTAGCTAAGTTGTTAGCCCTTCAAAGGCAGGCTGGTCCCTAGGCAAGAAGGGGGTCTTTTTGGTGAAAGGGCTATTATCAATTTTGTTTCAGAGTCAAACCAGAAACTGAATTTCTTTGCAAGGTTAGTTTAGCCTATGCCCAGGAATAAACAAGGACAGCTTAAAGGTTAGAAGCAAGATGGAGTCGATTAGATCTGATCTCTTTCACTATCATAATTTTCTCTGTTACAATTTTACAAAGGTGGTAAAGATCTCATGAGAACTCACTATCACAAGAACAGCACGGGTGAAATCCACTCCCATGATCCAATCGCCTCCCACCAGGTCCCTCCCCCATCATTGAGAGTTACAATTCTGCATGAGATTTGGGTGGGGACACAGCTCCAAGCCATATGAGCCACGATTCACCTATCCAGGACTCACACACATCCGTGAATGTGACTTCCACTGAAGCCATCTAGAAGCTGGTGGTTAAGTGGCCTGAAAATTGGGTGGGGCAGGGGATGAGCCTGACTGTGCTGCTAACCTGCTATGCAGCCTCAGGGAGCTCCCTCAGCCTCTCTGAGCTTCAGATGTTTTTATCTGTGTGAAAGGTAAAGACCACAGATAAGGCTGAGAGAGCTAGACTGTCTAAGGGTGGGCTCAGCTTGGACAATGTTGTGTTCTTCTCAGAGTCTGCTTCTAGAGGCTTCCGTACCATAGATCTATCAAGGCATTTGGGAGTTATTGTAGCATCAGAGCAGTGATGAGAATTCTTCCTAATATGGAACTCCATACCATTTCTCCAATAATGGTTTCCCTACTGGGAAGAGACTGGATTCCATGATATAGAAAACCCCAAAACTTGTCTTGCTCAGACAGCCTTTACAGAGATAGTAATACAGACCAGAGTTCAAATTTGCTTTGCATGACTTTCTGCAGGTCACTCCTCTCTGAGCCTCAATTTCCTCACTTATAACATGGGAATAATTACCTTGCAGGACTGATGGAGTGTGTGAAAACTCATAATCTGGTCCAGTTGAAGCCTTTGTTATGCATTTGTGTCCTTCCTGAAGAACCTGGGAAGAGCTGCAGTTTTTCTACCCTTTAAGATCCCTCCCCCACATCCCACCCCACCTAAAACAGTCTAGGGTTACAGAGACCTCTGGAGGCCTTTCTGATCTCTTGACAACCCCTGTTATCCCTCCCTGTTGATAATTCCCAAAGCCCTCACCCACTAGGAGCTCTGCCTGCAGCTGGGCCTCCTACAACGACCACAGAAGCATCTGCTCTGAGCTGGGGGCTCTGCCGGTTTATAGTGGATGCACCCAGCAGCCCTGCAAGGTGGGCCTGAGCTCCTGCTTACAGATGGGAAACTGGGGCCCAGAGGCAGGTCTAGCACTTGGAGGTCACACACCCAGCAAGCAGCAGAGCTAGGGTCAGGCCACTCCCTTCCAGCCTCAGAGTCTGCGCCTTCCCTGTACCTGCTGCCTCTGGGCACTGCCCCTGAATGGGTCACTAACATTACCCAGCGCTGACTCCATGCCAGGCACTCCTCAAACTGGGCTCTGTGGGCCAATTCATTCAATCCTCACAACACCCCTGAGGAAGGGGCTGTTAGGATTTACAGGTAAGGAAATGAAGGCACAGAGAGGTGTTGCCCAGTGTTGACCACTGTGATTAAACCTCTGCCCACCTCACTCCAAGGCCCACACTCCTAACCCAGATGCTTCAGCAACGACTTGCTGCTTCCTCCACCTGGGCAGCCGCCACCCCACCCTTTATCCACTTCCATCTGGAAAATACATTATTGGGTCAAAAGCCAAATCGAGTGCCACCTCCTCTGGGAAGCCTCCCCTAACCTCCCCTCCAAAGCAGCCCCATACCTGGGCAGAGTCCCTCTGTGAGCACAAAATCTCCCACATCCCTGGGATATGCCCGTGTGTCCTTGCCCTCTAGACAATGGATCTGAAGGGTGTGACACAAGGTGGCCTCAATAAACCTTGATGAAGGACTGGTTATTTAATAGAAACTGTACTGGCCCAGGGAGTCCGGGGGCTGGACATTCCCTTACTGCACCAGTCTTGGGTACCTTTGGTTGAAGCATTTTATACCACGAAGAGGGAGAGTAGACTTCAGGCTGTCTCAAAGCCAAGTGGGATGGGGACAGCTCATCTCCTGAAATTCCTTCTAATGAAACATTCACAGGCACTGCAATGTGCTGGCCCCTCACTGCTCTCTGCCCTCTCACTCTGCTTTCATTTCTTCATAGCACTGGATGCTGTACACTCCGGGTTTCTTTTCTTTTCCCTGCAGTGGAATATCAGTTCCCCTGGGGCAGGGAACTGGGTCTATCTTGTACCACCATGGGATCCCTTTGCCTTGAAGAGGGCCTGCATGTGGTGAGGGCTCAGAAAGTGCTCGCTGAATGAGTGAACTGATGAACGGACGAATGATGAAAACCATGGGGGGCCCGAGGTCAGGCAGATCTGGGTTCAGCCATGACTCTTCCCCTGAGCTCTGGTATATGCCTGAGCTTTTGTCTGCGATTCTCCATCCTTTTTGTTCCAACCCGGAGCCACTCTCTGCAGTGCCTGATTCATACGATGTGCTTGCAACAGCCTGAGGAAAGGTCCTGGAGGGCTGAGCCCAGCACACGTTCTCTCTGTGGCTACACTCATAGGCTGTGGGCTGTGGGACTTGGGGCAAGTGGCGGTCCTCTGAGTCCATTTCCTTATCATCATATCACCCATCCTGGAAGGTGCTTGTGAGGCTCAGTAAAATGAGAATGATAAGGAGGCTGTGATGATAGCCATAATAATTAAGTATTTCCTAAGTGTTTAGCCCTGGTTCCATACAAATTCATATATTTTATCATTATCATAATGATACTATATAATAGTATTATACATTAATACAATATCATATTCTATTACAATAATAAGGATAAAATATGTGAATTTAATACAACCCTAGGATGGTATTGTCATTATTTCCATTTTAAACTTAAGAAAACTCAGGCAGGGCAGGGAAGTAACAGGCCCTGGGCCACCAACACTTGAGCAGTGGGCTCACACGCTGCAGTCCTCAGTGACCCTCAGTGATGCGGGTGCCGCAAATGCCCACACTTGGCCCTTGTCCTGCAACTCAGCGGGGACAGTCTCTGCTTAGCTGCTCTGTACCCCACTTGGAGGCAGGTGATGTTTGATCAACTATTAGCTCTTCAATCATTCTATTGCTTTAAAGAAACAAACAAACAAACAAACAAATGGGGCCATTGGTCCTGGGGAGAGGGCAGAAGGAGGCCACAGAGGGCTGGAGATTGGAGGGGTGGGAAAGCGAGAACAGCACTCGGATGGAGGCAGAGAAGTGGGGGAAAACAAGCAGTGTTTTTAGGTGTGTGCTTATTTATTTGAACTCAAATAGACTTCCAAGTCTCTACAGAGACTTCCGGTATCAGGAGGGAAGAGGGAGAGTGAAGTCGGGAGCTTGGGCGATGTGACCACCCGGCTGCAGGGAGATGGGGAGGTACAGCAGCAAATGCTGGGCCTGCAGCAGCCCACGAGGTTCATGGCAGCCAGCAGGGAGGGCCTGGGGCTTCTGCAAGGAATGGACATTTACTGAGCATCTGATGTGTGCCAGGCCCTGCAAATGCAGCAGAAAACAAGGGAGGCAGGTCTTGTCCTCATGGAGTGCTCACCGGGGACAATAGAGGCAGGGACATACCAGACGTGTGAGCCAGAATTGGTTGGTTCATTGGTATGGTGTCACAGTGGCGTAATTATGCAAATGTCTCTGGGGCTACTGGTCATCCGGGTAACTTGCTCCACTGTCGTTAATGTGAATGAGTAATCAAATATGGAGACGTGTGCTCATCTCCATCTGCCCGGATCTTCGTGCTTTGCAAAGAGCTTCATAGATGTTACTGTCTGGGTGGGTGGGAAGCAGGGAGGTCCAAGGTCCACCATGTCAAGGGCACAGGTGACCCTCCCCGGGGCCCTAGCCAGGTTCTTCTGCAGGGTTGAGGGGGCAGAACAAGGGAGAGTGAGGGATGCGGGGTAGAGGTGGGGAGTGGGACCAAAAGAGGAAGATGCCGATCTTAGGAAATTAACCAGGCAGAAGAGGCTGTGTGTGTGAAAAGAGACAGAAAGAGAATGCTTCTTTGAGCTCCCATACTACACACACACACATACACACACACACACGTGTACATGGGCACAAGATGCACACACAGGCATGTGCACAGAGGTACATACATGCATACATGCATGCATACATGCACACACAATGACACAGGCATGTGTGTACACACTCACATGCGTGTGCATGTACTCGTGGCTACACAGAGAGGCACAAACCACAGCATATTTGCCTTCTTCCTGAAGCTCGTCACGTTCTAATTCCACATTGTGCTGTGACTATTGGATAACTGTGCCTCACCTGCACCCAGGCTCTGAGCCGCTCTGGGACTGCAAGGGCGGGCTGGATGGAGGCATGGCTCAGCATCGCAAGCCCAGCAGCAGCACAGTACCCAGCACATAGCAGGCGCTCAATAATCAGTTTTGGTGTGAGGGCGCTGGTGCTGACAACATGCTGAAGAGGAAACTGGGCAGAGCCGCTTGATGCAGAACTCAGGGTGACTTCCAGGAGAAGGCCCTTCATCTCACTCTACTTGACACTTCAGTATCCTTAAGTGGTTTGTTTTGCTTTTTATTATTATTGTACTTTAAGTTCTGGAGTACACGTGCAGAATGTGCAGGTTTGTTACATAGGTATACACGTGCCATGGTGGTTTGCTGCATCCATCACCCCATCATCTACATTAGGCATTTCTCCTAATGCTATCCCTCCCCATTTCCCTCCGCCCCCTGCTATCCCTCCTCTAGCCCCCAACCCCCGACAGGCCCCAGTGTGTGATGTTCCCCTCCCTGTGTCCATGTGTTCTCATTGTTCTTCAACACAAATCAGCACAGGATTTGGGACATGGAACTCGGAGAGAGGGCTGGGAAGAGCCGTCTCCACAATGAGCAGGCTTTACCTTGCTGGCTTCAGCGTTTCAATGGCTCTCACCACTACCACCCTCCAGCTTCATAAGGAGCCTCCAGTGCACTCAACAATCAGTAGGAGGCTGGGTGTGGTGGCTCACGCCTGTAATCCCAGCACTTTGGGAGGCTGAGTTAGGCTCACGCCTGTAAACCCAGCACTTTGGGAGGCTGAGTTAGGCGGATCACCTGAGGTCAGGAGTTTGAGACCAGCCTGGCCAACATGGTGAAACCCTGTCTCTAAAAAAAAAGAAAAACAAACAGTAGGGTTTCCAGGGAGCAGAGTAACAGTGAGCATCTATTGATCACTTACTGTGTGCCCAGTGCCTAATCCAGCACCTTACATATACTAACCCATTTAACCCTCATATCAGCCCGTCGAGGTAAGTACTATCCCAGTTTGACGGACGAGGAGGCTGGGGTACAGAGAGGTGAGGCCACTTGCCCAAAGCCTCACAGCTGGTGAGTACAGGCATGGTTGAACCTTGGGCTTCAGAGATACTCTGGCTGGGCGCGGTGGCTCAAGCCTGTAATCCCAGCACTTTGGGAGGCTGAGGCAGGTGGATCACGAGGTCAAGAGATCGAGACCGTCCTGGTCAACATGGTGAAACCCCGTCTCTACTAAAAATACAAAAAATTAGCTGGGCATGGTGGCGCGTGCCTGTAATCCCAGCTACTCAGGAGGCTGAGGCAGGAGAATTGCCTGAACCCAGGAGGTGGAGGTTGCAGTGAGCTGAGATTGCGCCATTGTACTCCAGCCTGGGTAACAAGAGCGAAACTCCGTCTCAAAAAAAAAAAAAAATACTCTGACACTTGGGTGACACGGGATGTCTTATCTGGAAAATGGGGTTACAGGCACAGTCCCTGGAAGACAATTCACTGAAAATCCATTTCTAGAGCCCAGCTCTCAGATAAACCACTCCTCATAAACTAGTTGGCAAAGTTGGCATGCTAAATGACTCATTTACCAAGAACGGTGGGACAAATACTTTGGTACACAGGTGACCGAGCAGCCCATGGCATGGGGTGGTTCATCTGCTGAAGGATTCTTTATCAAGCCCCTGCTGTGTGCCAGGGCAGCAACGTACAATGGTTAGGAGCTAGAAAAGTCCCTCTCCCTGCCAGAGGCACAAATGGGGCGAGAGATAACTAAAGCAGTGAAAGGAATGGAGAGGGAATTGGGACCATTCACGCCTTCTCTTGGGGCCCTGGCTGGCCTGGCAGCCCTGCCCGGTGTCCCACCGCCCCTCCCACCTGAGCACTGCTGGGGCTTCCACGCTAGGCCTTCCCTTTCCTCCCACTGAACACAGCCCTGCATTCACCCCGAACCCTCTGCCTCTGCCTGCAGACCCAGGCCCCTCACCTGGACCCTGCACCTGCACTCAGCTCCCACCACTTACCCTGGTGAGAGGAGAACACCCCCGCCTCAGGCCCTCCCAATCCAGTCCTTGTGGCCAGAGTGATAGACAAGTCCCATCACCTGGCCTCTCAGGGGGCAGTGGCCTCATTACTGTGGGAGAGGATCACTGGCTGTGATTACAGAATTCACACCCTGCTCCTCTCACCAAATAGCATCTATTACTTTAAGCAAATCAAAATAGACACGGCTAAAGCAAACTGGAAAAATCAGTAAGCCATAAAAGCAAACACATGATCTCAATCACAGAAGATCCTATGAAGGTGTCTAGCCAATCTAGTCCAGCTATGCCCCAAAGGGGCCAAGAATCCTAGCAGAGGTGTGGCCTTGATCGGGAGTTGGGGGCAAGCTCAGGGGCTCCCCACTTCATCCCTGCTCCAGCATTTCTCTGCAATCCGAGGCAGTGGTGGAAGGAGCTGGACTGCTCCGTGTGTTCCTGAGTAACTCTCACTTCTGGTGCATTCATTACTCAGCAACTATGCTTCGAGCGTCCACCGTGTGCCAGGGCACTGTCGACAGGACGGCGGTCAGGAGTGTGCGTGCCGAACATGGACTTTCTGGGTTCACAATCCGTTTCTGTCGCTTACCAGCTGTGGGTCCCAGAACGAGTTACTCAGTCACTCTATGCCTTAGTTTCTCCTCTGTAGAATGTGATAATATTATTTATCTCCCAGTGTTCTGGGAAGATCTAAGGTAGATAATTTATGCAAAGTTCTCCTATCAATTGCTGACACATAATAAGCTCTTGATGAATGCTAGCAATGTTAGGCTTGTACAAGTTCTTCACTGAACACAACAGCTATTGTCTCTGCCTCGAAAAGCACACTACAAGAGAGCAGTCCATTGGAGAGAGGATGAAAGTGTGGCTCACAAGCTAAGTGACTTGTCCAAGACCACTCAACTAGTCAGTGACAGAATAGAGATCTGCCTAGATCTATGACAACTGTGTGTGGCTGTAACAGAAAACTTGACTAATAGTAGCTTTAACAAATACAGGTTTATTTTTCCCACCTGAAATGAGGTCCAGAGGACAATTGTGGTGCTGGGCACTCATGATGCCATCACATACCAGAAGTCTCTGCTTTTCGGTTCTGCCATTCCTGGCTTGTTACCTCATGGTCACAAAGGGGCTGCACAGCTTCAGGCATTTTGTCTGAGTGCCAGCCAGAAAGAAGGAGAGCAATAAGGCACAGAATTATTCCAGATAAGTCTATCCCTTATCCCGGACCAATCACTGGCCAAGAGAGATGAGATTACCACGGCTAATTTAGACCAATCGGAATTATTCCCAATAATAGGCATCTGTCCTCCATGAGGGCACGAGAAGGAAGAAGAGAGGGCAGGTGGGTATTAGTGAGTGACAAATGGTGTTGGCCACACCATGTGACCACTGGGCCTCTTAGCATGGCCCAGTCTGGTCCCAGTTGATCCCATTCATTTCAGGGTGGGTTTCCTGTGGAGGCCTCCTAGGTCATGCGGCTCCCTGTAACTGTGGGAAGCAACCTTAAAGCCTCCCGGAATCCCCCTCCTGGCCTTGCTGGAGGCTCAGGGATCCTCCAAGGTATGTCAAGGGCAGTGGTGTCCTGCAGTTCCTAAGCACAGCTTCAGTCTTCTGTTGGAGTCTGGTTACAGGTGGGTCAATTTTTTCACCACTGTCCTGCTCAAACCAGGAAACCCTGCCCTGGCTCACCTCCAGGCTGTATCCTGGAGTCTCCTACAGCCAGGGTCCTCCAGGAGGGCTGGGGGCCCAGGCCTGGGTCCTACTGAGGGTTCCAGGTTCTTGTGGATGCCACGAGCTGCTCTTCCCTGAAAGGCTTGCCACTGCCTCCTGAGCTATGCAGAGAACACGTGAACACGATGCTGAGAGAGCTCTTGGCTTTTTGGAGGCACATTTAATTGCAGATCTGTGCTTTTCCTTTCCCAGATGCTCAGAGAAATTGACCTTTGGAGCCCTGGACCTTGGGCTGTCCACACTGGGAACAGAGGCAGCAGGAGCTAAAACCAAAGGCAGGGGTCAGGGTGTGAGAGCCCGGGGGAGACACAGGCACTGCGCACTGAGAATGTAGCCTGTGTTCCCAATTTTCACTTTACTTGCTCTAAATCTTCTTAACATCATTTTGATAACCTGACAAACTAGCCAGGAGGTGCGGCCCTGGGAGGACTGTAACAGCTGACATTTACAGGACACTCAACTAGGCAGACCCTGAACTAAGCACATTCCATTTGTTTCCTTGTCTCAGGTTCACCCAAACCCTATGAGGCTAGTCCTAGTACTACCCCACAAGTATGGATGAAGAACCTGAGGTTAAGTCACTTGAAGGTCACACCTCTTGTGCATCATGGGTCAACCCCCTACAACCCACAACTCCCTCCCCACAGCTGCTAAGAAGGCCCTCTGTGACATTCTAGTCCTTGCCTTATTATGCAGAAGGAAAAACCAAGGCCCAGAGAGGGTAAGCAACTTGTCCAAGGTCACACAGCACTTCATGGCTAAGCCAGGCCTCTTGTTTCCTGCTCACACCAACACCTTCAGGCCGCTCTGATCACCTTCTCCTCCATCCCTGGAAGGAAAGTGACCCAGAGGCTGGAGGAGGCCAGGTGTAAAGAGCCCCAGGCTGCTCTGGAGGGCACGCTGAAGATGGGCAGTGCCTACAGCTTGCAAACTTTCCAGGGACCCTGGGATCCCTCCTTTCTCCCACCCACACATTGCAGAGAAATACATCCTTTAAAGAGGAAAAGTTGGCTTGAAGTAAACAGATTAGTAGCGGCTATGTGCTAGTACTTTATTAATTAAATGACCTGAATACATTTAAACCTGGGCATTTAATTTAGATTTATAGGGATAATTTAGATTTATAAGACCAGTTATTATGCATTAAGTATAGAAAATGCCAATGGATTTTTACAGGTGATATTTATTGGAGTATTAAAAAAAAAAACTATGTAAAATGTAATTACCCGTCCATGGAATGTAGGAGCTGGCAGGAAGCGAAAAGGCAGTGGAAGGGGACGCGTGACTCACTTCAGGAGCCACTCTCTCACTGTATGGATGGGAACTTCGTCTCCCCCGTGTTGGTCATCAAAATAAAAAGTGAACATCACACCATGGAAATGAGATATCCACGGAACCGTGGGGCAAGGTGCAGTCCAGGCCACTTCTGTGCCAGCATCAGGGCTGGCGGACACTTGGGGCCATAATCTCCTGATTGCCAATCCTTCCATCTTATCCTTTGCAAGTCCCTGATCATTTGACTGAACAATTAGCCACTGCCTATGAATCATATCTGTGCCTCTATTTTCCCATCGCAGCTAAGTGGACAGAGAGATGTGCCGCTTGAAGACCTGCCCACTGGGAGGACTTCTTTCTCCCGTCTCAGGTCCCTCTGGAGTGCTGCAGAATCCCCTCTGGCTGGTCTAGCATGTCTGCTGATGCGGGTCTATGGTTCTTCCTCTCCCTCTGAGAAGATGTGCCCACCCAGACATCAGAATCTGAGCTTATTTGGAATAAGGATCTTTGCAAACATCATTAAGGTAAAGACCTCAAGATGAGATCATCCTGGATTAGGCAAGCCCTGAATCCAAGGACAAGCGTCTTTATGAGACAGAGAAGGAGAAGACAGAGACACAGGGTGGAGAAGGCTGTGTGAAGATGCAGGCAGAGACTGGTGCGATGCAGCCACGAGCCAAGGAGTGCTAGGAGCCCCCAAGCTGGAAGAGACGAGGCATCTTCTCCCTACGGCCTACAGAGAGAGACTGGCCCCTGCTGGCACCTTGATTCCAGACTTCAGAACTACGAGAGAATATATTTCTCTTGTTGTAAGCCACCAAGTTTGGGGTCATTTGTTCCAGAAGGCACAGGAAACAAGCACAATGGATGAAGGAGAAGGCTCTTCGAGGCTCAGGTGTGGGTTGAGGAAAAGATGGCAGTGCCACTGGAGAGGGGGCTCTGATGAAGAAGGAGACCCCTTCCTCTTAAGTTTCTAAGACCACTTCCCCTTAGCCTTGCATTTCAAAAGGAGAAGTGAAAGTTGAAAATAGAAGGCACAAGGTCAGCGGAGGAGACAAAACCGGTGCCGCTAGAGGAACCTGGAGGTTACAGATGAACAACCCTCCCCCCGCCGCGCCCCCGCCCCAGTTCCTACCCTATCTATAGCTCCCAGGCATGGTGTGGAGGAATCTTCCCTGGAAGACATTGTTCTTCCTTAATCATGATTAAACCCCACCTACCCCTCGCTCACCTCATCGATCCCGACCCTCTCACACGTATCCTCTAAGACTGTGAGCCTTTAAAAGAGGCCAGGATTTTCTAGTCAGCAAGCTTGGTTCTTGAGACATGAATCTGCCAAGATTCCCGGCTGAATAAAAAGTCATTTCCTTCCCAGCTCGGTGTTGGAGAGGTTTGCTCGTGGCCGCGCCTGCTTCGCTGAGCACCTCGCCGCTGGCCCGAGCAGTTTGCCTGCCTCCAGGATGCGCTCAGGCCCAGACTGATGACGGGCTAAAGCTGCACATGCTGACTCTGCAGCCCCGTGGACCAGACAATACCCAGTCAAGACTGGCTGCCTGGGTCACAGTCACTTGGTGCCCCAGGGTCAGGGATTCCGTGTCTACCTGTGTAACCGAACGGCAGGTTACTTGCTCACTGCATTGTAGAGTCCCACTAACAAGAGCGAGACCTGCTAGAGGAAAAGTGAATTTATTTCAGAATCAGCTTGGGGAAGGGGTAAAAAGTGTCCTGCCTTTAAATGTCCTGCTTCACCGTTGGAGCAGAAAGCAGACATTTTTATAAGGTAACCGGGGGAGTGTGCGAGGGCAGGGGCTCCCCCGTCTAACCTGGTGTCTTAACTACCAGACAGCTGAGTTGGTGCTTCCTGGGCAGAAATAAGTCGTAAAAGAGGCAAAGCAGGCATGCTTTCCATATACCTTCCTGACGGATGAACGTCCCAGGCAAGTCCTGGAGGGCCATCCCCTGGAGGTGAAAGGTCACATCTGCGTTTCTGAAAGGGCTATGTAGGAAACAGGGAATAGGGAAAGGGGAGAGGAGAAAAGAAGAGAAAATCATTATAAACTAATAGTAACTCATTTTCTTTTTCTTAGGAAAAAATGAAGCCACTTGGTTACACCAGGGCTCCGTAGAAAGCCAAGAGCTATTTCTCAGATGCAGAATAGTGATCTGCAGAAGATGACAGGGCTTTGCACCAAAATCCTAGGCAGCTGTGCTGCTGGTGTCTCTTCCTGGGGCTTGAGTCTCCCAGTGGTGCTTGCCGCTGGCCCCAGACAGCATCTCTCCTTGTATAGAGGCTTGGGTTCCACCAGACAGGCTGGGTTATAAGGCCCAGGTGTCGAGGCACTGGCCTGGAGATTGGCATTGCTGCAGGGCCTTTCTGGCCTCTAAGACTTACTCAGTTTTACAAGTCATTTAGAAAACGGGTTGCGGCAGCACGCGCACATGGAATACACCTCATTCTTAGAGGCCCTCTCCTTCCCAATCAATGCCTTCGCTTTCAAGTAAGAGACAGTAAGGTTGGGAGTCCAACGAATGATGCAATTCTTCCACCCACGGGATGACATTTTAGATCTGATTTTCATTTGTGTCTGCCCTGTAGCTATAAAACACAGAAGTTTCCTTGAGGGCAATCTAATCGCCGGTTATCTGTCCGTGCTTTGAGCAGAGAGGTGAAACACAGTGCTTGTCATTTTCTTTCTACGAACTCTCCAGTACTGTCATAAGTAGCACTGCACCCCACGTTCCTTCTGATAAGTCATGATTACTACCTCAGAGGCCAAGTGCAGCAGCCACTTGGACTGACAATTCTCAGCGTTCAATAGGCACTTTGTCCCAGGCAACCATAAGTGATGATTTAAGTGATTCAATGTCCCTGCACCAAAGCATAATACCACAATCCCATTGTCCCTGGCCATGAGGTTCTCACTGTGTTTAACCCTAATCAAGTCGAACAGCCCACTCCCAAATCCCATTATTGAAGGTTTGTTTTCTGATGGCACGGCTGATCCCAAGTGCTATATCATTCAGGGCTCATTTAGAGAAAACAGGAAGTACACTAGAAATTGCAAACAGAAGGGAGTGAATGCAGGGAGCTGATTATCAAAGTGGTGAAAGGGCTGAAAGAACAAAAAGAAAAAGATAGGAAGGCTGGGGGCGGTGGTTCACAGCTGTGATCCCAGCACTTTGGGAGGCCAAGGCAGACAGATCACTTGAGGTCAGGAGTTCGAGACCAGCTTGGCCAACATGGGGAAACCTGGTCTCTACTAAAAACTAAACGTCGTCTTTAAAATACAAAAATTAGCTGGGTGTGGTGGCAGACGCCTGTAATCCCAGCTACTCAGGAAGCTGAGGCACGAGAATCATTTGAGACCAGGAGACAGAGGTTGCAGTGAGCCAAGATCGCACCACTGCACTCCAGCCTGGGCGATAAAAGCAAAACTCTATCTCAAAAAAACAAAAAAAGAAAAGAAAAAGATAGAGGCCCTAGTCCTGGCAGCACAAACCAGAAGAGCTGGTGCTGCAGAGCCCAAGACTGCATGTCCTGCTGATGTCATCCGTCACTAGGCCCACTGCTGCTAGAGCCACCCACACCCCAGGCAGCTGCAACTGGCCACTGTAGCTATTGCCAGAGTCACCAAAGAACCGTTGCGCTGGTAGCTACCAGGTACAGCCAGAACCTCTTTCAGAAGCAGCTTCTCCCCAGCTCCCACCTTTCAGTCTTCACTAACACTTGCCATTGTCAGTGCTAACTGGAAGCCAGCAGGCGAGGGGGTCCAGGAGATGCAGCCTGCTGGGATCCAGCATCACATAGTAGTGTTCATGGCACAGAGAGCAAACAGCTAATGGACAAATGACCCGCACAGTGCTTCAGCGCTTGGACTTTTGTGCTAATCAAAGCAGTCTGAAACTCAGCTCTGTGCCCTTGAGCATGGCATTTAATTTTTCAGAGCTTTCTTTTACCCAAGGATAAAGTGGGGCTAATAACACCCACTGCACAGGGTCATCATGTGAGGATTAAGTATGCATGTAAAAGTGTCCGTGCCAGGATCTGGACATGAGATGCCCTCCCTCTGGGGATCCTGATGTTCTCTGGTTCAGCCTCATCCTTGACTTACTCTCTGACCTTGAATAAGTGTCTGGTCTCTCGGGGCTCTATTTTCTCATCTGTAAGATGAATGAGGTTGGAATAAAGGCTCCACAAGGTCCCCCTAGCCCTGTTGAGCTGTATGCTGTGAATCATTCCTTAAATGAAACGGACAGGTTGGGTCTGGCAGGAGGAACAGGAGGGTCTGATCGCTGAAAAGGAGCCGGGGGAGAAGAGAAGGCTTGTGGAGGTTCTAGCTGAGTCTGAGTGCTCTGAGCTGCGTGCCTCACTGGAGAACATCGTCACATGTGAAGCAGCTCATACCTCAGCCATCTTAATGCTCCCGGCACCTCCAGGTTGACTTGCCCCTGGCAGCACTGACATGGTGGTCTCTGTTCCCTTTGATGCGCTCACTCCCAGCCTGGCTCAGTTGTCAAGAAATTACCAGGAGCGGCATTTTCCTGCACACTGTGATCCAGAAGGAAAGGGGGCCTTACATTAAATCCATCATGAAGATTAGGTTTGTAAGCCATGGGGCCTGCGAGGGACCTAAATGCCTGAGCTTTGACAATCTTCCTATGTCGGCTGGAATTATGAGTTTAAACCTGCTGGAGCTCAGGAGGTGCCGAGATGCCTGCAGAGGCCGGTATTCCTGGGAAGCACTGCCCGTCCATGGGCTAAAACATGGGGCACTTTTGTCTAGCAGAGAAGGGTTCAAGGGTCTGTTGTGCCGCTTGCTAATTTATGCCAATTTCTTAGCTTCTCTGAGACTCGGTTTCTTTATTTATAAAAGGAAATCATAATATCTATTGCAATTTGCACTGGGGCTGTTTTGGTTCATCCAGCATCTCTTTCCCTCTCTGTTTTTGGCACCTATCACTCCTGTCACCCTTCCTTTGGGAAAGTAAGCTTCCTGCACTCCCCAGGCCCTGATATTCTGACCAGATTATCAGTCAGTGACTCCATCCCGCCGCTCTCCTTAGAGAGAGGTACCAGCTTAGACTAAACCAGTCACAGCAATCCATTCCCCCAGGAAATAGTGATTGGTCCAAGAAGAGCATGTGACCAAAATCAGCCTATTAGAATCCTTGATTGGGATCTTGTCTATGGCTGTAAGAGAGAGCGGTTCTCTCTTCCCTCTGGAGTCACTGGATGGGATGACCTAAGCTTGGGGCTGCTAATGGTTATGATTCCCCTTCCACCTTCCCTTTCCTGCCTCATGAATAAACCCCACAGCAAAGAGAAAGATGCTCCTACATAGTCAGAAGCAAACGCGGAGAAAGATGAGAAGTATGAGCCATCCAGTGATGTCATTGGAGCCCCTGAGCCCAGCTGTGCCTGAGGCCACTCCCTGCTGTCTCTCTTGGCTCCACAAGCAACTACATTCCCTCTTAGATGCAAGCAGCTGGGCTCTTTTGGTTGAGAGTCGAAGGCCCAGGGAATTTGGTAGCTCAGTAAATATTGTCTTCACTCCAGTGGCAATCACTGCATACCCTACCACAGCTCTTTTCTCCCTAATCTCAGGTGCTAGGGGAGTATCTGTCCCTTCCTTTTGACTGAGAGCTCCTCAGGGGAGGTATAGGGTGTGACGTGCCCAGCATTTACTTTCATCTCAGTGCCTGGGGCATAGAAAGTTCCCAGGACAGAAGAATCGCTTGAACCTGGGCGGCGGAGGTTGCGGTGAGCTGAGATCACGCCACTGAAGTCCAGCTTGGCAACAGAGCGAGACTGTCCTCAAACAGAAACAAACAAAAAAGAAAGTGCCCAGGGAATGTCTGATTATCAAGGGAGGGAGTGAGTGACTGAATGTTGACCCAGGTTCGCCCCTTCCTGTCCTGCATCCTGCTCAGACCCCTCCTCCATGACTTCTCCCTAAACCACCCCTGTACCCCTAAGATGGTTTACTGAGTGCTGGCCATCCTCCTCCAATATCCTCCAACGTCCTTCTCCAGGCTGGGAGCTCTTCATTTTTCCCATCATCCATAGCACAGTTATCTATTAAGCACCTAGAAATGCTGTTCTGGGAACTAGGCGTACACACGTGATCAAGATAGACTCCATCCTGCTTTCACGGCATTTGCAATGTGGCTGGGGACACCTATGAAGAACAAAGAAAGAGACAATGCCAGGTCCTGAAGAGTCCTCTGCAAAAGCTAATGCAGGGGAAGGGGAGGGAGGGTGGCATGTTGGAGAGGAGCTGAGGAGTGAAGGAGACGCCCTCCCTGTCACCGCCTCCCCTGACCATGACTACGTGCTCCTTGCCTAAGCCTGCACCTGCAGACATGAAGTGGAATCCAGGAAAAAGCAGGAAGAAATACCCTGACCTTCTCTCCTCCTGTCTTCTGGCCTCCCCGCAGCACCTCCCATTGGCTGAACCCAACAGAAGCCAGCTGTCACGAACGCCCTGACATAGTGCACACAGGGCAGCCTCTCTGGTGCTGAGCTGGACAGGAGGAGACGGAGCATGAACTAGAGTGTGAAGAACAAGCAGCCAGGGATGATTAGCAGAATATTCCTCCAAAGCTGGTGGCATCGCTTCAGGGCTCTCATTACAGTCTGTTTCTTTATATTTTGGTATCAGTTGAATGTTTCACAGACAGTGTGAATCATTTGTTTTCTGAAACTATTTTAAAAAATAATCAGATGGCCTGGTGCTCAGGGGCAGAAACGATGTGACCTTGACATCACGACCCCATCTGGAAATTCAGTCTCAAAGCCACATCTGAGGCTGAGCAGGTGCAAGCACCAGTGAAAGGGCAGAATCCATGTAACTTCCAATGAGAATGAGACTGCCCAACCCGCCCTCTGTTCAGGGGAGGTTTGAATCCAGGAGCCCAAACACCCGGGTTCAGGTTCTGCGTCACTCCTCACCTGCAAGGTGCCTCCTCGAGAAAGTCCCTCCTCTCCCAGCCTCAGCTTCACCAGCAGGCGCTAGTGATCCCTCATGGGTTTCCCAGCTCTGATGGGCCAAGAGCCCTCTGAGAAGTGAGAAGTCACCAACACTGTCAGAAGCCCGGCGTTTACTGATTGTGGAAGACAGATGACTCTGAATGTACTTATATGAAGACATTCAAACGAATGGCTCCTGGAAAGCACCTCAGGAGCACTTCCAAGATGATTCAAATGCAGTGATGAGCACTCTTATCAATGCCTGCCGGGGCATGAGGAAAAACCAAGGGCGGGTGCCGCCACAGCAGTTGGTGGGGGGAAGGAAGAAACTCGGGAGTGGGGAGGTGGGAGAGACCCGGCTGGCAGCAGGGCTGTGATTCCAGCTGTGGCCTTACTTAGGGACATGACCTTTGGCAAGCCCCTTTGCCTCTTAGGGCCTCAGTTTCCCCAGCTGTAAAATGAAGGGGTTGAGCAGATCATTGCTGTGGCTCCTTCCAGCCCTGTGCCCACACGGATCAAGGGATCCATCAGAAGGCAAAATGCTGGGGAGCCGGAGTTTCCAGGTCCTTAGCCAGAGGGAAAGCTCCCCATTGGGTTACGAGGGCAGGCCTCACAGGCTGAGCTGAAGGCCAGGCCCCCTCCGTACTCTCTCTGTAAGGTTGGGCAGGCTCCTTTCCTTCTCTGTGTCTTGGTTTCCTTCCCTGGAAAAGGAGATTGTCATGGTGATTTGACTGGGTTTGAATTTAGATCTCATTATTTTTCTGTGTCCTATCTGTTATTTGTATACCTTTCTCCCTTCCTCTGCTTTCTTTTGGACTGAATATTATTTATGATTCCACTTTGTCTTCTGTGTTGGCTTGTTAACTGTAACTCTACGTTTTGCATTTTAGTGGCTGCTTGAGGGTTTACAGCAGACATGGTTAGCACGGTCTGCCCAGGAGACATTACACCGTTTCTCACTTTAAGAGCCTTTTCAGCAGTGTGCTTCCACCTCTCCTCTCCCACCGTTGTACTATTGTTATAGGTTTTACTTCTACACGATTTGTAAATATTACGCTACACCATTAATTTTGTTCAACAGGTCAATATTCTTGTGTGTATGCGTGTGTGCGAATAAAACTTGCTCCTCTATGTAGCTGAGCAGTATTTTATTACATGGCTGTATCACCATTTGTATGCACCTATTGAGAGACATTTTGGTAGTTTCCAGTTTGGGTAATTATGCATGTAGCTACTATAAATATCTGTGTATGTATTATTGCGTGAACAGAAGTATTCCATTTACCTGGGTTAATATCTATAAGGAGGATTTCTGGATTACATGGGAAATGTGTGTTTACTTTTATAGGCCACTTGAAGACCCTCTTTTGTATACAGGCTTTACAGGATTTCAAATTTATGTATATGCCTTGATAACTTTCAAAAGAGTTGGCCAATTTTGCTGAAATTTGACACAGAACGCAAGGATACCAAGGTGTACTTTAACTGAGTTTGATTTGGGATTTCAGGATATCTCCATGAAACAAGTGTTTCTATTAAAATGTTCAAATGGATATATTTTTGATATCTAAATACATCCTTTTATAGATGAATGAATGAATGACAGTGGGAATGGCATTGAAGGGATGGATGTGAGTAAGAGCTGAATGGAAGCCTAGGGCTGCCGTACTAGCTGAAGTGAGGAGGACAGTGACAGAAGCAGAGTGGAGACTCTAACACGTACCACCCATGTAGTTACTTGAGGGTGCTCTTGATTTCTTCATGTGGATTCAAGTCACCATTTGGAGTCATTTCATTTCAGTTTAAAGGAATCCCATTTTACAGTAGATTTCCTCGGAATAGATTCTTTCCATTCTTGTTTATCTGGGAATGTCTTAGGTTCCTCTTCATTTTCGAAGGTTAGTTTTCATCTCCAGAAAAAAAGACCCATTATGTAAGGGGCTTTGTTTTTGGTGGCGGTGTGTTGTGCAGAGATTTGAGATGAACACTGAACCAGACAAGACTTGGTGACTGCCTTGTCCCAACATGAAGACCAGAGGGCCGGAGCAACCTGCTGACATGTGCTGACTGAGTATTGTTTGATGAGCCTCCGAGAGGGGGCAGGTTGTGCTGACACATGATGGTGAGAGTGGGTGAGGAGCAGGTTAGCCCGTGCTCGTGCTCCAGAGGATGGATGTTAAGAGGAGTGTTTATGAAAATGGAATGTCTACTAACTGGATTCTTCAAAAGTGAGCAGGGACAGGAGGGCACTTCCAGGTGTGGGCCGCAGAACACAGGGGCTCCTGCCGAGTGAATGGGCAGGAAGGCGCCGTGGAGGCAGCAGGAATGGCTGAGTCCAGCTGCAGGGTGGCCTTTGGCAAGCAGAGAAGAAATCCCTGCTCCTGGGAACCTGCTGCCTTCACTGTGGTCCCGCAGCCAGAGGCCAGGTCAGGTCTGCACTGACAAATGACCCATGTGAATCACCCCAAAGGCTGCCCTTGGACAGAAACCAAGAGGGTGACCTCACTCTCCTCTTCCATGAAAGGGGCTCAGCACTCATTTTCCACAGGTGTGGGGATGCATTCCATTAGCCAGCCACAGAGTGAGGACTTCTTGCTTTTTAGGTGTAAGAAATGGGGTGGAGGAATCTGGGGCCACGCCTCTGTCAATCATCTGCCCTCAGAGACCCTTTCTGTCTCCCAGGAAAAGGAGGCGAATCAATCCGGTCCTTGCCCTTTAGGTCCCCTGAGATCAATGCAGGAGGCTTCGCAGAGACAGACGGGCATCCACAGTGTGCTACGAGAGCACCGGGAACACTCTGGAGCGCTCGCTAAGGACCAGGCACTGTTCACTCCACCTCGTTATCTCATGGAACCCTCCCCACAATTTAGGTGCCTGGGCCCACCCTTATTTGTAAATCAAGGTTATTTTCTTTCTCCACATGGTCAGACTTTTTACCATATACCTGCATGAGAATGCACTACATTCATGAGGATGTACTCATACACATTACTTAGCCAATGCAAAAGGAAAGAAAAGATGAGTGTTATTCATGGTTCCTTCCAGTCCTGATTGGCCAAAGCCCTTTGATTCTGGACTTTTCAGGAGTGGACAAAGCTGGGTCTGGGTTCGGGGAGAAGTGAGGCTCCTGGGGTTGGCCCTGGAGGACATCTATCCTAGGAAACTGAAGTCGTCTTGCTGAGTACAGTGAGTCGTTTAGCCTCCACTTGGGTCCTCACCCCTTACCCAGCTTACAACAAGCCTTCTTGGTCCCCCTGAGTCTGATACACAGAGGCTTCTCTCGCCTTGTCCACCGTGCTGCAGGCTTATTGCCATTATTTGGGGCTTTTGCGAAGCTTCATTCCAAGTCATCTTTTTTGGCCAAGAATGTGCTTTACTTGTTAGTACAGTTTTAGCTCCAAGGATGGAAATCTAACCCCTGCAGGTTTAAACAAAGCAGAGAAGGAATGTGGCACCTATTGGCCCATTCAACTAAAATGTCCAAGGGTTGATGGCTTTCAGCACAGCTGAATCCAGTGGCTTAAGGGATAGCATCTTATAACCTTGTCTTCCATCTCCTGACCAGTGCCTTTACG
The DNA here is from genome assembly GCF_001604975.1 of Cebus imitator. NCBI lineage: Eukaryota > Metazoa > Chordata > Mammalia > Primates > Cebidae > Cebus > Cebus imitator. Next base: position 12,861,039 of record NW_016107354.1, on the reverse strand, counting down.
TGGCGTTTTCCCCAGCCATGCGCTCCCCTCCGGTGGGAAATGCCATCCTATGGAAATCTCCACATTTACGCCACACTGGCTTCACCTCTCTCTTTCCTGATAATTTTAGCAAAAGTTCTTGGTATGTGATATGGTCTGAACGTGTGTCCCTTCCACATCTCATGTTGAAATGTGATCCCCAGTACTGGAGGTGGGGCCTGGCGGGAGCACGGAGGTGGATCTTCACGAATCACTTAGCTCCATCCCCATTGCAATGAGTTACTGTGAGACCTGATTGTTAAAAAGTCTGGGACCTCCCCCTCTTTCTCTTGCTTCCTCTCTCCATGTGACATATCTGCTCCCTGTTCACCGTCGGTCATGAGTGAAAGCTTCCTGAGGCTTCCCCAGAAGCTGAGTAGATCCTGGCGCCATGCTGGTACAGGCTGCAGAACTGTGAGTCAAATAAACCTCATTTCTTCATAGATTACCCATTTGTGTTGCTATTCCTTTATAGCAATGCACAACAGATGAATAGAGTATGAGTCTCTGGCTTGGCTTGGATCTTCTGCCTACTTCTCCATCCTTGCAGAGTGGAGGAATCGCTGATGGGATGGGCAGGGGTGGTGAGCCCACTCTGAAGTCACAGGGTGGCATCAGCTCCACCCGGGTGGATTGAGATGGGGAGTCATTTCTTTCACAAAGGAAAATTAGAGCGATGTTCAGCAGAGAAGGAGGATATATTGTGGATGCAAACAAACCAATCAAAAACGAATGCCCAAGGCATCTCTTCCTTCTCTCTTCTTGACATCTGGATAAGCCCTCAGGTCTCCAGTAGCTTTTCAGAGATGACCTAGCATACCCTCTTGATTTAGTTCAGAAGCCTCCAACCCTTTCCCTCCCTTTTAGCTCTCGCTGTTCTCAGCTAACATTTATCAAGGGCTTACTCTGTCATAGGCAGTGTTCAAATTGCCTTATACATACTGGCTACATTAATTCTTCCAATAATCCTGTGAGCTAGGTATTTTGTTTTCATTTTACAGATGAGAAAACTGAGGTCCGGAGAGGTTAAGTAATTAGTCCAAGGTCACACAGCCTGTGTGTAGCAACACTGGGATGCTCACCCAGCATGTGACTCTTCAGAGCTCACCCTCTGAACTGCTACCCTGCACTTCTAAACATCACCATACGATGATCACGCCGCTGGCCTGTACATCTGTGCATTATGGATGTGACTGTTTGCTGAGTGCCTGCCTCCTCCAACAGACTGTGAGTCTCACAAGGGAAGACCCTGTCTGTCTCATCCACTGTGGGTCCCCAGCACCCAGTGCCCTGCATAGCACAGAGTGGGACTTGGTGTCCTGACTTCCAATGGGAATGAGACTGCCCAACCCTGTCCTCTGTTCAGAGGAGATTTGAAGAGTCAAATACACATTTTTAAACCTATCTCTCCACTTCTTCCCTTCCTTGCTCATTACCTCTCCCCCTCCCCACCCTTTCTCCTCCTTTCTGCCCTCCTCATCCTCTCTGCCCCTCTCCTGACCACCTCTTTCCTTCCTCCCACCCCTCTTTCTCTGCCTCTGTCCCATACCCTCTCCTCCCTCTCCATATGTCCTGCCCCTCCCCAGCTAATTAAGTGGCACTGTGGAATCTGTTTTATTTGCATTTGGCTCAGGGGCCATGGAGGGCCAGCAGTCATGTGTTCATTAAGTGGCTCCATGTACAGGGACCTAACGAGCCAGTTTTATTACATCACTTGGTCCATCCTGTGAGATGATGTTGTATTCATAGGGAAGAAAACCACTCAGGCCTGAGTGTCTGGGGTTGGAGGGGTGACCAGGGGAGGATTTGCCCTCTCTGACTCAGGAAATGGCCTGGAGGTAGGAAGGGAGGCCAGGCTGGGCCGGTGGCGCGTTACGGCCACCCTAACTGAAGTGCAGAGCTCTCCACTGGTTTTGACTACAGCCATGGTTGGTGCTCTCAGTCTAGGGGCCCAAAACTGTTGGGTACTGACTGCAAGGGGCCCTGACTTCACCTGGGTACCCAGTGCTATTTCTAGACAGAATAATTGGCCTGCCACGTAACAGAGCCCCATTGCACTCTCTGCATGTGCTACTGAGAAACATTTCCGCATTTCTAGCAGCCTTTGTCCATTGCATATTTCCTCCGTCACTGGGATCTAATGGTAGTCGCTGGGGCAGTGATCTAATAATAGCAGCCACCATTCCTCAAGAACCCACTGTGTTCCGGGGCCCTGGGCTTAGCGATTTACTTGGGATATTTCATTTAATTCCCACAACACCTGTTGAGGGTAGGTACTGTTATCCCCATTTATGGATGAGGAAATTGAGGCTCAGAGAATTAAAGCGCCCTGTCCAAAGACACACAGCCAGATGCGGTGAATGGAACATTTGACCTCAGCTCTGCCCAAAACCACAGCCTTCACCACCGCTGCTGTCTGCTACCTCCAATTTACAAGGACAGCTCGTAGCAAGTGGGGGTCCCACACTTCCATTAAATGTTAACAACAGCCCTCGTGGTCAAAAAGATTATGATAAGTGATGGCTCCTGCAGAAGGCCCGCCTTCCTCTCTGGGGTTAGCTTGGAACGGGCTGTTAGGCATCTGAGCTGATTGCGGTCAGGGTGCGCCTGTACATATGTATGAGGAAGGAGGCAGTGCCTTGGGCTCTGGCAGTAAAAGGAGAACCAGCTGGGGCTGGGGAGATCCTGGCCTGGGAAGTGGGGAGGTGGGCCAGAGCTGTGGCTGTGTCTCTGACTCACTGAGTGAGTCAACAAGTTCAACACTGCACAAATGCCTATTGTGCACCTAAGTGCCAGGCTGGTTCTGGGCACTGGGGATATAATGGTAACCCCATTGTATCTGTTCCTGTCCTCAAGCCTGTGGCATTCCAGGGTAGGGGGGACAGAGGAGTCCCTGCCCCTCTGTGCGCTCAATTTACCCATCTGTGTAAAGAGCAGCCTGAGACATAAGCTCAAGTGTCTTCATGAGTCAAGTAGGCAACTCAAGCAACCCATGTAAGGTGGGACGAGGGAGACTAGGCTTCCAACCACAGAGATGGCTGCAGCTCAGCTCCTGCCACTGTTACAGTAAGCATGCCTGCCAGTGCGTCTGTGTGGTGACGGCCTCCATGTTTCAAAGACTTTCTGAAACCATGGTCAAGGAGGGTCTCACAGGACAACCAGTGCATGGTGTGGGGGACAATCACAAGCCCCCCTCAATGCCGGGGTGCACTGGGCTGTCAGAGTCCAAGCTCCATGAAAAGATGGGGCAGCTCAGGGAGAGGTAGGAAGCAGAACCAGCCCAGCCAAGCCTCTGCCCGATGCCCACACTGCTGTGCAGATGGGCAGCCCTGGGCAGGGAGAGGCACTGTCCACAGGCAGGAGCCTGAGGGGGCCCTGGGCCGTCCTGAGTCATGAGGTTCAGGGAGCTTGTGTGTGCATGTGTGTGCCTGTGTATATGTACATGTGTGAGTGCATGTGTGTGTGTATGCGCATGTGTGTGTGTGCATGTGCGTGTGTGCATGTGTGCTTGTGTGTGTGTGTGCATATGTGTATGTGTGTGTGTGCATGTGTGTGTGTGTGTATGTGTGCTCAGCTGCCCAAGAAGCAGTGTGTGGGTGGTGGCTCGGGGTTGGGGCTGGATGGTCTCTAATGCTGACTCCACCTCCAGACTGGAATCTCCTCCTATTCTTGCCTTTGCCTTCCCCTCTTTCCCAACTCAGTAGTATATTGGTAAATGTTTAAGAACTGGCTCTTCAGGAAAATAAGCCCTGGCTAGTGGTGTTTGCCCATCTCTGTGGTATAAATACTTCCACCATGGTCAACATCAAGCTCTCAGTGAATTGTCACTGAACAGGAAGTTTGGGAGAGAAACGTAACACGCTGTGACATAGTATTTCCACCATACAATAGCTGTCAGTGACGTCAAATAGATTAACCTCAATAGACACGATAGATGTAAATAATCTCAAAGGCATATGCAATGGTACAATATTAAAAGAGAATTAGGAGTTAATTCTGAGTACTTATTACCTTTGTGTTTAATGTAATTTTTTCATCGGATGTTAACAATAGTATATTTAATTTAATTTAATAACATTTAATTTAATTTTTAATAGTGGTCTGTTTTTAACATGCTGACAAAATTCTTTAATGTTTACCCCCATCAGCTCTGTGAGCTGGTTTGAACCAGCTCCAACACATGGGATGCCCCCTTTCCTCTGGCCCTGTCACCCTTGGTTCTTAATCCCGCAATTATGAAAACCAAAATGTGTGTAATTTCTTTTGACTGGCCCCCTGCCTCACTCCATCACTCCCCCTAATGCAGTGCTTGACACTTTCAATTTATTTTTCAATTCCTTTATCATCCAAAATGATGATTAAATTTCCAGCATAACTACTACTTTATCAAACTGAATTCATGCCAGGGTGGGTAGGTGGGGAGAGCACTTGGGCGTCTTTCTGAACATCATAGCGGTAACCCACCCCTTCAGTTCCCACCGAGACCACCACAGGGAGGACACCGGGTTCTGGGGCCTCCCTAGAAGACTCCATTTGAACTTCACTGGTGGTCACCTTGCCCCAAAACTCTGTGCCCTCCTGTAGCCTTGCTCATGCGGTGGTGGGAGAGGGCTGGGGGTGGCAGACTGGTTTCACCGGTGAAGATTGAAGCTGGAAGGGACTTCCTCATTTTTACAGATGGGGAAACGGAGGCCCAGAGGAGGGCAGAGTCTTGCACAAGGTCACCCAACCCATCAAGGAAGATTCCGAGGGAGACACCTCATGCCCCCAGCCTGGCTCCTCCTCCAACTGTGTCTCAGCCCCATCAGGGCAGCAAGTTCCACCTGAGAGAGCATATGGGGATTATTCAGCAGTGGACAGAGCTCCTCAGTCATGATGCTGGGGACCCTGATCACCCTGGGACCTGGACTGTCAAGTGCTGGAAGTGGGGAGAATCTGAAGGGCAGTTTGACTGCCTGACCCCCTATAACACTGCCATCAGCCCCTCATCCAAGTGGGCATTCATTCTTTGTTCCTACCAACCTCTGAATGTCCCCTGGAGTCTCCCCCTGTTTTCTCCCTTCCCCTGACCCTGATCACAGCCCATAGCTGCCTCACCTCCTCCTACCTGGCTCCACATCCATTTTTCACCCATCAGCAGAGTGACAGGCTCAAAATGAAAATTTGATCATGTCGTGTTCCTGCTTGGATCCTGTCAGGGCCTCCCTCTGCTCATAACTGGGTCTTCATCCTTCAGGGCCATGAGGACTGCAGTGACCTGACCCCCACCACTGCTCTGACCTCATTGCCCCTACCCTGGTCCCCCTCCCTGGAGGTCCCAGGCACCACGTCCCTCCTGGACACTCTTCGCCTTCCCCGGAGTGTCTGCTCCCCAGCTCCCTCCCCTTGGGACCTGCCCCCTGTGTGGCCCTGTTGGCTCCCGTCTCCCTTCAAGTCTGTACGTCCTGTGGCCTCCTCAGGATGCTTGTCTGACTGCCAGCCCAGCCTTGATCTAAATTTGTTTGCCCCCTCGGAGTGTCCATTAGAGGCACGATCACATGGTCTCTAGGGGGTGTATTGAACAGACTCCTGTGGGAAGGCTTTGACTCTGTGCTGTAGCCCCAGCTCCTGGAACCTGGCCTGGAACCTGGAGTGGGTGCTCAGTGCAGACCTGTGCATGAGTAGGTGAATGAATGAGTGAATGATTGTGGGGGATTGGTCAGAGTGGTGGGAAAAACTACAGGGAAAGGACGAAAACCTTCTGAAAGGTTGGAAGGTTCTGACAGAGCCCGGGGGGAGAGCAGCTGAAGGCAGCTGTTCTATAACCCTGAGGCAAAGGGCAAGGAGTAGGTACAACGAAGTGTGGGGTAATTTATCTTAAACAGGTTTGTTTACTTACGTTGATCAAGAACAGACCTTTGATCCTCCGCACAGGTGACACTCCCTGAAAGGGGAATGACAAATGTTAATTACCTGCAGGTTGTGTTTGCTCCAGGTTTTCGGCATTGTGCCTGCACTGAATAAAAGCAAGTAGTTCCAACTTCTCGGGGCTGCTCCGGCCACCAGAGCCGGGCAGCCGCCTAGCTGCTCTTACACTGCGTGCCTGTGTCTGGGCACTCCTTTCATCGTCGCCCGGACAGGGTGTGCGGGGCAGACCCAGCAGGTGGTGCCCACGTGAGGAACGCTGCAGCAGATGGAGACGGAACCCTTGAAAACGAAAGTGACGTGACTGCACAGTAAGTCACTGGTGCGCATGGGGTTCCAATTACTTGGATTTCCAAGTTCGACGGGATTTTCAAGCTAGGGTTTCATCACGGGACAACAGTTATCAGCTCACAGCCATGGTATATAAAAGTATTGAAGCAGCTGCTTAAGCTAGTGGAGCCTTGGTCTCGGAGGCCCAATAAGGGACCTAATGCAAACTGTTATTTTCCATAACCCACGGTTCCCAGAAAAAGGCACGATAGACCTAGAGCTCTGGGGACGAGTGGGAAGAAATCGTACACGACATCATATACAAGGACAGTGGGGCTCAGTAACATATGATGACAAAACCCTCCCGGCGTGCACTCTGTGTACTTGAATGTGGCTTTGGCCATTGAAGCCCTGAGAGTCTCCGAAGGTGGAAGACTTGTAAATGGAGAATGACACCCATTCAGGGTTAGGGCATGAGGAACATGTGAGTGGGAGAGAAGACGACATGGGGCAGGTGGTCAGACCTGGGGCTGTTAGAGAAGGAGATGTAAAATCTTAGTTGGGCTTTGAGGGATGAGTAGGAGTTTATCTGGCATTCAAGGTAGAAAGGCATCCCAGGTGGAGGGAGCAGCATGCACAAAGGCTGGGAGTGGTGGGGGATGGTCCACGGAGGCTGGACCAAAGTGGTACATGGGGCCGTGGCCTCCACAAGGCCAGAGATGTCAGTGAGGCCAGAGTGACAGAGGCTTTGCATGCCAGGTGAGGTGTGTAGACTTTATTCTCAGGCCAGTAGGGATCATGGAAGTGACTTGGTCAGATAACCAAGGGGAGAGGGAGGCAGGAAGGCCAGAGAAGAGGCAGCTGCAGGGCTGTCGGGGGTGACAGAGGCCTGGTCCACGGTGACACATGGGCAGAGTCCACCACATGCTGTGGGTCAGAGAGGGCAGCCTGCTTCCAGCTGATCCCTCCTCAGAGGAAGGTAGCCAGTGCCCCCTGGGAGCAGTGGATCCGGTGATTCAGGCCAGTAGGTGTCACTAAGGGGACTCTGCGAGCCCAGGCCTCAGGGCAGATGGAGACTTGAAGCCTGGCCCTGCTTTTCTGACCATGTGACCGTGAGCTGGTCACTCAGCCTCTCTCACCCAGGGTGTGGCGTCTAACGACAGAGTTGAGCATGCTGCACAGAGCCAGCCTCCGTCCCAGAGTCTAGACTAACAACCACCACGAGCACTCAGTAGGAACCTGCTGTGTGCTCTGCCCTGATCTCAGCTTTACATCTAGTAATTATTCTAATCCTCACACCAACCCCAATGGGAGCTCCGAATGGGAGCCCTGCCAGGGACCAGGTGGCATAAACCTCACCTCTGGTCTAGGGACGGGCAAGAGCAACATGGTGCTTGCTGGTAGGTGGGACTGGCATGAGAACTGAGGCCGTGGCTCATCCGCCTCCCCCTCACACAGCCCCCCAGCCTTGGCTTTCCATGCCCCCTTCTTCTCACCTGGCTCCCTGGTTGCCAGTCTCAGGCAGGGACCCACGTGGCACAGATGCCCATTACCCTCCCACCTGCTGGGAAGGAGACGTTTACCGTGGGCATTGGAGGAATAGTCGCAGACTCCACGTAGGCCAGCAGGAACGGGACTGAAGGACCTGGAGCCTGAGCTGTTAAAGTGACTTCGTGCTGGGAGCTGGAGACCTCGCTGGCCGTCACTGCGTCTGCAGATCAGGGCCTTCCTGACCGGGAGAGATGACATCACAGAGTGACCCTGATGGATGGCAGATGGCAGGGGTGGGAGAGCAGGAAACTGAGAAGCCCTGGGGATGGTCTAGTTGGGGGAGCAACACCGGTCTTTACAGCCAGAGACACCGGGACTGGGGCTCCAGCTCTGCTCCACTTGGGCCTTAATTTCTTCATCTATCAAATACTTCCTAGGTGTAGACTGGGGGAATGAAATTGGAGCACTGGAAAGAAATCCTTCAGCTCATACAGTTCACTCTAAAGATTGTACAGGGGAGGCACCTGGAGCCCAGAGAGGGAGAGCGACTTGCTCCAGGCCACACAGTAAGCTGGCAGTGATTTGCTTGCTGTTGTTTTGGAAAGCCCAAATGAGAACCAGTGACAAATTCCCCTGGGCATCCAATCCCCAGCCCAGACCTAAACAGAATCTTTAAGGTAGAGCCAAGAAATCTGTGTTTTAAACAACCTCCCAGGTGCATCTGATGAGTTCCATGCATGGTAGACTCAGGTGACTGAGACTCCCTTGGTTTGGGGAGGTCACATAGTCCAGTAAGAGCCAAGGAGATGCAGTAAAACTTCTGCTGGTGATAGAAGGACAAAGGCACTGAATCTCTCGCTCTGGAATTGAGCCTGAAGTGTGAAGGCTGGAGCTGCTGCAGCCACTGCTGAAGCACGAGCTCTGCGTGGACTCCGCCTCCATCTATGTGAGATCAGTTATGTTGCATTTTCTTCCCATCATCTATAACTGCAGGTGCTGATGCAGCTGTTAATATTCCTCTGCTGCTGTTCCCACCCTCAGGGCTCGGTTTCCCCATCTGTGCAGTAAAGGAATCGGGCTGGATGAAGTCTAACAGCAGATCCAGCTACGGCATTCCAAATTTTTACAAAACCCAAGGGCATGGTGAGAATTGGATCTCTCAGTCAGGCAGGGATTTTTCTTGCCGATTCCCCACGTTCCCCAGGGATGCGGAGACAGCAAACAGTGGGAGGAATATTGACAACGCCAATTCAGTCATAGCTCTCGCTTACTTGCCTGCTGGGAGATTTACTTCCGGAAAAACTGTACCAGGGGAGGAAAGAAAAGCTTCTTGCTGAGCCCAGGGATTGCTCGAGAACAGGAGGAGGCCCTTGTGGTGACAGTGATGCCCACAGGCTCACAATAATCTCTCTCAGTTTTGTAAAACTCATCCTTATCCATTTGAACATCCCATGGCACCGGGCAGGAAGCAGGACCCAGTAGTAAAGGGCAGCCCAGAGAGGTTAAGTGGCTCATCTGAGGTCACATAGCCGTTACAGGGCTAAGCCAGGGTTTGAACCCATCTCCACGTGCTGGATCTCCAATCTCCCCAGACAGCTCTGTGCCCCTGACTCAAGTGTGGTCCGGTGTGGTGGCTGAGCTGGTGGTGGACTCTTCTGGTTGATCACACGTGGCTGTCTGGGTGAAATCCTTCTGCCATCACTATATGACCTCCCAGGAGGAGGGGGGGGGGCAAGGGCAGGGCAGTGGCCATTGTAGGCAGCGGCAAGGTGGCATCGTGGCCACACAGACCCTGGCTGCACCACTCAGGGCTGTGGGATCTGGGGCCAGTGACCTAAACTCACCTGTAAGACAGACACTAACGAGAGTCCCTATGTCACAGCCTGAGGTGCAGTGTAGGTCAGCTCACAGCTGCAGAGCTGCTCAGGGGTGCCAGGCACACAACGAGTGCCATGTGAGGGTGTCTGAATAACCTATCTGCAGACAGGACACACTCCAGCATAGACAAGCCCCTCAAGGGTCTCAGCTCTCATCTAAACCTTGGTCCTGACTCAGCGCCCGCAGGATCTCAGATCATCTGCAGTGTCCACACGGAAAGCAGCCTTCTTTCCTCTTGGCCTTTGTATCTGAGCTCCCTTTGCCCTTCAGTTCTGAGCTCCTTTCTCAGCAGGCCTCATCGTTTCAGCCCTCCCAAGCCAGCCTCTCAGCTCGCCTCTTTCAGGAAGCCCTCCCTGATTCGCCTCTGAGCCTGAATCCCTGCCTTCAGGTCTCTCCAGTGCTCACAGCCCTGTGGCTGGGCCTCTAGTTCTGCCTCCACCCCTAACCCCAAAGCCCTGGGTGACTCTAGGGAAGTCGCTTCCCCTCACTAGGCCTCAGTTTCTTCATGTGACTGGTGGGCATGACCATCTTGCCTGGCATCTCACACGGTGATGCAGATTGAGTGAGTGTGTGGTTGGGTGGGAAACTGCTTTGGAATGTGGCAGCCACATGAGGGCTGTGGCTGCCGTAACCCTGTGTGGCTGAGGGTTCTGGCCACTGGGTCCTAAGGGCAGACGTGCTCCATGGTGAAGTCCCGACTCCAGCACATCAAAGCTGTGACACCTCAGGTGAGTCACGTGGCCTCTAGGAGATGTAGTCCTCACCCGTGCAATGGGGAGAGCCGTGTCACCAGCCTCACAGTGGCATGTGGAGTTAGCTGGGAGGAAACACCCACACATGGCAGGGGTGATGGACGCTTGTCCATCCCTGGGACTGACAGTTGGGGGTGGGGTGGTGCCACACACGTCCCGATGTCCAGACTGTGCTATGTCTTCCCTGACCCCCTGGGTTCTCCCAGGCCGGGCACCCCGTGACTGACCATGGCAGTGTCTCTCACTGAGCTCCCTGACATCCTCCCTGTGGATTTTTACAGCTCTCCCCATGTGTCAAAACGCCAGCTTCGATTTCTGCCAAGCATGACACAGATGGGGAGAAGGCTGACAGCCACCAAATGCTGTCAGGATGCAGTGGAGGCTGCAGTGAGGGCACGAGGATGCCGAGAAGCAGGAGCAGATGTGGGCCCAGGAACAAGGGACATGCTCGACAGGGCCTGTCTCCCAAGCCTGGCTTAGGACAGACCACCCAGCAGCCATCAGGAGGGACCTCAGAGGGGCAAGGGTCCAGGAGAGGAGGTGCTATGACTGCCGCATTGAGTCTGATGGCACCACGCTCCCCCGAAACTGCCACAGCTGCGATACCCGTCCCAGGGCCCGTTTTTTGGGCACTTGCATCCTTTTCTGTACACCTTTTCCATTCATCCTCATAACAGCTCTCTGAGGGAGGCTCTTTTTTTTTAACAGATGAAGAAATGAAGGCTCAGAAAGGTTGAGAAACTTGTTCAGACACACAGCTAGGCAGGGAATAAAAGAGACCCCATTGTCAGGCTCCTAAGCAAGCTACCAAGGGACCAAGACACTAAACAGTGAAGCATCTCCAAGATGGGGAGGGGAGGGCTGGGAGTGGAAAGGGAGCCATCTGTTCCCAAGCCCAGGGCTAGTTCCATCCTTGGCCACCTCTGAGGTCACCTGCAGCTGCAGAGGTCAGTTCCCTGGCCAGCAGGTAGTGGTCCACCTCAAGGGCTTACTCTCCCCAGCCTTCTGGCCTGAGGGCTGCTTCTGGGGCTGTGGGAGCTGGTTCAGCCCTCCTGAGCCCAATTATACCCTCCTGTGTCTTATTCCCCCTACCCCTTGTTTGTGCTTCCTAGGAACCATTCCCAAGCCCTTATCTGGGGTTCCGCCTTCAAATGCCCCCAGTCTAGGACACATGACCAAGTCCCTCCCAAGGGGCCTGGCCCAAGCCTGCCTCTTGGACACACCTGTGGAAGCAGGTAGAGACCCTCACAGGCTCTGCAAGCCTCAGAGGGGCAGGGCTGGCTCATGGAGACCGAGCCGGAGACACAGCGGAGCGTGTCTGGTGGGGCTAGAGGGAAGGGCCCAGCAGTCAGCTTGTCTACCCTAAAACCAGGCTCAAGGGACTGTGCCGAGATAGAAACTGGGGACAAGTCACTCAGGGGATGCAGGGTGTGCAAGGGAAGGTGGACTAAAGAGGCTGGGACTTCAGGGACTGAGGTCAGCCTTGAGGATGTGACAGTGAGAAACTGCAGCCTCTCCCTAGGCCAGCAGGGGGCTGAAAAGGGCAGAGAGAGCTCGTCCGGGTGCCAGACATTGACAGTCCCATAATCCAACACATTGAAAAGATATCTGCACTCCCATGTTTATGGCAGCACTATTCACAGTAGCCAAACTATGGAATCAACCTAAAGTGCCCGTCAATGGATGAATGGATAAGAAAAAGGTGGCGCACACACACACAATGGAATAGTATTCAGCCGTAATAAAGAATGAAATCCTGCCATTTGCAGCAACATGGAAGGAACTGGAGGCATTGTGTTGAACAAAGCCAGGCACAGAGAGACAAATATTCATGTTTCCATTCACATGTGGGAGCTAAAAAAAGTGGATCTCACGAAGACAGAGAATAGATTGGTGGTTACTAGAGGGTGGAGAGAATGGGGGAGGGGAGGATGAACAGAAGTTGATTAGGTACAAATATACAGTTTAATAGAAGAAATAAGACAGAGTCAGATACAGAAATAGGGAGAGTATAGTTTAGAATAATCTATCGTATATGTCAAAATAGATGAAACAATAATTTGAATGTTTCTGGCATCAAGAATAGATAAATATTTAAGATAATGGATTGCCTACATACATTAATTTGATATTTACAAATTATATGAATGTATTGTTATCACATGTACCCTGAAATGATGTACAGCTATTATGCATCCATTTAAAAAATATTAACTTATAAAAAGAGCATTGTTCTTTCTGTTACCAAAATTCCAGGTCTCATTGCTTACTTCATAAAAAGCCCGTCACTGAGATAAGTACTGCCAGGGAAGAAGGCTCTATTCAGGTGCTGTGTCTGAGGAGATGGAGCTCAGTCTCAAAGCCATCTCCTCAACCAACTAAAATGAGGGATTTATATAGCAGGGGAGAAATGAAACTGCATGTGGAAAACAGGACTTAGAGAGGATTAAGGAAGAGGAGCTGATCAAGAGGAAGCAGGCAGTGGGTTAGGCAATCATAACAGGGGAGGGGTCTGGCACCTCATGGTCCAGCTTCGGTGATCTGGTGAATTTCAGCTCCTTGATACTATCTGGGGGCTCTGATGGTTTGTTTCCTGAGAAAGAAACTCAGATAAGACAAACGTAGACACACACCTGTAATTCCAGCTACTCAGGAAGCTGAGGCATGAGAATCACTTGAACCCAGGAGGTGGAGGTTGCAGTGAACCAAGATTGTGCCACGGCACTCCAGCCTGAGTCATAGAGCAAGACTCTGTCTCAAAAAGAAAAAAAAAATACAAATGTAACTTTTGCAGGTTTCCAGACTGGGAGGGTAAATTTCTATATATATTCAAAAGAAGCCGTAAACATCAGTTCTCTGGGACAGCTGGGCTGGGTTCATTTCTTTGTTTCAGCAACTTGGAAGCCCAAGGCCAGGTCCATGGCTGAGCCCTAGCAATGATCCAGGAATAAACGGCATGCATCTCTGTGTGCTTATCTCACCCCAACCTCTCTTTCCTCCAGTTTCCAGTTACTTATATTGTCATTTTGCATTATGTGTATTCTTGGTAAGCTGCCTCAATGGCTTACAGGAATGGAGGCGTAATTAAACAAATAATGTATGAACCTCACAGGCGTGCAACAGTTGACACTTCTATTTTAATTAAAAAGTAAGGATTTTTTCCAGAAAAGTGGCAAATATACATTGTAAATATTAATTCAAGAAATATGGAACGATGCAACAAAGAAAGTAAAATAAACATCTCCAAGGCCCAGAAACAACTGTGATAAACTCTTGGTGAGCAAATTCTAGGCATATCTCCATGCACATAAACGGGATGTGACAGAGGAGATTGACTGACAGAAAAAAAAAATAGGATCATGCGTTTTCTTGAATTTAAGAGAAGAAATGTAAATTGTAATAAAACTGAAGGAATTATAAACTTCAGATGAATTTTGCTTCACAGAAACATACCGTTGAAGAGTTGTGCAGAAAACATTTCGAAAAGCCTTAAGGCATTAGAGTCATGATTTTGAAATAAACACTGATTAAATTCTTTTACTGAATGTGATAATGCTTAGATTAAAAAGATTAAGAAATTAGTACACCTATACTTCTTCTCACCCTTCATTCTACCATCTCCTGATTTTGTCACATTGTGTCAAAGTTATACTCTTTCCTGCTCTTCTGAAACCACAATTGTTGTGTCTCTTTAAGCGTAGACTTTGCTATGCATTTATACAGATTCAATACTCAGCACGAATCCTCTCCTCTTCCTCCTCCTTCTTCTCTTCCTTCTGTTCCCCGCCCCTGCAAACACAACACACCTCGCTGGCCTTGTCTCACCTGAGTTCTTTATAATTTTTGATGGGTTTGTTAGTACTATTTTTTGAGAGTCAGGAAGATTGCTTCTTGTGTCCTGGCACAATTGAGAGAGTATCTGTTGCCATGACATCTGGAAAATCAACTGCTTGGGTGTAAAATTATAGGGTTCTATTTTCTTGCCTTCAGACTTCGGTAGATGTGGTTCCACCACCTTTTGGCGTTGCTGTGGATAAGTTTGCAGCAAACTAATTTCCCCCCCATCATTGTGACTTGACCAATGAGACCCTATTTTTGAATCTCAGGTGTATCATACCAGTCTACTTGACATATTGACATATTTTTATCATTTTTTTCCATAAAAGATGTTGTACACCTTTGATCTACAGATTCGGGAATTGCTGTTAATTTGTTTGAATTTTAAGATTGTTTTCTTGCATTATTTCTTAGATTATGTTGTGCCATTTGTGTCAGTGGATACCCATATGTTTGAAAGTCTTTGTCTTTCAACTCTACCACTGTCTACCTAATTTGGAAATGAAACAAAGTTTTTTTCTGGTTAATTCTAACTTTTTCACAATATTCCTTATAGTATTTTAATTATGCTTAGTCTTTTTTGGTGCTTTGAACGTAGCTTTCATCTCTCCTGTTTCTTTATTTCATTTCATACCTATGCAGAGACAGCTTGACTTAATTTTGTGCTGTTATTTTTAGCTCTTATTTCAATTCATTTTAGGTTTTTTCAAAGAGATATCATGTTGTCTGTCATTTCTTAATACCATGAAAAACAATTTTTTGTTTTCCCCTGATTCTTCAGGCAGTTCCTCTTGTGGTATATTTTCTTCACCTGTCTTCATGGTTTTTCTTCTTTTTTTATAGCCTCTATTGAGAGTTCCTGAATCAGTTTCTTTTTAACCCATTTCTGGATGGGGCCAGCTCTGTGTGGGATGATAGTTTGGGAAAGGATGGGAAAGATGGCCTCAGGTGGTTAGCAGCTTCCATTTCAGTTTGTTGTCTTAGATATTCTGACCACAGCAGTTATTTTCTTTGCAGTGGGAGCAGAGCTCTGTATTTGATATCCCAGTGGTCATGATGGCCTCAGCCAGGCTGGTTAAGTCACAGCCTCTAGGGACTGTTCCCAGGACTGGCTGGGCCTTGTCCTCCCTCTCCCTACCGAGCCTCTGCCAGCTCCCTGGGTAGGTAGGGTTGGGACTGTGAAGTGGCACATAAGTGTGGCGTTTCCAGAAGCTCAGCCTCTCTACAGACCAGCAGCATCCAACTGTGTCTCCCCAGGGATGACCTCCACCCCCAGGGGGCCTTTCTGGATCTCAGCACTTTAAGCTAAAGATTTTTGGACCAACTTCTCAAGTTGAAGATTCTTTATTTTAATAAAACTGGCTGGTACGTCCAGGATGTTTACGTCCATTCTCAGTTTCTTCATTTGTTCTGGTATGGATTTTTCAATATGTGGTAGATAGGTTTCAGATTTTGTGGAATGAAATTTCTAGTATAAGTCCTAATAAAAACATACCCTTTTTCATTTGTGGTGTTTTTTAGGTTGGTTTTGAGAGAGAAGAATGAAATATGAATGTGCCTTCACCAGTATTTTCACCTGGACATTAAGTGTTTTCTATCTATTACCTCTTTCAATCCCAGCACCAACCCAAGAGAGTGGGCAAGGCTGTGTCCCCTGGGAGCAGAACAGAAAGTTGGAGAACCAGCACTCAAGAGTAGAACAAGCCTCCATGGCCATCCATCATAGGTAAGAGCAGGCAATGCTCACACGTACCTGTACCACCCCAGGGACAAGTCCTGATGTGGGACCCAGCATGCTCTCATACACTGGGCTTTGGCAAGTGTGAGACTGCAGCTCAAACGGTATGCATGTGACACTTCTGTCCTGCTCTGCACTCTTGTGGCAGACATCACCAGCCAATCACGGCACTCTTCCTGATCCTGAATTCAGTCCCAAACTCCTTGTTAAGGCAACATATAAGTCAAGAAGACACAACCAACAAAGCGACGTTAGCTTGTGAAAGAGAATCTGCTTGCTAGACCAGCATGAGAGACTCTCCAGCTCCTCCAAATGTTGGTACTAAAGTCGGACAGTCTTGGGTTTCAGCTTCAGCTCTGCGAATGACTAACAGGCTGGCCATAGGCAAGTAAGTATATTTGTCTCTCTGAGTCTCAGTCTTCCCATGTGTAAAGTAGGATGACTTGCCTTCATTGAGGTAACGAGGGTAAAGTTTCTAACCAAGCACATGGAATATAACAGATGTCTGATAGTAATTTTGGAAAGAAATGAGAAAGTTCATTCTACTCCCTTCTTCTCCTGGTGATAGATGCAGTTTATGAAGACCCAGGAAAGTAGACAGGTTTCATCCATGTGTCAACTCCAGTACTGAGTTAAGATTGTGAGGTCAGGTTCAGACTTAATGGGGCAGGTACTATAATCAATTAATCATGTCTGCCATGGGCATGTAATGGGAAGTAGTGATGTGTGCTACATCTGAGCTGGGGAGTGAAAGAGAGGCTGGGAGATTCAGGACCTGCTTTATCACCCACATCCCACTGTTTCTTGTTGATCACACAAGCGTTTGAACAGAAAGGTCTGCTATTGCTAATATGGTGTTCTCTGCTTCCCTGATGAGTCTGTGTGGTGGGACGGTCACTGGCAGAAGTGTCAGAAAGGCTGTATTCCAGTTCTGTGGATTGGCTGCATGTCCTTGAGCAAGCATGTCCTTTCTGCTTCCCTGGAGGCCGAAAGTAGAGGTGAGGAGGTGATAGCAGTGAGTAATGTTCAATCTGGAAAGTGAGAAAAGCTTAGATGATTCCTAAGAATCCTTCTAACACAAGTATTTCATACATTTATTTCTATATATTATTTTTTAAATGTAAATTGATATATGTGTTTTGCATGTTTAATTGTAAAATATGCATAACATAAAATTTAGTGTACAGTTCAGTGGCATTAAGCATTGCTGTGTAACCATCACCACTTCTCTATCTTGGAACTTTTTCATTATCTCTGTCTTAGTTCAGGCTACTGTAACAGAATAGTGCAGATTGGACAGCCTAAAAAACAAACATTCATTTACCAGAATTCTGAAGCTGAGAGGTCCAAGATCAAGGTACCTGCAGATATGGTCTCTGGTGAGGGCTGTCTTCCTTGTTCATAGACAGCTGTCTTTGTGTTGTGTCCTCACATGGCAGAGAGAGAATGCTAGCCTCTTTCTTTTGTTAAAAAGACTCTAATTTTATCATGGGGGGGTCCACTGTCAAGACCTCATCTAAACCTAATCACCTGCCAAAGGTCCTGACTCTTAATGCCAGCCCACTGAGGGTAAGGATTTCAGCACATTAATTTTGGGGGAACACTAACAGACAGTCCAAGAACAACCCCACTGTGAAATTCTGTACTCATTAAACAATACCTCTTCATTCTTTCTGCCCTCCAGCCTGTGGTAACCACCATGCCACTTGCTGTCTCAAATAATTTGTTTCAGATATCTCACATAAGTAGAATTATACAATGCTTGCCCTTTTGTGTCTGACTTATTTCACTTAACATGTCATCAAGTTTCATCCATGTTGTAGAAAGTATCAGAATTTCATTACTTTTCAAGAAAGAATAATATTCCATTGTATGTATGTACAATATTTTGTTTATCCATCCATCTATCTTTGAACATCTGTGTCTATTGTGAATAATGCTTTCATGAACCTTGTTGTACAAATATCTGTTTAACTGCTTTCAGTTCTTTATATGCCCAGAAGTGGAATTCCTGAATCACATTCTATGTTTAATTTTTTTTTTTTTTT
>NW_016107354.1:12839500-12842888 GCF_001604975.1 Cebus imitator | reverse complement strand
GCAATTCTCCTGCCTCAGCTTCCTGAGTAGCTGGGAGCACAGGCGCGCACCACCATGCCCAGCTAATTTTTGTATATTTAGTAGAGACAGGGTTTCACCATGTTGACCAGGATGGTCTCAATCTCTTGACCTTGTGATCCACCCGCCTCGGCCTCCCAAAGTGCTGGGATTATAGGCATCAGCCACCGCGCCTGGCCTCCTTTTCTTTTTTTTTTTTAAAAATCATAGCCATCATAATGAATGTAAAATGGTATCTCATTGAGGTTTGATTTTCATTTCCCCAGTTTTTAGTGATAGTGATGTTGAGCTTCTTTTCCTGTGCTTATTAGCCGCTTGTATATCTTCTCTGGGGAAAAGTCTATTTAAGTCCTTTGCCCATTTTGAATTTTGTTGCTATTGTTGAATTATAGGTGTTCTTTTTGTAATCTGGATATTATTCCCGTATCAGAAATTAATTTGCAAATAGTTTCTTCCCTTCTGTGGGCTGCCTTTTTACTCTGTTGATAGGATCCCTTGAAACACAAAAGATTTTAATGGAAAAATGAAGCCAAATTTATTGATTTTTTTCTCCCTTTTTCATCTATGTTGTTGGTGTCCTTTCCAAGAAGTCATTGCCAAATCCAATGTCATGAAGTTTTTTCCTGTGTTTTCTTCTAAGAGTTTTACAGTTTTAGCTCTTACCTTTCAGTCTTTGGTCCACATTGAATTAATTTTTATATACAGTATAAGGTAAGGGTCCCACTTAATTTTTTTGCATGTGGATATCTAGTTTTCCCAACACCATTTATTAAAAAGGCTGCCCTTTCCTCATTGAATGGTGTTGGCGCTATTGTCAAAATCATTTGACCATATATGTGAGGGCTTATTTCTAGGTCCTCTATTGTATGTCATGACCTATATGTCTGTCTTTATGTCATAACCACACTGTTTTTATTGCTGTAGCTCTGTAATAAATTTTGAAATCAGGAAGTGTGAGACTTCCGGCTTCATTCTTCTTTTTCAAGATTGTTTTTGGCTATTTGGAGTCCCTTGAGATTACATATGCATTTCAGGATGAGTTTTTCTATTTCAGAAAAAAAAAAATCACACAATCATTACAGTTGGTTTGGGATTGCATTAAATCTGTAGATCAAGTTGAACAGCATTGGCATCTTAACAAAATTAAGTGTGCTAATCTATCAGCATGGGATATCTTTCCATTTATTTGTGTCTTCTTTAATTTCTTTCAGCAGTATTTTGTAGTTTTCAATGTATAAGTCTTTCAATTCTAGGTTAAGCTAATTCCTAGGTATCTTATTTTTCATTGTAAATAAATCATTTGCTATTGTAAATGTATTGTCTTCTTAATTTTCGTTTTGAATTACTCATTGTTAGTGTATAGAAATGCAAGTGATTTTTGTGTGTTGATTTTGTATTCTATAACTTTGCTGAATTTTTTTTATTAGCTTTAACAGTTTCTGCATGTGTGTGAGAGTGTGTGTGTGTGTGTATGTGTGTGTGTGTGATCTTCAGGATTTTCTTCATATAAGATTATGTCATCTGTGAACAGAAATAATTTTATTTCTTCTTTTCCAATTTAGATGCCTTTTATTTCTTTTTATTGCCTGATTTTTTTGAATAAGACTTTCGGTACTATGTTGATTAGAAGTGGTGAAAGCAGGCATCCTTTTCTTTCCTCTTTTTCCTGATCTTAGAGAAAAAAGTTTCAATTTTTCACCATTGAGTATAATGTTAGTGATGACTTTTTTTTAAAAAAAAAACAAATATCTCAAATCTTCCTGCTTTTGAGTTTCCTAAGCAAATCCTAGAAAGTCACTATTACTCTGTATGGAATTAAGGGCCTGGACCTGCCTCCTAAATTTAATGTAAATCCATGCTTCTCTTGTTGTACAGGGGCTTTGGTTCATTTGAACTCTTGGTGACATAATCTGTCTTTATTTCCAGCTGAGTCTCTAATCCCTGAAATTTCCATGGTGCTAGTAATTATGAACAAAATTTCTGAAGCACAGAAATTTTGCATTCTGTATACAAGATTATACAAATTCATGGAGTTTATTAAATTTATTTTGCAGTTACTAAAGAGATTGGACTAACTCTGTGTAGCTCCAGAGGCCAAAACAAGAATCAGTTGGTAGAATCCAGCTGGGTATCTCAAAAGCATTTGTGCTTCAAGGGACACTGCTAAGAAATTTAAAAGACAAGCCAAAGATTGGAACAATGTGTTTGCTAATCATATATCTGAACAGATTATATTTCCTTGAGCAGTGGTTTGCAGTTCTCCTTGAAGAGGTCCTTTACGTCCTTAGCTAGTTGTATTCCTAGGCATTTTATTCTCTTTGTACCAATTTCAAATGAGAGTTTGCCTGTGTTTTGGCTATTTGTCTGTTATTGGTGTATAGGAATGCTTGTGATTTTTGCACATTGATTTTGTATCCTGAGACTTTGCTGAAGTTGCTTATCATCTTAAGGAGATTTTGGGCTGAGCCAATGGGGTCTTCTAAATATACAATCATGTCATCTGCAAATAGAGACAATTTGACTTCCTCTTTTCCTTATTGAATACCCTTTATTTCTTTTTCTTGCCTGATTGCTCTGGCTAGAACTTCCAATACTATGTTGAATAGGAATGGTGAGAGAGGGCATCCTTGTCCAGTGCTGGTTTTCAAAGGGAATGCTTCCAGTTTTTGCCCATTCAGTATGATATTGGCTGTGGGTTTGTCATAGATAGCTTTTATTATTTTGAGATATGTTCCACTGATATCTAGATTTATTGAGAGTTTTTAGCACAATGGGCTGTTGAATTTTGTCAAAGGCCTTCTCTGCATCTATTGAGATAATCATGTGGTTTTTGTCTTTGATTCTGTTTATGTAATGGATTGTATTTATAGGTTCGTGTATGTTGAACCAGCCTTGCATCCCTGAGATGAAGCCTGCTTGATCATGATGGATAATCTTTTTGATGTGCTGTAACATTCGGTTTGCCAGTATTTTACTGAAGATTTTTGCATCGATGTTCATCATGCATATTGGCCTGAAATTTTCTTTTTTAGTTGTGTCTCTGCCAGGTTTTGGCATCAGGATGATGTTGGTCTCATAAAATGAGTTATGGAGTATTCCCTCTTTTTGTATTGTTTGGAATACAAACAATACAAAATCATTTCAGAAGGAATGGTACCAGCTCCTCTTTGTACATCTGGTAGAATTCAGCTGTGAACCTGTCTGGACCTGGACTTTTTTTGGTTGGTAGGCTATTAATTGCTGCCTCAACTTCAGACCTTATTAGTCTATTCAGGGACTCAACTTCTTCCTGTTTTAGTCTTGGCAATGACTTCTTGGAAGCGACACCAACAACATAGATGAGAAAGGGAAAAAAAAAAAAAAAAAAAAA
>NW_016107354.1:12708319-12839490 GCF_001604975.1 Cebus imitator | reverse complement strand
CACAATAAATTTGCCCTCCTTTTTCCATTAAAATCTTTTGTGTTTCAAGGGATACTATCAACAGAGTAAAAAGGCAGCCCACAGAATGGAAGGAACTATTTGCAAATTAATCCAGGAATTTATCCATTTCTTCTAGATTTTCTGGTTTATGTGCATAAATCTCTGATGCTAGTTTGTATTTCTGTGGAATCAGTGATGATATCCCCTTTACCATTTTTTATTGCATCTATTCAATTCTTCTCTCTTTTCTTTTTTATTAGTATGGCTAGCAGTCTATCTATTTTGTTGATCTTTTCAAAACACCAGCTCCTTGATTTCTTGATTTTTGAAGGGCTTTTGTGTCTCTATCTCCTTCAGTTCTGCTCTGATCTTAGTTATTTCTTGTCTTCTGCTAGTTTTTGAATTTGTTTGATCTTGCTCCTCTAGTTCAAGGAAATAAGAGAGGACACAAACAGATGGAAAAACATTCCATGCTAGTTGTTAGGAAGAATCAGTATCAAGAAAATGGCTATACTGCCCAAAATAATTTATAGATTCAGTGCTATCCTCATCAAGCTACCATTGACCTTCTTCACAGAACTGGAAAAAAACACTTTAAACTTCATATGGAACCAAAAAGAGCCAACATAGCCAAGAAAATCCTAAGCAAAAAGAACAAAGCTAAAGGCATCTTACTACCTGACTTCAAACTATACTATAAGGCTACAATAATCAAAACAGCATGATACTGGTACCAAAACAGATATTTAGACCAATGGGACAGAACAGAGGCCTCAGAAGTAATACCACACACCTACAACCATCTGATCTTTGAGAAATCTGACAAAAGCAAGCAATGGGGAAAGGATTCCCTGTTTAATAAATGGTGTTCAGAAAACTGGCTAACCATGTGCAGAAAGCTGAAACTGGACCCATTCCTTACACCTTATACAAAAATTAACTCCAGATGGATTAAAGATTTAAACATAAGACCTAACACCATAAAAACTCTAGAAGAAAACCTAGGCAATACCATTCAGGACATAGGCATAGGCAAGGACTTCATGACTAAAACACCAAAAGCAAGGGCAACAAAAGCCAAAATAGACAAATGGGATCTAATTAAACTTTAGAGCTTCTGTAGAGGAAAAGAAACAATTATTAGAGTGAACCAGCAGAATGGGAAAAAATTTTTGCAAGCTACCCATCTGACAATGGGCTGATATCCAGAATCTACAAAGAACTAAAATAAATTTACAAGAAGAAAACAACCCCATCAGAAAGTGGGCAAAGAATGAAAACAGGCACTTTGCAAAAGAAGACATTTATGCAGCCAAGAAACATATGAAAAAAGCTCACCATCCCTGGTCATTAGAGAAATGCAAATCAAAACCCCATTGAGATACCATCTCACACCAGTTAGAATGGTGAACATTAAAAAATCTGGAGACAACAGACGCTGGAGAGGATGTGGAGAAATAGGAACACTTTTACACTGTTGGTGGGAGTGTAAATTAGTTCAACCATTGTGGAAGACAGTGTGGTGATTCCTCAAGAATCTAGAAATAGAAATACCATTGACCCGGCAATCCCATTACTGGGTATATACCCAAAGGTTTATAAATTGTTCTATTATAAAGACACATGCACACGTATGTTCATTGTGGCACTGTTTACAATAGTAAAGACTTGGAACCAACTCAAATGCCCATCAAGGTTAGACTGGATAAAGAAAAATATACACCATGGAATACTATGCAGCTATAAAAAAGAATGAGTTCATGTCCTTTGCAGGGATGTGGATGAATCTGGAAACCATCATTCTAGGCAAACTGACACAAGAACAGAAAACCATACACCACATGTTCTCACTCATAAATGAGTGTTGAACACTAAAAACACATGGACACTGGGAGGGGAACATCGCACACTGGGGTCTGTTGGGGGTGGGGTCTAGGGGAGCAATAGCAGGGGGTGGGGAGGTTGGGGAGTGATAACATTAGGAGAAATACCTAATGTAGGTGACAGGGAGATGGAGGCAGCAAACCACCATGGTGTGTGTATAATACCTATGTAACAATCCTGCAAGATCTGCACATGTACCCTAGAACTTAAAGTATAATTTAAAAAAGAACATTATATAAAGAACTCAACAATAAAAATACAAAGAATTCAATCAAAATAGGCAAAGGATTGGAATATATATGTATCCAAAGAAGATATGCAAATTGCCAGTAAGCACACGAAAAGGTGCCCCACTTCATTAGTCATCAGGGAAATGCAATTCAATACCACAATGAGATACTACTTCATACCTACTAGAAAAGTCAGAAGAATCTAAAAAGTGTCACAAGTGTTGGCAAGGATGTGGAGAAATTGGATTCCTCACATACTGCTGGTGGGAATGTAGAAGGTGTAGCCATTTTGGAAAACAGTCTGGCAATTCATGAAAGTGTTAAACAGAGAGTCATCAGAAAACCCACTAGTTTTCCTCCTTGGTATGAGCCCTAGATAAATGAAAACACATGTCCACACAAAAACTTGTACACAAATGTTTCCAGTGGCATTACCCATAATAACCGAAAGGTAGATACAACCCAAATGCCCATTAACTAACTAATGGATAAGCAAAATGTTTAACCACAGAAAAAAACATTATTTGAACATAAAAAGAAATGAAGTAGTAATACAGGTTACCACTTGAAGAAACTTTGAAAACATTATGCTAAGTAAAAGAAGATAGTTACAAAAGACCACATATTACATGATTCCATTATATAAAATGTCAAGAAGATGAAAATCTATAGAGACACATAATAGATTAGTGGTTATTTCTGGCTTGGGGGATGGAGGAATAAGGGTTTGATAGCTAAAGGGTATGGGATTTCTTTATGAGGTGATAAAAATGTTCTAAAACTGATTGTGGTAATGGTTGCACATATCTGTGTTACACTAAATACCATTGAATTGTACATAGTAAATGGGTGATTTTTATGATATGTGAATTATACATCAATAGAGCTATTATAAAAAATAATAGCACAAATAGTTGCCTTTAAGGTAGGAATTCCGGAATGGCAGAGCAAGGGCCTTTAAACAGCCTGCTCCTCTATGAAAGAAACGAGAACACTGGTAAAATTGTCAAAATCAACTTTTTCACGAAGTCTGAAAATTAATCAAAGGCTTGTAGCACTCCAAGGAGCATCTGTTCAAGAACAACTACAGAATCTCAGTAAGAACAGAGAGTTTTGTGGTGGTTTAACTTGCCCTGTTCTGCTCCTCCTGTGCAGTACCTTGAAAAGCAACAACTTAGCAGCCACAGTTAGCTGTGAGAGCCAGCAGCATAGCAGGTGCTGGAGAGGGAAGACCAAAGTTTGGGCATTCCTCCAAACACCCAGAGAACTGTCACCATTTTCCCCGCCAGGCAGCTCACTGGATAAGCCCCATTACAAGGCTTATCGTTATTTGATGTAACTCAGAGGTCACTCACTGGGGAAAGTCCTATCTTCAGGATGTTTGTTAAAAACAATCAGCAGAAATTGTTTACCCTTGCAGCTGATAAGACAGTAATACCAGTTGAAGCAAACAATATGCTGGCCAAGAAACTGAAGAAGAGGATCTGGAAAGTTAAATATCCATAGGTAGGGGCATTGAAAAGTGTCAACATATTCCTGGGGCTCCAGAAGGCCTTGTGCATGTACGGGGCTGAGCCTATACCCAGGAAAACCCATGAAAATGCTCATCTTTCTTCTCTGGCTGACCCTATGGCCCTGCACAAGCAGGAAGTATGGGGCCTAGGCAGAGCTGTAAACTCTCAGAATGTGGAAAGCGTGTCTGAAATCACACAGGGCCTTTTGGCAAAAGGTTCAAGGTATTTGAGGAAATCTCTGTAAAATCATAGACCACTAAGTTATCTGAGTGGAGAATTCAGTGGCCACACAGGATAAGAAACACAGACTTTAATGACTAAGTTCAAGAAAGCCACTAAACAGAGAAGCAGCAGTAGGAACAGCAACAACGAAGTCCAAGGAGGTCATTAAAAATCTGATTTCATATGTTGCCCATTAGAATATTTTAATATGTTCAGGTTTAAACAGAAGAATTTTACAAGGCATGCAAAGAAACAAGAATACAACTCATAAGCAGATTAAAAAAAAAAAAAAAAAAAAAAAAAAAAAAAAAAAAACTAAAAAAAAAAAAAAAAAGCAGTCAATAGAAAGTATCCTTGAGAAAGCTCAGAGTTTGGACTTACCAAAGACTTTAAGACAGCTGTTATAAATATGTCCAGAAAACAAAAGGAAACCGTGTCCAGAGAAATAGAGGACAGTCTACAAACGATGTTTCTCTAAGTAGTGAGATAGAAATTATATTTTAAAATAATCAAATGGAAATCCTGAAGCTGGAAGCTACAATAACTGAAACAGAAATGTCAATAGTGACTCAGTAATAGATGTGAGTTGGCAGAAGAAAAAACATTAGTGAATGTGAAAATAAGTAATGGACATTACTCATTCTGAGAAATAGGAAAAAAAAGAAAGAAGAAAAATAACAGAAGCTCAGAAGCTTATATGGCACTATTAAGCATACCAACGTACACATAATGGGACTTCTAGAATGAGAGGAAAGAGAGAAAAAAACAGAAATTTTTAGGAAATAATGGCTGCAAATTTCCCAAATTTGAAGAAAACATCAACCTACAAACCCAAGAAACTCAACAAACTCCATGTAGGATAAATGCAAAGAAATACACGCTAGCCACAGATAGTCAAATTGTCAAAAAGACCAAGACAAAGAAAGTATCTTGAAAGCAGCAGGAGAGAAATGACTCACTATACATGAGAAAGTCTCAGTGAGGTCAGCAGCTGGCACTTCTCATCAGAAACCTTGAGGGCCTGAAAGCAGTGTGATAACAGACACAAAGTGCTCAAAGGAAAAATGTAGAAAGTGAATCGTCCTGGTCAACATGGTGAAACCCCGTCTCTACTAAAAATACAAAAAATTAGCTGAGCATGGTGGCGCATGCCTGTAATCCCAGCGACTCAGGAGGCTGAGGCAGGAGAATTGCCTGAACCCGGGAGGCGGAGGTTGCGGTGAGCCGAGATCGCACCATTGCACTCCAGTCTGGGTAACAAGAGCGAAACTCTGTCTCAAAAAAAAAAAAAAAATAGAATTCTATGTCCATGAAATCTTTGCCCATGTCTGTGTCCTGAATGGTATTGCCTAAGTTTTCTCCTAGGGTTTTTATGGTTTTAGATTTTGGGTTTTACATGTAAGTCTTTAATCCATCTTGAGTTAATTTTTGTATAAAGTATACGGAAGGGGTCTAGTTTTTGTTTTCTGCAAATGACTAGCCAGTTTTCCCAGAATCATTGATTAAATAGGGAATCCTTTCCCCAATGCTTGTTTTTGTCCGGCTTGTCAAAGATCAAATGGCTGTAGATGAATGCATGCAGGCCTGAAAACCTAGATGACAGGTTGATGGGTGCAGCAAACCACCATGGCACATGTACGCCTATGTAACAAACCTGCACGTTCAGCACATGTATCCCAGAACTTAAAACAAAATTTAAAATAATTAATTAATTAATTTAAAAAGAGAGGGCACCAAATTAAAAACAACTCACTGATGATCTTTTGTCTATGTGGGGGCGCCATATCTATCAATATCTACCATATGAAAAAATAAAATTGGGAATTTAAAAACATAAACGTATTATTTAAAGTTATAATAATAAACTCATTTGTGTTAACATTAAAAAAAAGAATGCTATATCCAGGGAAACTATCTCTTAAAACAGAAGGAGACATTAAGACGTTCCCAGATAAACAAAAACAGAGAGAATCTGTCACTAGCGGAGATGCTCTAGAAGGAGCACGGAACAGAGTACCCCAGGCTGCAATGAAAGGACTTTGAAGGGATAGCAACTTGAATTCACAGGGAGAGCTCAAGAGCACTGCTAAAAGTATCTGTAAAAGGTAAGCATAAAAGGTATCTCTAAAAGGTACACGTAAAAGAGAATGTAAATGCATTTCATGTAACCCTTTCGTTCTCATGTCTGATTTTGAAGACAACTGAAACAATGCGGTAATTCTAAATCTGTCTTGGTGGGATTCTAATGCATGAAGAGCATTTGCATGAGAATAATCGCACAAAGGAAGGGAGGGGTAATGGAGCTTCATGAGAGCAAAGTTTTTATGCACTATTGATAGCGTTAATCTGAGCTAAATTGTTTTAAACTACTCTGCTCATTGTAATCTCCAAGGCAACCACCAAAAAATAATTTTAAAATATAGTACAAGAAACAACAAGGAAATTAAAAGACATCAATGGCAGAGCTAGAATTAAATCTTGGGTCAGGGTGACTCAGGGCCTCCTGCACAGTTACCAGGCCATATCCACAGCCACCAGCACCTTCCCACCGGTGTGTGTCCCATGAGCTGGGCGGTGCAGGGAGCAGAATCCCTGTTACATGTGCAGAAAAACTGAGACAGATGTGGATGCCTTCGGGATGCTGTGGCTTGTTCGTGGCAGGGCTTGCTCTAGAATCCAGGGCACTAGCTGTTTGGCCATGAAATCTGCGACATGCACTCATAACCTCTTTCACTGCGCACTCAGTCCCTGAGTCCAAATCTTCAGGAGGCTTAAGAATCACCTGGCCAAGCGTCAATGTGTCGATTCGAAATGCTGATCCCCAGGCTCCAGTGATTCTAATTCTGTATCAGACAGGGCCTAGGAATCTGTAATTCAAGTAGACACCCCCCCACATCACTGCTGCCTTTCTCTCCCCAGGTGACTCTGATGAAAGACGGTATGCAGACCATGCATGGAGAAAAGCTGACTTTAGGATATTCCCGGCCTGCTCTAAGTACTTTGCCTTCATTTTGCCACAGTTTTTCAGAGGATACACTACGGCCTCAGCCTGCCTGCATTGCCATCCGTGTCTCAGCCTCTGCTAATACAGTTTAAAGTATTCAGAATAGCGCCTGGCACCACGTACACATTTTATAATATTAGCTCTATTTGTTTTTATTTCCTTATTTAATCATTGAAGTCATCCTAAAATACAGATGTCCTCAATGCCATTTCACAGGTGAGGAAATGTGGGCACAGAGAGGTAAGGTAACTTGTTTAATGATGCACAGCTTGTGAATAACAGAGCTGGAGCTCAGTCTCTGTTCCATGAGACTCCAGTGCCAGTGCTCCTAACTGCTAGGCTGCCCTGTCCCCAAGGCAGACACTCCAGATCCTTCCCTTTGCATCCGTACCCACAGACTGAGTCAGGAGAGGTCAGCCAGGTGCTGGACCCAGGCTCCTCCTGCCTTCTTAAGATGAATGAAGAGCTCTTGTGGGTAGGAGAGGGAATGAGTGGTGGACCCCTGACCTCTGTATACCCTCCTGAGTTCACCTCTGATCATCTTCAGGACTCAGGAACTCTCAAGAAAACAGGTGTCCTCCCCGGTGGGCTCTAGATTCAATTTGCTGCCACTCAGCATGAGGAAGTTCCAACTGGTATCTCTATGTTGTGTGCTTAAGTAGGAAGCTGACAGTTCATCCTCAGGACAATGGGCCTAGGTTTCAATCCTAGCTTCACCTCCTTCTGGCCCTGGGTTTGGGCCCTTAGGCAGGCCTCAGCTTCCTCATCTGTGAAATGGGTATAACAGCTGGATCTATCTCATGGGCTATCATGGTGGGATAGTGTACACCAAGTGTTCAGCACAGTGGCTTGCACAGGCCAAGGCTTGGTAAGAGTCAGCAGCTAGGGATACCACCATTCTCAGCACACAGGCAAAGCCATGGGGCCTTTCCTCTGACATCGTTTCCTCCTGGTTTTTCCATTAAAAACATATCTGAAGTCCTGAGTCCCCCTGAACTCTCCTTGCCCCAGAAGTCCCTCCTCTGGAGTTAAGTTTCAAGGGCAGATGCAGGAGTTGGGGCAGGGCCAGATTTTAGCTCCGAGCCCTCAAAGACTCCTGGAGCCATCTGGAGCTTCTGGGCCCGTCTGAGCCCAACTCCCTTCTGAACGGGGGCCCATGCACCTGCTCTGATGAAGCCAGGCTCTGACTGCAAGTTTCCCCTGCCAATGGGCAACCTCAGGGCATTGATCAGATGCCATCTGAGAAGAACATGCTGAGAACTACCGAGAGACGGCAGCCTTCTTCAGCCCGGGGAGACAGCAGGGTGGATGGATGGATGAATTTCTGCCTGGGGCTGGGAACTCTGTCTTCTGCCACAGGACTGTGTGTGGCCTTGGGCAGGTTTCTTCTCTGCTCCAGACTTGGATCCCTCATCTGTCAACTGGGGTGATGCCATCTGTTCAAAGTGTTGTTAAGGACACGGTGGAAGAGGAGCATGGGACAAGGCCATAGCCCCAAGCTCATCTACAGCAACAATGAGCAGTTATTAAGCACCGGGCTTTGCCCTTTGGAGTCAATGTCTCATTGCGTCTTGACCACATTCTCTTGGAGTAGGCCCTCTCATGGCCCCTGGTAACAGAGGGAGCACTGGACTCAGAAAGGCTGAGTATCTTAGCTATGGTCACACAGCTGGTCAGGGGAGGAGCCGGTCTTAAACCAGGGGTAATGGCATCCCGTTCGGAACCGTACTCCTGAGCCTGTGACCCCGACAGCAAGGCCTGGGCTCCCTCTGCACTGCCTGGGCATCCCCAGCCCTCAAGAGCCTCCCCTCTCTTCCCCGTCCCGTGGTCCAAAGTGGCGCTTGGCCTGGAGGAGTCTAGGTGGGTGGCGAGCTCCTCCTCGGGTGTAGAAGCAGATTATGTGTCACATAGGGCTGGACTAGAGCCGCTTGAAGACCGTGACTGAGAAGGGAAGTCTGTGAACCCCCAGTGCCGGCAGCAGGAGGTATTAGAGGTGACACATGCAGAGGCTGCCAGCTTTAGACTCTGGGGCTTGGCAAGCCTTGCTGGTGCCACTTCCCTCACCCCCTACCCTGGTCAGCGATGGGGAGCTCAGAGATTTACTGCTCTTAATAAAGAGAGTAGCCGGGGCTTTCTGGGTAAGAGAACATTTCAGAGTTTGGTCGCCCTCCAGCAGGCTGGAGGCAGCTCCACCAGGGAAGAAAAGACAGACATCAACCCCTTGTCTTGCAGTACGTCTTGTGGAGGCGCATCGAGCCCAGCAGTGGTCACTGTCACATTCAGTAAGTAACATGAGCAACACTGGCCTCCTTCCTCCTGCCCAGCTGGCGCCCCAGGGATCTCCTCAACTTCCTTCATGGATCATCGTCTTACAATCTAAAAACATAGCTGACTTCAGAGCTGTCATGGGATAGAGGGGAAGAAGAGCGTGGGGGTCAGTTTGGTCTCATCCAGACTCTGTCACCTACTAGCAGAATAATCTTGCAACCCCATGTGTATCACCTCCCATCTCTAAGCCTCTATTTTCTTGGCCACGGTATGAGATCGAGATTCTCGCCCCCCAGGCTGCACTGATCATGTTTGCAGCCCTTTGGTTCTTTCTGTTGTTCAGTCAAGGCTTTGCTCCTTGTGGGATGGCTGTTTACAGATGTTCCTGGTAGTACCCTCAAAGCAGGTTCTGTTGCCCCTGTGTCCCAGGGCCCAGCACCCAGGACATGGGGCTGCTCTTTCCTTCACAGCCGCCAGCGGTCTCTGAGCCCTCACTGGGCCCCTGGCAGGTGCTTGGCACGTGGAGGAGTTGTCTCTTCTGCTCTGCCCTGCGAGGTGGGGCCGCCGTAGACATTACTTTAGCAGTGAAGATTTTAGGTTCAGAGGAAGTAGGCTGCCCAAAAAGTGATCAAGCGGGTTTCATATGTGATCACGGTTGTGATCAGAGTAAAACAGGTTGGGATGTTAATAAGTGCCAGGCAGGGGGAGCAGCCTGCTTTAGTTGGGGTGGTCAGGGAGGGCTTTTGGAGGAAGGAGACTAGGCACACTGTAGTCTCTGCTTCACTTGAGCAGAGACTAGAGTGTGGAAGAGGAGCCAGCAAGCGAAGATTTGGGGAGAGTATAGGGAGTAGTGGGGGCCTGAGACCCTGGAGTCTGGAAAGTTCAGTGAGGGAATCGGGATACCTGGGTCCCAGGTCCAGGTTCTGCACCTACTGTCTGAGTGACCTTGGGCAAGTTGTCCCTCTGTTATATTTTTCCATCTACAACATACAGTGTAATACAAGTGTTTGCTCCATCTTACTGAAGGTCACGCATCCGGATGCCGGAGGAGCCGCAGATGTAGGGGAGGCTGCAGGCAGGGGCTCATGTCTGCCAGGTCTTCATGGAGAGGGTGCCTGGGGGCTGGCTGGAGGGTGCCATGGAGAGGGCTGGAGACGTCCTGCTGGCTGAGCAGAGGCCCTCCCTGCCTCTGGTTCTCTCCTCCTTCTCCCTCTTTCCTCTCACCTGTTTAAAGCTCTGCACCCAGAGCATCCTGCCCCACAGGCGTCCCAAAGGCCTGACCAGGTACCCTTTGGGGTGATGATAGAGAGGAAGGGAGGGCAGTGCTGGCCAGTGGAAGAAACCAGAGAAAAAGACAAAGGAAATGCTTGATCTGTCTGGACTTGGAAAACCACACCTTCCATGGAAGGTTCAGGTCCAGGCTGGGACCCTCCTGCTGAGTCCTGGCTCTCTGCCCCTCCCCCACACCCGGAGGCTCCTGCTTTGCTTCTGTGCCTGGGCAAGAGTGAAATAGACACCTGGAGCCTGGTCAACCACCAAGCAGCCACCAGAGAAGGGCCAGGTGCCCAGGCAGCAGGAAGGTGGCAGGAGAGGGGTGGGGAAGACCTGTGTGTGTGTGTGCTCGTGGTTGGAGAGAGGCAGAGAAAAATATAAAGAATCTTTACAGCAGCCCCATTTTATTAATGAGGAAACTGAAGTCAGAGAAGTTCAGTAACTTGCCGAAGGTCACACAGGAAGTAGAAGAAGCAGGCTCCTGCTCTCATTCTCTGGCTCAGAGTCCCGTGTTTTTCCCCGCTGCCCCGGATGAGGTGACTCGGGCCCCCCCCTTGTATTTGTAACACGTTCCTTCCTCCCCAATGCCCAGCTGAGAGCTGCCTGCCTGCATGGAAGCAGATTCTGCTTTCCTTGAAACCCTCCCATCTGAGTCTCCCAGATGTCCATGTTGGTGGCAGCAGAAAACGTGGGGTGGGAGGAGCAAGCGCGTAAGAGAGGGAGAGAGATTCCACTGATGCGCCGAGACACGGAGAAGACAGCACACCCAGAGAAGGAGGTACGTGTGCACACACAGGGACACACACACACACCCTCCCACTCATAACACACACACTCACACTCAGACACACACGTGGATCACACAGCAGAGGCCGGCAGGTGGGTGCACGCGCGCACACACACACACACACATACACTCACACTTAGACACACACACGTGGACCACACAGCATAGGCTGGCAGGTGGGTGCACACACACACTCACACTTTCTTACACGTGGACCACACAGCAGAGGCTGGCAGGTAGGTGCACACACACACTCATACTCACACACACACTCACACTTTCTTACACGTGGACCACACAGCAGAGGCTGGCAGTAGGTGCGCACACACACACACTCATACTCTCTTACACGTGGACCACACAGCAGAGGCCAGCAGGTGGGTGCACACACACACTCACACTCTTTCACACACACGTGGACCACACAGCAGAGGCTGGCAGGTGGGTGCACACACACACACACTCTCTCTCTCTCTCACACTCTCTTACACGTGGACCACACAACAGAGGCTGGAAGGTAGGTGCGCACACACACACACACACACACTCACACTCACACTTTCTTACACTTGGATCACACAGCAGAGGCTGGCAGTAGGTGCGTGCACACACACACACACACTCTCTTACACGTGGACCACACAGCAGAGGCCAGCAGGTGGGTGCACACACACACACACACAAATGCACACTCTCACACTCTCTTTCACACACACACACATGGACCACACAGCAGAGGCTGGCAGGCTCAGGCAGCTGGCAAGAGGCAGACCTGGCATTTGAATCCAGGTCCCAGTCACTCAGGGAGTCGCCCTTTACCAGGCTACAGGGGAGGCAGAAACTCGGGCAGGAGGAATCCCAGATCTGTATAACGTTGGTGCTTTTCAGCAACTGAAGCCCTGGAGATAAGCCTCGTGCAGAAGGCATCGTTATGACTTTGAAGCTCAGAGAAGCATTTTGTGGGGCAGCCATGTCATGCCTGTCAGCCCAGATTCTCTGGGAAGCAGACACTGAGAGGGAATTTGGAAGGCAGGAGTTTATTTGTGGGGATGACTTGTGATAAAATGGGAGCATGCAGGTTTGCTCCGGGGGATCCCAGACCATGACGCCAATCTACGTTTCCATCAGCCCCGAGGGATGCAGCATAGTGACCACTGCCCTCAGGGGAGCCTCCCACTGGCTGCTCAGTCACCCGGGAGTGGGCCAGGGAGGTGGCGGGACCCCTCTGTGACTAGAACCAGGTGCCCAAGCTTCAGCTGCCGGTGCCACTGGGTGGGGTGGGGGTTGTCCCCATCAGACCTGAGGTTTCAAAAGTTGGGCTCAGTCTCGGACTGCTAAATCCTCTCAGTGTTCTGCACTGGACAGGCATAGGTCCTGGAGAATTTCCCCATGAACCCCAGGGAGCTGAAGTGCTTAACCAAAGGTCTGTCAGTGAGCTTTAGGGACATCCAAACCCTAATTGTAAGGTATATTACATATACATTATGAATATGTAATAATGTAACCATTATTACATATTCTGTTGGTGGGTGAGTTTACGCCCATCCCAGGTAGGGTGGGGAGCAGAGGGTTGGGTGTTCTGCAGGGACCGAGCTCCAGAGGTCACCACCGAAGGTGAGGCAGTGCTGGGAGGTGGAGCAATGGTAGGAGGAAAATCACTTTTGCCATAAATCTGACCAACAGAGTGTAAAACTAGCAGGGTTTAAGCCAACAGTGCCTGGATTTTAGGGAGGCAAGGGGACCAGAGCAGATACCCAGGGAACCCCAAATATAATCAAGGAAAGCAAAGATCACCTGGTGGCTATCAAGCAGATTGTCCAGAGGGAAAGCTCTTCATCTGAGGAATTCAGGAATACTTAGACTGTCCTCTTACATAAAGCAGGCATCTGGTACCAGGCTTTAAAGAATATATATAACCAACAAAAATTTCTATACAGCTCTGAATGCACGCATGTGGAAATTCACTGTGCAACCCTTGCTGACATTAAGGGACCAAAATGTCCACATATGAAATCATTTATCCTGACCTATGTAACTAATACGGTCCAGATTACGCTTAAGCTCCTGCCTTAAGGTCCACAAATACCCCTAAGGAAAAATCCATTAGGGTGTGCTCAGTCCGCTCTTGCTGAGGCGCCCCGCTGCACTCTTCTGCACTGTTCTTTCTTTCTAATAAAACTTTCCTTTCCACTCTGAGTCTTGTCTGGGGGGTGAGGGCAGGGGGAGGGAGAGGATCAGGATAAATAGCTAATGTATGCAGGGCTGAATACCTAGGAGATGGGTTGATAGGTGCAGCCAACCACCATGGCACACGTTTACCTGTGTAACACACCTGCACGCCCTGCACATCTATACTGAAACTTAAAAAAAAAAAATTAAGTGCAAGGAATGTTGCTAGAACCTCAGAATGCCAGACTAAGTAAATGGGTGCCATGAAAATACAGTTGTATATATTTGCATGGGAAAAAAAACTTTTATTTGAAACCTATACGGCAGCTCCAGCACCTCCTGCCTTTTGGGGCGACTCAACTCCACTTTCTTCCTCATTCCCCAGAAAACAGGTCCTCCGTGACTGACTGGGACTCCAGGACGCCCCCTAACCCCTACCCTACCCTCCTTCCAGCCCTGAAGCACCAGGTCCCACAGAAAGACGCAGTGGTCCTCATTGCAGACTGCACAAGGGGAATCAAAAACCAGATCCACACTGTGAGGTTCAGCCTTGAATTGAGATCCTCGAGATCTGCTTTTCCTTCCTCCTGCTCCGGCCACACATCTGGAGGGGCTGCTGATTTCACGTGACTAGGAACCCAGATGTGTTTGTGCCTTGGCTGCGCTTCGGCGGTTCTTCCCACAGCCAATCTCTTCTGCTTTCTCTCCAGCCTCCAGCCTCCCACCGCGGGGCCGACGGGCTTTCTCCTCCTAATGCATCCTTTCACATTCCTGCAATTGCTTTTGGTCCCAGCAACACAGGTCTCCAGCTTTGCAAAAGTGCATACTGTCCACCCTTGGAGGGCACATCCACACCTACCTTCAGCTTCCTCCCACCCAGACAGACTCCCTGATTTCCTGAGCCCCAATGCAAGATGAAATAGCATGTTTGCTGTGAGAGAAAGCTCTTTTCCATCTTGCTGAAGTCCATGAACCAGCCGAGGGGGTCCACCTGCCATGTCTACCGGTAAACACACTCCCCATGGAGAGATGGAGGCAAGGAGATGTGGGACCATCATAGGGATATTGGAAGGAGCCACCAACACCATGGCAATCACCAGACAGGCCACTGAGCTTGGATTCCTCGAATGTGGCCTGTTTGCTCTCAGCAATGCTGGGAGGGTGCCGGGGTTGGCCGCGCCAACTCAGCTAGGCACAGCTCCACTCTCTCTGCTCCTGTTTTCCGTTATGAGAGGGGTTCACACACGAGCGTTGATGGCAGAAGAACAACACCCATGTTATAGTAGCCACGTTGCTGTGGATCTGCCGTCCCACTGAGCAGAAAGGAATTGGGCCTGCAATTGCTGTCCATTCTCTCCAGATCCTGCCCTCTTCTTTCCAATCTCCTATTGGCTCTGCTCCTCTGTCGGAGCCCTGACTGATACATACAAAGTGGGAACTATTCATATCTCTATTCTACAGCTTATAAGTGGAGAAGAATGTTGCCCCAGAATGGGCCATATGAGGAGTCTCACCAGATACCTGTTTTAGATGATCTTAATGATGAGAGTTAGGACTTTTGAGTCAAAGAGATTTAGATGAGATTTTGCACTCTGAGTTGATGCTGTCATGGGTTGAGACTTTGGGAGATGTTGGAACAAATTGAATGCATTTTGCATTTGGGATGGATGGGACTCTTTGGGGACAGAGGGCAGACTGTGATAGGCAGAATAATGGCCCTCAAAAGATATCCACACCCTCTATCCCTGGAACCTGTATATATGTCATCTTTCATATCAAAAGGGACCTTGTGGGTGTGATTAAATCAAGGACTAGGGATGGAGAGATTACCCTAGATTTTTCCAGATGGTCCCCACGTAATCACAAAGCCCTTATAAGGGAAAGAGGGAGGCAGGAGAGTCAGAGAAAGAGATGCGATGACAGAATCAGATCAAATGATGTGGGGCCACTAGCCAAGATGTGTGGGCAGCCTTGAGAAGCTGGAGATCAAAAAGGCCACAAAGGAAAATCAAGGGGAAAAGGGCAAGTTCTCCTAGAACTTCTGGAAGGAGTGGAGCTCTACTGACCCATTTGAGACTTCTGATCTTCAGAACTTGAGGATGATAAATGTGTGTCATTTCAAGCCCCTCTCCCATCCTCCCAGCAGCAGGGACCCCTCTCAGACCAGGCAGAGACGCTGCAGTGGCGGAGGGTGAGCCCAGCAGGGGGCCTGGAAGCAGAGCAAGCCCAGGAGAGGGCTGGGCAGCAGCACCAGGGTGAGGGGCAGGAGCCCCAATGCTGGCGGCCACAGGAAGGGCAGAGAGGGTCAGAGTGGCTGGAAGATGCTGTGTCCCAGGGCCACTCTCTGCAGGGAAGAGCCTCTGGGTGTGGAGCGAGTGGAAGGAATTGGACCCTTCCTCATGCACACAGCCCTGTGGCCCCAGGTGGCCAGTGATGTCAGCACTCTGACCCAGGTTCAGGGAGAAGAATGCCCCCTCCCAGGACTGCAGTGAGGAGTGAGATAACCTTAACCTATTTATGTCGAAGTTTGCAAATTTTTCGTGTGAAAAATCAGACCTTGGCGATGGCCTTGAATAGTAGAATATAAATAACTCCTGCAAGCTTAGCATTCCAATAATGGATCACCAGGCATACGTGGGTAACATGCTCAGGCTGGCACCTGATAGACAGCCTCCCTCCCCATCCCCCAGCCAGGACTCCCCAGGGGTCAGGATTGTGGGCTCTGCAGTTGCACATCTGGGCTTGTGTCTTGCTCTGCTGCCTGCTGGCTATGGGACCCAGAACAGGTCCCCTCTCCTTCCTGAGCCTCAGTTTCCTCTGCAAAATGGGGATGCTAATGGCACCTTCCTCCAGCCTGCCGCAAGGACTCAGGGAGATAATCCCCATAAAGTGCCTGGCACAGGCTGTGGGTATCACCCCAAGATGGGGGGCTGCAGGGGCCTTTTAGACAGTGAAGTCTGGACCACAGGATGGGAAGTCATTCCCACAGCTATCGTTTGCTCTGCTTGTCCCTTCCAGAACCCCACATAACAGCTGTTTCTCTCTGCTCCCTGTACTCCTTTCTCACTCCTTACCTAGGTTGACAGTGTGGGTCTGGTCTGAGTTTGGTGTGCAGAAATGGATTCTCTGTGCTCGTAACCTTGTGAATCCACCTGAAATTGCTATTCTCCTCTACCCAGTGAATGACAAGAGCACAGACGTGTCAGGGGCCTGTGTTGTGTCTCTGTGAGCAATTCAGGCTGTATCACCCACCCCTAGCCTGCCCTCACCAGCGAGGGACTCATCTCTAACAACCTGGGAAAATGCAGCCAACACTTTGAAGACATATTATGTAAAAAGCAACATTTCCACTGTGCGAGTCCTTCCTTTCTCCCCACTTTTGTTTTCTTTAAATGTCAACACCTCTTACTCATTCTTCTGTCTCATGGAAGCTATCAAAAGAGGGATGATTCTGGGAATCCGTGAACTCCTGGAAAGTTATGGCTCCTAAAAACATTTGCAGCATGAAATACGGCTCTGTGAGTGTGTAAGCGCAGGCAGTTTTGTGGGGCCATTGCAACATGACAGTACAAGGGGGAACTGATTTGCTGCAGAGCTGTCTGGAATGACCTGCTCCCAACTCGTGCTCACAGCTTCCACTTTAAACTGTGACACCTGGGGAAGCCACACAGCGCATGTAGGTCTCTTAGCTCTGCGCCACCAGGTAAAGCAGCCAGGTCATCAGGATCCTCTCACCTGTACGTCTCCCTGGAGTCCAGGCCCCTTTTCTGTCTAACTCTATTCTTAGGCCTCCATGCCCGAACTCAGGTCCTGTCTCTGGACCCTTGTCCATGGCCTTTGAAATGCGGCCTTTGAGTCTCGCTCTCCCTAATGTCTTGAACCAGATGGCGTCCATCCCACAGTATAGCTAGGCAGACAGCCTGGCAAGTGGAGCAGGGCTGATTTCACAGCATCCTC
The DNA here is from genome assembly GCF_001604975.1 of Cebus imitator. NCBI lineage: Eukaryota > Metazoa > Chordata > Mammalia > Primates > Cebidae > Cebus > Cebus imitator. The sequence continues at coordinate 12,822,183 of NW_016107354.1, read as the reverse complement.
AGACCTGGGCAAGAGGCCTGTGCCCTGGGGTCCTGTACTTTAGAGGACCCTGCTCTGGCCATGCATCTCCCCAAAGGACAATGAATCCATGGAGCCAACGGGATGACGTGATCACTTCGAGTTTTCCTGACACCTCCCGCTGTTCTAGATCACTGCCTGATACCTGGGACTGTAGCATTCCCTGCCCAGATATCCCAAAGCCCAATTCCCGAGCCCAGGTGGGCCTCGTCCCTGGATCCATCCTCCTGAGGGTGGCCTGCACTGTGAGTGCACACCCAGTGGCCAGTGTTTGTGGGGCTTATGAAAGGGACTAGAAGATGAGATGTGCTCTGGTGTCCACGAGCATGTGAGCCTCTCATGGTGTGGGAGGGACCTGGGATAGGAAAAGAAGGAAGTGGGTCAAGGAGGGGTCAAGGCTGGTTCTCCCTGCACCTCCACAGCTGGGGTGGGACCCCAGGGGAGCCTGAGAACTTTAAACTCAAAACTGGCCTCCTAAGTTGTTATAAAATTGCATTTGTTAAGGGAGAAGGGTAGGACATCTTTTGCTCACCAGTTTGTTCATTTGGTTTATCATTTTAAATATTTGGGAATGTGGATGTCCATTTGTGTTCTTGCCCTGGGCCCCCCAGATGTCAGGGATGACCAGAGCACCCACTGTGCACCGACATTGTGCTTGGTCCTGGAGGTCAGAGCCAGGGGCAGCCTCAGCCGCCTCCCCCTTACATGATAGGAGTGGGAGAGTCAGGGCGGCCTCCCCTGGTCTAATCTGGTTGAGAAGCAGGTGGAGTCCTCATCTACACAATGCTCGTCTGCGGCACCCACCGAAGTACCTGCTCTGCCTTTGAGGGGGCAGTTTTTGCACTGGGCGAGAGGGGCACGCTCTGCCTAAGTGGGAGTTCACTATTTGCTCTGGAAAGAGTGGGCCCTTTAAGGAGGTGGGGCTGGAGAAGGTGGAGCTGGATTTAGGGGGACTCCTGACTCCTCTGTTACTTACGACCACCCTGGTCCTACCATCCTTCCCACGTTCAGGTGAGGGCACCTGGCCCGGGCCACAGGGTCAGCAAATGCCCCTCCATCCTCTGACTGAGACTCAGGGAAGGGAAGTGCCTTGCCCAGGGCCACGCCCTAGGTTAGTGGAAAGTCAGGATGGAAATCCAGGACCTCAGCCCTTGAGAGCTACGTCTAAAGAGGGTTTGTTTATCCTGAATCCCAGGGTCCCTGTGGCCTCTACGCAGAATGATCCTTACAGCATTGTCAGGGCAGAGGGCTCCCAGCAAACCCATCACCAACTCCTGCATGCTGGAGAACGAGGGAAGCTGGTAGCGAGGCTCAGCCCAAGTCCGAAGGCCTGAGAAACCAGGGAGGCCACCGGTGTAACTCTCAGTCTGAGGACAAAGGCCTAAGAGCCCAGGGAGCTGCTGATGCGAGTCCTGAGTCCACAGGCTGGAGAACCTGGAGCTCTGACGTCTAAGGGCAGGAGAAAAGGGCATCCTGCCTTTTTGTTCCATCAGAGCCCCCAGCAGGATGAATGGGGCCTGTCCACTCACTGAAGGCTGGCATTCCCTACTCAGTCCACTGACTCCCATGCTAACCTCCTCCAGAAACACCCTCAGAGGCACACCTGGGGCAGTCCAATCATGCCAATCAAATGCCAAGCCACCCGGAGTTCCCTTTCAGCAGAAGAGGCCCAGGCTCAGTGTCTGCTGAAGCACTGGGAGTAATGAGTGCTTTCCCAGCTCTCCAGGCATCCCTTAACCCAGCCACACTGACGTGCAAATCGACCAGCCCTGACCCTGGTCGGCCTCTTTGGCCTGGGTCTTTCTCTGCATTCTGAACTGCCCCAGTCTCCATGGAGCTGATCCTATTTCCCTCTTCTCCAGCAATGCCGTGTTCACCTTCCACCCCGGTGGCTGAGACCCTTTCTCAATGTCCGGCCAAAGGGGTGAAAATAATTGAATGTGATTTAAATAATAAAGCAATCGCTGCTGAAGCATCTGGGCTGGAGAGCTGGGAGCAGCAGGCCAGCTGCAGGCATGTGTCTTTACCTCACTGCTGCCTTCCTCAGAATGAGACCTCAGAGGGGCTGGCATGGGGCTCTGGGTCCAGGCGGCCCTGCCATGGACCTGCTCTTCCCCAGCTAGGCGAGCCTGGGTCTGTCTTCACCTCAGCCGCATGCAGTGGAGCCCACTGTGCCCCCACAGGGGTGGTAGCGAGGTCTGAAGATGATGCTGTGCAGCCCCAGCCCCAGGTGCGAACCAGCTTCCTCCCAGGGGCCCTGGTGCTCCAAATCTCCACCAGCAGGGAGTGCTGTGAGCATGGCAGTGGGGGTCCTGCCCCCTTCAGGGACCCGGTGCTCACTACCTCGCCATGCAGACTCACCTCTTGGTGGCTCTCTGTGGAAGGAAGCAAATCAATGCAACTCCAACCCCCACTACCCCACCCCCCGACACACACCACCAATTCTCCTGGCACTGACAGGCCTGACTGTTCTCTGAGTCCCTGTCCTGCACGCAGGGAGGATGGGGCACTGGGCAGAGACTTGGGTTCAAGTCTGTGCACTGCATCCTCTGGGAGCTGCTTCCCTCTCAGGTCCCACATTCCTCTTCTGTACAATGGGGCCATTGCTCCTACCTCTCTGGCTAGCGGAGGGAACTCAGATCTATGCAGGATGCCTGAGCTCCTGATACACCTCCAGCACCATGCTGCCCCATTTTAGCACGGTGCTGCCCCTCATCGCTTTCCCCCACCGCGTCTACGTGAGTTATCTTGGAGCCTGGGATCTCATCTGCAGGGAGCTGTCCCTGCTCTCATGATCCTCTCCACGGGAACTGAGCCCCCTAAACAAAGTTTAATCCACCTTTTACAGCCTGAGGTTCATTTTTTTTCTATTTGTTATTTGTTGGAACAACTCCCAGCAGAGGAGAGACCACTTCCTAACGCCCCTCATCAGGCCCACGAAGGAAAGCCCAGCCCCATGAAGGTCAATGACCGGCTGAAGTTCCCATCCTGGACTCTGCCACTGACCCACTGTCTCTTTCTGCACCATGGATTTTTCTCTAAAGTGTAGCACAACCATGCCTTTGGCTATGTCTCAGGGTAGGGAGAGGTTTGCAAGGAACGAATGAAAGAAAAGTGAAAAGGGGGGCTCTGCTCATTAGTGTTTAGACTATTCACATTGAATATGACCGTGATTTGGTCGAAGTAAGATGTACTATCCAACGATTGATACTATGCTCATCTCCACTGTTGTTTATTTGCTTCTTCTTTGTTGCCTTCTTTTCAATTAGTTGAATCTGTTTTTTTAATTATTTTTATTTGAGATGGAGTTGCCCAGACAGAAGCAGTGCAACCTCCACCTCCCAGGTTGAAGTGATTCTCCTGTCTCAGACTCCCAGGTGGCTGGGATTACAGGCATGCGTCACCTTGCCCAGCTAATTTTTTTGTATTTTTAGTAGAGACGGGGTTTTACCATGTTGGCCAGGCTGGTCTCGAACTCCTGACCTCAAGTGATCTACCCACTTCTACCTCCCAAAGTGCTGGGATTTACTGAGACCAGCTTGGCCATAGAGACCACCACCCAGGCGGTGCTGAGGGAATTAAGAAGCACACACCCAGCTAGAACTGCAAAGTGGGACTATCAGGGGGCCAACAGCCTTCTGAGCTGAGAGCCTCAGAGGGCTGACAGCATTCCAGGCTGAGATCCTCAAGCAGACTCTAACCCACGTATTTATTCTCTCTGAACAGGCAATTATTATTAACAAACAGGTGTTCTGTGTTTTCTCATAGAACAAAGATTGACCAGGCAGACAGCTGGTGCCTGTTTATCACTGATCAAATACAAACTAAAAAGTATTCTCCACAAGGGAGCCACTGGGGCAGGGTCACATATCCCGTGCTTAAAGAATTAGTTTTAACTGGTGTATGATATACACATACTGCTTACTACTTTAGAACACCCTAAGCAGTTTTCTGCTTGGGGAGGCCAGCGTGGTTTTCCTTGCCGCCGTTGTTAGCAAACAGTATAATTTATCGTACACTCAGCAGGAATTACAGGCATAAGCCATCATGCTCGGCCTGAATCTGCTTTTAGAATTTCATTTTTACTTATCTGTTGGTATTTTAGCTATACCTCTTTGTTTTTGTTTTGTTTTTTAAATTTTTAGGTGGTGGATCCAATGATGACAAAACATGCCTTTAACTTTTCACCTTGCATCTTTATGGGTCTGCTTTCTGTCCTTTCTCACTATGCTTTGAGTTGTAGCTCTCGTATGTATCATTGCACCCCCAGACATTAAAAACTCCACAATGCAATATTGTATTGTCTTGCTTTAAAGAATCTAATGTTTCTTAAAGATAATAAAATGAGAAATAGAATTTTATATTGATTTACCCACATTTTTAAATCATTTCTCTTGTTTTTTACTACTTCCTTGAATATTTGATTTTCTGTTACCATTTTCCTTCTGCCTAAATAACTTTCTTTAGCATTTCTTATAAATTGAGTTAACTATCAATTAAGTTCTTGGCAGTTATATAGCAGTTCTGTGCTATAGCAGTTAAGAGCTACTGCTAATAAATTATCTTGGTTTTATTTTATCTGAAATGTTTTTGTGTCATTATTGCTTTTGAGTGATATTTTTGCTGGGTATAGAATTCTGCTTTGTTCATGATTTAAATATGTCATTCCACTATCTTCTGGCTTCCATTGCTTCTTATTGGAAATCAGCAATCAATCAACTTTTTTCTTTCTTATATATAATGTGCCATTTTTCTCTGTTTTCAACTTTTAAAATCGTTTTTTGTTTTTTAGCAGTTTGACTATGATGTGCCTTGGTATAATTTTCTTTGCATTCATCCCAGTTGGGGTTTGCTAAGCTTCTTCAATCTGTAAATATCTGTCTTTCACCAAATCTGGGATTTCCTTATTCTTTCTTCTGCCTTCAATTTTTGATTACACCATCTAGGAATTTTTAGAATATTCTATTTCTCTGTTCTATACTTTTCATTTGGTTCATTTTTAGAGTTTTTATTTCACTTTTGGGATTTCCTATCTTTTCATTTATTATTCTGAGAATATATGTATTTTACAACCTTTAGCTAATTATAATATGTGCTTTAAAATCTGTGTCTGATAATTCTAACATCTGGATTAATTTTAAGACTGTTCTTCATTGATTATCAGTTTCCTAATTTTGGATCATATTTTTATATTATTCATATTTCCAATAATTTTGGACTTTATCCTGGACATCTTGAAAGGTTTTTGTTTATTTGCTTTTTTAAAGATGTTGGATTCTTTCAAAAGAGGATGATTCCTGTCTCCTGGCTCAGGAGGCAGGTGCATGGGCTGGGGCAAACAGGAGGCCCTTCCTTAGCTTAGGGACCTGTCCAGCAGCAGGCACTTCCTAGCTGGGTTCTCAGATTCCACTACTTTCTCATTGCAATTTGTTCCCAGTGTGACAGCCCAGGAATATTCCCAAAACACATAACTGGTTACTTCTTTCCCTGGTCTCTCTTGCCTTGCTCCATGACTCCCTTTCTCTTAGGATACAAAGTAGACCTAGTATGTTGATCTGCACAGCCCTGCTCTGTCACATCCATTCCCCCTCCCTTTCTGGGATAATACCTAACATGTCTATCCCCCTCCCCCACCAATCTCCAGATCATCACATGTCTTTAGTCTCCTTTGAGTGACATACTTCTTCCTGCCACAGGGCCTTTGCATGGCTGTCCCCTCTGATGAGATGCTCCCCTGACCCCATTTCCCCAGTCCACTTCTCACTCTTTAATCTCCCCACAGGGATGTCCTTTCTGAACTCCTGTGACAAGATAATTCCCTTATCTACATGCCTTTATAGCACCTCAGCCCTCTCTTTCATATTAGTTATGACAGTTGGAAATTCACACTAATTTATTGTATTCTTTGGCATCTGTCTGTTATACTAGACCTATCTGCTCCATGAGGTCAGAGACTGTGTTGGTCTTGGTTCGCATGGAAATCCCCAGGGCCTTGGGCAGTCAGGGGCTTGGTTTCAGCAAATGTGACCCATGTCTTAGCTCCAGGCCTCATTTCCCTTTAGGTATTTGGGTTGGTCTCTTGAATTTGGCTTATTTTAGGCAGACCATCTCATTGCAAGGAATAGAACCCAAGTAGCTTAAGCATCTGTGCTTCAATGTGGAGAAAGCTTGCCTGAGAATGAGGTCAGCAGAGGAAAGTGGAGATAAGAAATAGAAGGAACGAGATCAAGCCTCAGGTCTAGCCAGAAACCAAACGAATTCTACTCCTCATATTTTCCAGTTACATGAGCCAGCAAATGAGATTCCCTGTACCTGAAAACATGTAACATTACTTTTACAGAAATAAGTGTATGGGTCCATTAAGTAAAGTTTCCAAGGTAACCCAAAGAAGAACTACAAATATAATAATATCAGCAGAAAGGGAGATGGGCTAGTCTAGAAATAAGCATCACAGCAGGAAGCCAGGAGGTAGTGGTACAAATGTATTATTTAGCTTTATGAGAGAATGAATAGGAGACATAGCTAAACAAATGAAAATTGGTTACCTCTGAGGAGCAGAGTTCAAGGAGCCACTGCTTTTTATTATCAGTCTCTGTCCTAATATTTTTAAAACCATATGCATGAACTATAGATGCATGAAATATTCAAAAGTAAGGTTGGAACACAACATAATTTCAGTTCCTTAAGTTGACTCAGCTGAAAAAGCTCATTTACTTTAAAGATAAAAGCTAACACTTATAACTAAGAAAGTTGAGCATTAAAAGCCATATACTTTATTTTGTAGAAACCGTAGTGTAAAGTTCATAGAGCTTGGAATCACTTTCTTTCTGGTCTTTACAGGAAGTATGGTTTGGTCAGAGGTGGTGGTCATCAGAACTTTCCCAGGGAGGGTCTTCCTTGGAGAAGGCTAAGCAACAAAAGCTGGGCTTGGCCCCTTGGCAGGGGTCACCTGAGACGTTCTACTGCCTGAGGGGTCCTTCCTTGACCCCCATAAAGGCCCATCAGTGCCCAAGTGTGAGTGGTCTTGAACCTGCAGGTGAGTGTTCCAGAGTTGGTGGAGATAGAAATGGTGGTTATTAGAGGAACAAGGGGAGGGGTGGGCAGCCAGGCCCCTCACTGCCACTCTGGCCTCCTCCCATGGAGCTCAGGCAGCCTCAGGCAGGGGCCACTCCACGACTGCCTTTCTCTGCAGTGGCCTTCCTGGCAGCAACTCATACCCAGGTGGATGTCCAGGAGCAAGAGCAGTTACTTTAAGGCAATGAGGACACTGGGGACTGAACTCCATGGGACGGGGATGAAGGCATACTCTCTAGTCATGCCTTGTTACTGATTTTCTCCTGGGACCAGAAGAATCTTCCCAATTTATGCTCCTTCTGACCTCCCCTCCCATGCCAGGTGCTCCGCAAACCTGCCATTCGCTCTTCTTCTGGGAAAATGAAAAGATAAATCTGAGAAGCCCTTCCCGGGCCCCTCACCTCTGATTTTTCCAGGATTCTGGAATGGACTGCCCACGAGCATGGAAATCACATTTGTCTTCTTCAATCCTCTATTCCCAGCACAGCGCAGGGCACAAAGGGAGCATTCAGAAAATAGTTACTGAATTGAAGTAATGAATTCTAACACTCTGTCTAACACTATGATTCTGAGTCTATGCCTGTTATTCAAGAATTCTAAATTCTTATTACTGTTCACCAAGGATCCCAGACCCGAATGCCGACAGGGACAGGGGCCAGGCGGTGAACTTTTATGAGTGAAATGAACAAACAAGCGCAAATGCAGAGTCCCTCCTCGGGTGTGGCGGGGCTACCATTGGCCAGCAACTTTGATCGGCACCGCCGGACCCGCCTCTAGCTCCGCCCATGGCCCCACCCGCCCTAGCGCACCTGCTCCAGGCTCCAGGTATCTCACTCAGCTCAAGGCTTTGCTTCCCTTCTGGAGTTTGGCTCTAGCCCTTGATTGTGGCTTGTTTTAGGCAGAACTTCTTGTTGCAAGTGGCAGAAAACAAATAAGGAAAACTAGATTGATTTATTGGCCCACATAATTGGAAAATACCGGGGTGTGGACTGGTTTCCTGGACAGCTGAAGTCAGGAACTCAAACCGCTTCTCTGGGGCTCTGTCTCCTTCCTTCCTTCCTCTCCTTTCTTAGCTTTGCTTCCTCCTTAGGAAGGCTTTCTCCTCACTGTGGAAAAGCTGCATCAGAAAAGGCTTCCATAGTCCTTACAGCTTGGAGTTCTGGAGAAGAGGAACGATCTCTCTCCAAGTGCCCACGTGCCAAATCTCAGTGATGGCTGCGGCAGTGCTAGGGAGTGAAATGCTCACATGTCTTCCACATGGCATGGAAAAAAGAGGGTATCCCTGCATGCCTGGAGCACCCCCCACCCAAGCTCACGCAAGGTGAGAGTGAGACCAGGCGGCTGGTGCCCCAGCCACTCTGTCCAAACACCATGGGCAAAGACAGATCCACAGCCAGATCAGGGGGGTGGAGACAAGAATTGAGAGGAGGGGGGAACCCTACTGTGCCTCATCAGCCCGTGGACTGTCTGCGTGGTGACAGGAAGAGAAAGGATTACTGGAGAGACTGGAGGTGGGACTCAGCCCCCACCACTATCCCCTAGCCCCTGCAAGAAGTAATATCGGCCGGGCACGGTGGCTTATGCCTGTAATCCCAGCACTTTTGGAGGTCAAGGTGGGCGGATCATCTGAAGTCGAGAGTTTGAGGCCAGCCTGACCAACATGGAGAAACAGTCTCTACTAAAAATACAAATTAGGCGGGCGTAGTGGCAGGCACCTGTAATCCCAGCTACTCAAGAGGCTGAGGCAGATGAATCGCTTGAACTCGGGAGGCAGAGGTTGTGGCGAGTCGAGATTGCACCATTGCACTCCAGCCTGGGCAACAAGAACAAAACTCCTTTGAAAAAGAAGAACAACAACAACAACAAGAAGGAGAAGGAGAAGGAGAAGAAGAAGAAAGAAGAAGAGGAGGAGGAGGAGGAAGAGGAAAGGAAAGAAGGAAAAAGGAAGAAGAAATACCCCAGGAGCTCTTCAGGCTCTGGGCCTCTGCTAGGCTGCCTAAGGAGTGCAGACAGAATGAATAAACAGTAGGAAATTGGGTGCCTTATAATAATCCAAGGTTGAGCATGAGGCATTTATCACTTCCAACAAACCAGACAGCTGCCTGTAATTGCAGCAGGCAAATCACAGGAGGAACCAATCAGAAGCTGCCTCCTGTCAGATGGACTAATTAGATGAATTCATTTGTTCAGCCAATCACACACTGAGCACTGATAGGCATTCCTATTAGGAGATAGTTAGCTAGAATATCCAGCTTCTCAATGACCCTGAGCCTCCACAGGCCTCCCCACCACCCTTACCTTGGGAAACAGCCTTTCTGACAAGCTCAGGAAAAAAAATGTGCTCCTATGGGTACCTCCACCTCAAGGCACACAGGTGGTGTCCTGCCTGACGTTTTAGTGGCACTTTGATAGTTACTTGAGTCATCAAGCTCATCCAAGTTGTCAAAATGTTATGATCTTCCTGAAAGAAGTGATGAATGGAATCAAGTGTATTAAATGTTTCCCATGTTCCTGAGTATGTCACTAGGGAGTCATTCTTACTGTCTCCATGGGATCATTGGTGGGTCACACACAGGTCAAGGAAACCATTGGGAACTCCCAGGGACAGCCCCAAGTGTCAGTCTCATTCAAGGGCTCTGAAGGCTTTAAAAAACTGTTTTACTGCAGTAAAATTTATTGACACAAATCTGCACATATTTAAAGTGTATGGTTTGATAATTTTGACAAAGATCTACACCCATGAAACCATCACCATAATCAGGATAACAATCATCTTCATCTCCTCCTCTCTCCCATTTTATTTGTACCCCTTTGTCAGCCTCCTACTCTTCTCTCAACTAAACTGCTTTCTGACATTGTATGTCAGTGTGCATTTTTTAGAATTATAAGTAGCATTATAGAGTCACTCAGCATAATAATTTTAGAGTTTATTCATGTTGGTATGTTTATCAATAGTTTGTCCCTTTTTATTCCTGAGGAATATTCCATAGTATGGATATACCACAACTAATCTGTTCATCCACACATTAGTGGACATGTGGAACGATTACAAATAAAAATGTAATGAACAAAGTGTAATGAACAAAGTGTAATGAAACATGTGATATATAAGCCTTTGCTTAAGCAAGTGCTTTCTTTTATCTCAGGTATATACAGAGGAGGGGAATGGCCCTGTTATATGGTAGGTGTATGCCTGACTTTTAAAGAAATGGTCCAAGAATTTTTCAAAACAATTGTACAGCTTTGCATTCCACCAGCAGCCTACAGCAGTGCCTATTCCTCACATCTTTGCTAAAATATGGCATCATCAGCCTTTTCAGTTTTAACCATTTTAGTGGGTTCGTGACTTTAATTTCTACTTGCCTAAGACTCCTGATGTTGAGAAATTGTTATGTGCTTATTTGCTATTCCTACAAGAGGACATCAAAAATTCATGGAAAATTTAATTAGAAGACAAAAATAAGGGCCAGGCACGGTGGCTCATGCCTGTAATCCAGCACTTTGGGAGGCTGAAGTGAGTGGATCACAAGGTTGGGAGATCAAAACCATCCTGGCTAACACAGTGAAACCCTGTCTCTACTAAAAATATAAAAAATTAGCCAGGCGTGGTGGCACACACCTGTAATCACAGCTACTCAGGAGGCTGAGGCAGGAGAATCACTTGAATCCGGGAGGCAGAAGTTGCAGTGAGCTGAGATCATGACACTGCACTCAGCCTGGGTGACAGAGCAAGACTTTGTCTCCAAAAAAAAAAAAAAGATAAAAACAGAAACATAAACTTTATCTCTCAACATAAGCTCCATCAAGGTCAGACACTTTTGAAGCGATGATACCAGCCATCTAGTCTATCCCTTAAAAACTAAGGATCTTGGGAATTTAACCTTGTCAATGTCTTTTTTACATTATTAACGGAAGAAAAAATTGATGCACAGATTTTTTTTAACGTGAAGAAACAAAAAGAAGTAAGAAGAAGCCAAATCAGCACAGTAAAATCAGCACTCTTGCAAAATTGCCTGTTCGATGAAAGGAATGAGCAGGCCCATTGTCATGCTGAAGAAGGACTTTCTGATGAAGTTTTCCTGGCTGTTTTTCTGCTAAGACTTTGGTTAGCTTTCTCAAAACACTCTCATAATAAGCTGATGTTATTGTTCTTTGGCCCTCCAGAAAATTAACAAGCAAAATGCCTTGAGCATCCCCTCATCCAAATGCTGCAGTGACCTTCTCTTAACCAGTCCACTTTTGCTTTACTATATCACTTCTACCTCTTGGTAGCCATTGCTTTGGTTTTGCCTTGTCTTTAGCATCATACTGATGAAGACGTGTTTTATCACTTGTTACAATTTTTTGAGGAAATAATTCAGAATCTTGATCCCACTTATTTAAAGTATTCATTGAAAATACTGCTCTTGTCTGCAGTTGATCTGGGTGTAACAGTTTTGGCATCCATTGAGTGGAAAGTCAGAGCTATGTATATTGAACACAATTGAGATGTCTATAATGTTGGCTGTTGTTTGTCCTATTAATAATCAGTCCTCTTCAATGAGGGCATGAACAAGATTATTTATTTCCTTGCAAATGTACATGGATGGTCTGCCACCATAGGCTCACCTTCAACACTGTCTTGTCCTTCTTAAAACAAGCTATGTGCTGGGCACAGTGGCTCATGCCTGTAATCCCAGCCCTTTGGGAGGCTGAGGCAGGTAGATCATAAGGTCAGGAGTTTGAGACCAGCCTGATCAACATGGTGAAACCCTGTCTGTACTAAAAATACAAAAATTAGCTGAGCATGGTGGTGTGCACCTGTAATTCCAGCTACTCATGAAGTAGGAGAATCACTTGAACCTGGGAGGCAGAGGTTTCAGTGAGCCGAGATGGTGCCACTGCACCAGCCTAGGTGACAGAATGAGACTTGACCTCAACAAACAAACAACAGCAACAACAAAACACCAAGCATTTGTAAACTGCCAATTTCTTTGGGGCATTTTGTCTCCACAAACTTTTCCTAAAGCATCAATGATTTCACCATTCTTCCACCAAAATTTCACCATAAATTTAACATTTGTTCTTGTTTTAATTTTGATAGGGGCTCTTTTCAAACTGACATCTTATCCCTGTTTGTGCCTTTCACTAGCTCTTGTTCAGGCATTTTATAACAAGTTAATACAAGTTTATTTTGGTGCAAAAATATTTAGAAATCCATGCATAAGTTTTCATGAACTTTTGAAGACATCTTATATGTCTTCTTTAATAAAGTGTCTGTTCAGATCTTTTGTTCATTTTTTTGAGATGTTTGCCTCTATATTGTCAAGTTTTAAGAGTTTGTTATATGTTCTGGATAAAAATTATTTACTGCTTTTTTTGCATTCATTTTGCAAACAAAATATGTTTTGCACAGTCTATGGGCCATCTTTTCATTTTTGTAAATGTCTTTGTAAAGTGAAGTTTTAAATTTTGATGAAACCCAATTTATCGATATTTTTCTTTTGTAGCTTTGTCCTGTTTAACATCTTCAAATTTTTTTATTTATTCATTGGTTCTCCGACCCTTATATAAGACATTTTCTTAGTACCTGTTATGTGTTAGAAACAGGGAGTACAATAAGCTGCTCTCTGTTCTCACAGAGTTTATAGTCCATGGAAGTGGCAGACAGAAGTAGATACAAATACCTATTCCAACTTTGAGGCCCCATAGCTCCCAACCCTCCATGGCTTCCCTTAACACTCAGAGGAAAAATCAGAGTCCCAGGCATAGCACACAAGGCCCTACTCCCCTCCCCCGTGCCCAGATCTATCCCCTTCCCCCAGAGGCCTCCCTGTGACCTTGTTCCTTTCTCCTCTCTTCTGCTCACTGTTCTCCAGCAACACTGACCTCCTGTCAATCACCAAACCAACTAGGCCTATTCTGACCTCAGGGCCTTTGCATTTGCAGTTCCTTCTGCCAGGAACCTTCTTCCCTCAGCTGTAACCAGGGCTTGTCCCTCCATTTCCTTTAGGTCTCAGATATCCCTGAAGTGTCACCTGTCCCAGCATATCACTTTCTGGCACTCTTGACCCTGTTTTATTTATTTATTTATTTTAGCCCTTATTACCCCTGACATTGTTTATATGTGTATTTGTTTATTATTTGTCCCCTTTTTATACCATGTACTAGATTGTGAGCTCCACAAGGGCAGGGATTTGGCCATTCTCCTTCCTGCTCTATCCCAAGGCTGTAGGACAACATTTGGCACATTGTAGGTCCACAGTAGCAGCAAATGAAGAGGTTGGAGCCAGGTACTTCTGAGATAAACCCCAGCTTCTTTTTTTTCATGATGAGACTTTGGATTAGATCCTGCCTCCTTTGAGGTCTTTATGAAATGGACCTGCTCATCATGTCAAACTCACAAAGGGATTGTGAAGTGGTCAAGAATTGAGGGAGGAAAAGTACCAAGAGTGGGTCCTGGCACACAGAATATGCTCTAGAAATGACAGATATAATTACTGCTGCTGCCACCATTGTTACTATAACAGTAGTAAGGAAGGGGCTTGGTGCAATTGTTTGATTCGATTATGCAGAGAAAATGTCAATGTTATAGGACCATAAGTTTCCTTGCTCACTGCACAATAACAGACCAATACACTGAGACGGCAGGGTTTTCAGCAGAGAAAGGGTTTAGTGATCATGCGGTGGCCAAGCAGGGAGATGAGAGGGATCCACAAATCTGTGTCTCCAAAGTGTTCTGGGCTGAGATTCTTAAGCAGATCATAGAGGGCAAGGGGCTAGAAAATTGGGGTCACAGATTTGTGGGGGAAGAGAGATGAACTCATCAGGAGGCAAAATCTGCATTCTTTGGTGAGTCAGAGTTCTGTGTGGGGTACGTGTGAGGGGAGAAGAAAAGGCATACACACAATACCTTTAAGGGTAAACAACTTTTATCCCATGCAAATGGCAATGCAGAAATAATAAGCAGATGATATAGTAAGCAATTTAATAAAATAAGCAAATCAATATAGTAAGTAAATGATATAATAAGCAAATTGCAATGGGAAGGGGAGAAAGGAATATATTTACACTCACCAGACTATGGAGGATTCACCACCAGATTGGGAAGCAGCAGCCTGGGCTCCAGAGTTGACCACTTGTCCGTGCACAGACGAGGAAAGGTCTCAGAAAGCTTCTGCACAGTCTGGGACCCTAGCTCTTTTATAAACTCCAAAGATACTCTCTTCCCATCTTGTTTCTGCCCAAGGCTCCAGTTAGCATGTTGACCTGGGACAGTTACTTGCAGGTCTACTGGCTCATGCCGTGTGGGACATAGATCCAGGGCCAGATGCACTGCTTGTTCAGCTTGTTCAGCTTGTCCAAAAGCCATGCTCTCTTCCTCTCCACAGTGAAAGCCTTGGCGTTTTCTAGTGACTGCGTGCAGAGGTTGTAAAGTGTTACCTAAATGGGGAATATGATGTCTCCAGAATTCAAACAAGCCAATAAATTTTGGGGCCTCCTTTTTAGTGGTAGGGATTGCAAATTCTAGCATTTTAGCCTTTGGTAAAATGGACTATTTCCCTGCATTCCATAGGATGCCAAGGAATTTTACAGTTTATGCAGGTCCTTGAATTTTACTAGGGTTAATTTACTATTCTTGAAATAAGAGGTGGGTTTTTACCTGCTTCAAGCCCTCACTGGCTAGTTCTCCAGTTGTACCCTGACCAACGCCACTCGGACAGCTGCTTTTTTTCAGCAATAGGCTGGCAGTTTTGAACCTGATCAGTGAAGACATAGGCCTGGCATTGGGCCAGGGCCAGTCTGGAAGTCAGATTAGCATTTTCCTTTTCCAGCTCACATCTCTCTTGTAGCAGCCAGCCCCTAACTTGACACATGAACTTGTAAGCAGTAAGTAAACACCCTCCACTCCAGGAGATCCCCTCAGCATCTCCTTTGCTGACGGGAATCCACTGCAGCACTTCACACACAGTCAAAGGTTTAAAATGCACTAATTTAGATTCCCAGTTCTCACAAAGGCCAGTTCCCCTGTACCGCTCAATCGCCAAGGGGGAGAACTGCGGAAGTTCACATCCTGGGATATGGGAAGTTTCCGAGCCTTCAGCCCTGTCCCTGTGGCCAAAAAGTGGCACACTTTTCTTCTCGAATCTTGTTCATGATGCCAAAAATGTTCTGTATGAGAGGCATGCAAAGGGAGAAGAAAAGGCACTCACACGGGGAGAGCACAGCTTTATCCCACGTAAATGGCAATGCAGATATAATAAGCAAATGATATAATAAGCAAATTGCAATGGGAAAGAGAGGGGGAAGATATAGATATTATATTTATATATATAATATATAGAAGAAATATACATATATATTTACACTCACCAAACTGTGGAGGATTCATCACCAGACTGAGAAGCAACAGCCGGGGCTCCAGAATCGGCCACTTGGGTCCATGTACAGATGAGGAAAGGTCTCAAGAAGCTTCGGCGCAGTCTGGGACCCTAGCTCTTTTTATTTTATTAATTAATTTATTTATTTTTTAATACAAAGCCCCAATATGCATTTGCTTAAAATGTGAAAATTATATTTACATATGATAGACAGAATAGAGTAGTAGCTATGAACGTGAACTTTCTAGCCAGACCATGGAGTTCGAATCCCAGCTCTGCCACCTGTCAACTATATGATTTTAGAGGGATAGCTTGATCTTTTGGTGCCTGGCAAGTGAAATTAATAATACTGAACTCATAGAGGTGTTATGGGGTCCAATGAAGTGATATATGTAAGCTATATATGTAAGAATGTGGTCTGACATGGAATAAACATTCATTAACATTACCTATTATGATGATTACTGTGTAGCAAAATAGGTACATTATTATAAAATGCTTTTAAATTATAAATTTAAGACTAAGATAGGTGGTAATCTCAGCATTTTTGGGGACCGAGGCAGGTGGATCACTTGAAGCTAGGAGTTCAAGACCAGCCTGGCCAACATGCTAAAGCCCCATCTCTACCAAAAAATACAAAAAATTTAGCCAGGCATGGTGGCATGTGCCTGAAACCCCAGCTACTTGGGAGGCTGAGGCAGGAGAATCGCTTGAACCTAGGAGGCGGAGGTTGCAGTGAGCCAAGGTCACACCACTGCACTCTTTTTATCATGAATTGTTTGGCCTGAGACCTAGTCTCGAGGGCCCTTTGTGACTGGGCCCATGGAACATAAAAAGGTCAACTTGTTTTTGTGATCATCTATTGTTTTTCAATAACTAATGCAGAGGAATAGATTGAAATAGAGATTTCTCTGTGAACACCTCAAGGGGCTCACACAACCTGTTCCGGGACTTGGTGACCATTGTTTGTGTCCATGTTCAATTGAGTTCAAATTTAATATTTAATTTTTCCTCCACAGTCAGCTCCTTGTGGGGTTCTTTAGACCAGCTGATGTCAGTAGTTTCATCAGTACGCAAGTCCTGAAAGAATATCTCAAATGGTAAACTTAACGTTTAGTAATGCTCAAGCTGTTATCTACAGAGCAGTTAAGGGGAACTATGATCTGGGTTCTATGGGATTCTGGGCAATAGGCAGCAAACAATAGGAGGAAGTAGGTCAGAGAGAGAGCTGACCTAATGATTCATGCTGCATGTGCTGCAAGCTTTGTTTATTTTCATCTCTCCCCCTCCCCTTTTTCCTGATTCATTTTATAAAGTTTATGGAGCAGTTCCGTGGGTGCTGGGTTCTGAAATGTAAGAGCTCACAAGTCTGACAAGGATGGAAGGGCAGGTGCAAAAGCAAGGGTGGATGCTTGCCTGCTGTGTACCTGGCTGATATTTGTGCCTCTTGCCTGCTGTGTACCTGGCTGATATTTGTGCCTCTTGCCTGCTGTGTACCTGGCTGATATTTGTGCCTCTGCATGACTTTGACTCAAGGGCACCATGGGACTCGGTAAGGGTCTCCCGCTGAGAAGGCCCCTTTGTGCTGCTGAGGAGTGCTCTTGGGCCAAACAGAGGGCAGACTGGAAGTGACAAGCTTAGGGGTAGAGAGGCCGGTCGATTTGTGCAGCTTTTGGTGCCAGGAGGGCAGGTCAGCTGGAGCACCAGGGAGGGACCCAGTGATCAAGTGAGGCCAAGGTCATCTCAAGAGAAGCAGCCAAGTTTGTGGATGTGATGCTGAAATGTCCTGGCTACTGAATGTGGCTCTTTCAACCTGTAGCTAACATCAGATTCCTCCCACCTGGGCAGGACCCTGTTTGCAAATGGGGGCTCCTTGGATGAGAGGCTGGAGAGCTGAGATGGCTAGAGAGTCAGCCAGGGCATCCCCTCACAGCCCACAAGGGTGTCAGGAAGAAGGTATCTGCCTACACACCATGGCAGCAAAACCTGATAAGGCTAGGGAGCTTTCCTCCCCACAAGAAAGACAAAGGGAAACGTGTTTGTTGCCATGACACACTTACGTTTTCAGGAGACAAAGCGATTGTTTTCCCACTTTTGCACTGAAAAGCAATGAATGGAAGACTCCACCTGCTGTGACATTCATATCCTTCCCTAACCACTAAACAATAGAATAGGCTTCCAGGCCCAGCTCACTGGTGCCTGAAATCCCTCCACTGGAGCTTTGGCTTGTGGCTTTGTCTTTCATAAAAAATGCAAATACCTAACAACAACCATGTATTCAACAAAAATAACTTAGTTCATTCATTCTACAAATATTTACTGAGTCTCTTCCATAAACCAGATAGTGGCTAGAGGCTGGGAGTAAAGAGATTAATTAAGATTTGGCTCATCGTTTCAAGGAACTCACAAGCTGTATGTGTGTGTCTCTGTGTGCTTATTTGGGGGCTAGGGAGGGCAGACACAACCTAGAAACATAACTGTAACTGCTGCAAGTGACAGGATGATTGTGCACACAAGAAGCCTTGGGAAACCCCAACGAGGACCCAATTATATGTGACTTGACGTCACACTACAGATCTAATATGTTAGAGAAGAAGAAAATACCAAATGGAGGGAACAGCAAGGGCAAATGAATGGAGTCATGAGCCTGTACTGGGGAGGGGGACTCCATTCCACTAAGCAGCAGGTTTGGCCATAAGGCAGGGCATGCAGACAGGGCGGGAGCAACAGGAGGAGTTCTGATTGACTGGATCATATTCATGATCCTAGGTGACAGCGACTGTCTTAGGGCTCTGTTGCCTCCCCAGCCTCCAGTTCACAGGCTTCTCACTAAGTCCACCAGACCAGCCCTGTGCTCTACCCACGTGGCCTGAACAACCTACCCTCAGCTCCAGGGCTGGATTCTGAGTGGCCTAGCCTGCCAGTCTATCTTATCCTGCTGTACAGTGATTGGTTAGGGGAATGGCACATGACGCATTTCAGACCAATGAAAGAGGAGATGTTTGCTGGGGTCTCTCTTCAGAGGGAGTTCCCAGAAAAGACTCCATCTCTTCTGGTCATTGGTGGAGTGAGGGTGTGACTGGACGGCAAGGAAGGCAGCATGTGGAGGAGGAGAGAGGAGAGAATGCCAGGGAGTTGGAGCCCAAGCCTGAACCCGGGGTCAAAGGGCACCTTGGCAGACCCCGCTCTGTAGTTCTCCATCAGCCGTGCCGCTGACTTCCTACATTTGCTTAAGCTGGTTTTGTTTGGTTGGTTTCTGTTTTGTTTTGTGTTCTGTCACTTTCAAGTGAAAAATTCCTGATTGGTCCAGGGCAGCTCTAGAGGACAAAAGTTGATAACACTGGACAAAGAGAACAGGCACTGGGTGCCTAGAACCTGATGGGGGATGCCTGTCGGTAAGTCTGTTTTATCCTGATCTCATCGCCATTCACAACTGTCACTGTAAGTGGGGATCTTTCCCCAAAAAACATTGTCTGATCCTTAACACTGGTCTGGCACCTGCATAGCAAGTCCTGGTCGGGCAGCCCAGGTTTTAGGAGCCCTGGGTTCTGTCCCAACCGTACCTGCTGCCTGGCTATGGAGCTTGTGCTGAGTTATATCCACTCTCTGGGTCTAGGCTGTAACTCATCCATTAGCCCTGAGACTGTGAGCTCCGAAAGGGAAGGGGTGATGTCCAACCGATCCCTATGGCCTGTGAGCCCAGGACAGGCCCAGCACAGAGCATGTGTCGGTGGGGCTATTGACAGATCACTGTGAGAGCTGCACAGTTGTGCTCTAATCTCTCAGGACCTGTGTGGCTATGTGTGATGCTGACACACACAGCTGCAGTTCCATTAGTCCACCCTGAGAGCCACCTGGAGCCCCTGGCCCAACACAAGAGCAGCAGGAATTCTCGCAGGAAGAGATTTTGTGTGCAGGCTGTATGGCAGAGGCTTTAGCTTGCACGCAATCTCTATCTCTGTTGCAGACTCACTGAACCACGGTTCGGCTATAGAGTGAAGGAAATCCCTGAAAAGCTCAACCGTTTACTCTCTAGCTGCAGCTGATCTGGGCAGTCAAGGTCAAGAATTCTCTCCTCAGTCTCATGCAGGCACCACACGTGGGGATAAGACTGAAAGGGTAAAATAAACCAATGGAAGTCAACCTAGGTTTATTCTTTCGAAATAGCAGAGCCAGAGCTCTGCCCTGCTGGGTGATGTGGACTGTACTCAGTGTGCTCAGAGGGAGAGGACACAAGCCTGTATTCACAGGCAGGAGTCGAGGGCAGAGAAGGCAAGAGTGGAGAGACCTATGACGTAGGTCAGGGGCCCAAGGCCTGGGCTAGGCTGGTGATCTCAATCCTGTCTCTAGCCCTCTAGGACTGGGGTTTCTCTCTTGAGAGTGGGTAGGAGGTGGGTAAAGGCACAGAGTGAGGGCCTCGGTTGTACTAGATCATCAATTCATTGGTACACTCAGTCATTCACACATTTGCTAGCATCTTCCAGCCTGGGACTTCAAGTTACTAGCCTGGAAAATGAGCCATGCACAGGGGATTACACAGAAACATATACTTACCTATTGTAATAAGGGCCACAAAAGGAGACATGATGAGAAGTCTGTTGTAAAGATTAAAAGATGTGCAACAGAGGGCGAGGAGGTAGGGGGAAGCGTTAGTTGATGTTTATCTTTACATATATCTTAACCCTCATAACAACCCAACATGTCAAAAAAAAGGTCGATTAAAAGGCAGAGATTGTCAGATTGGATAAAAAAGAAAGACCCAACTGTATGCCATCTACACAAGAAATAAACTTTAAATATAAAGCCACATATAGGTTAAAAATAAAAGGTTGAAAAAGATACATCACACAAGCATTAATCAAAAGACAATCAGAGTGATTGTATTAGTCCATTTTCACACTGCTGTAAAGAAATTTACTAGACTGAGTAGTTTATAAAGGAAGATGTTTAATTGACTTACAGTTCCACATAGCTGAGGAGGCCTCAGGAAATTTAAAATCATGTCATAAGGCAAAGGAAAAGCAGGCACCTTCTCCATAAGATGGCAGGAGAGAAATAATGAGAGCTCAGGAAAAACTGTCGCTTTAAAAACCCTCAGATCTCATGAGAATTCACACACTATCCTGAGAACAGCACAGGGGAACCACCCCCATGATCCAGTCACTTCCCTTCCTCAACACGTGGGGATTACAGGTCCCTCCCTTGACATGTGGGGATAATTCAAGATGAGATGTGAGTGAGGACACAGCCTAACCATATCAATGACTACATTAATAGCAAAGTATATTTTGGGGAAAATAATATTACCAGGGATAAAAAAGACAATTTCTTAATTCTGAAGAAGTCTACTCATTAAGAGGACATACAATCCTAAATGTGTATGCACCTAATAACAGAATTCTAAAATACGTGAAAAAAAAATGATAGAAGAGCAAGAAGCAGCAGATAAACTCTCACAGAATTTAGAACAACAAAAATCAGTGAGGATTTGGAAGTTTTAAACAGTACAATCAATCAACTTGACCAAACTGACAATTATAAAATACTACAAACAATAACAGAATATACATTCTTTTCAATGGCACATTGATCTCCTGCCAGGATAAATCACATTCTAGGCCATAAAAATGTCTCAATGAGTATATAAGGATTCAAGCAATCCGAGTATGTTCTCTGACCATAATGGAATTGAATTAGAAATTAATAATGGAAAGATCTCTGGAAAATCACCAACGGTTTGAAAACTAAATAACACATTTTAAAATAATCCACAGGTCAAAAAGAAAATAAAAATTGGAATTAGAACGTGTTTTGAACGCAATGAAAATTAAAAACAACATATCGAAAATTGTGAGATGCCACTAAATCAGTACCTAGAGACTTCATTTTAGCATTAATGACTTATAGTAGAAAAGAAGGGTCTCAAATCAGTGCTCTCAGATTCAATCTTATGAAATTTGAGAAGAAAGAGCAAATGAAAATCAGAATAAAGGAGGGAAGAAAATATTAAAGATCAGGGTGAAATCAATGCTGTAAAAGAACAGAAAAAATAATAAAGATAACCAATAAAACCAAAAGCCAGTTTTTGAGGAGATCAATAAAATTGATAAAACTCTAGCCAGATCATCAGGGAAAAAAGAAAAAAGACACAAAGAACAAATATCAGAAATGAGATGGGTGAAATTAGCACAAATTCCACAGATATTAAAATAATAATATGATAATATTTTGTACGACTTTATGCCAATATGGTTGACCAATTAGAAGAAATGGACTAATCCACTGAAAAATATAAACTACTGAAGCTCACTCAGGAATAAATATATAACTTGAATAGTTGTAAATCTACCAAAAACTCAAGTAAATTTGTTAAATCTAAGTCTAAAGTAAACGTTAGTAAATCTACTAAAACTACATTTTATAGTTAAAAATCTTTTCTGTAAGTAAAATTGCAGCTCAGATGGCTTTCCTGAAAAATTCTACCAATCATTTAAGAAGTAAATAATAGCAATCTTCTAAAAAATCTTCCCCCAGAATAAAGATGAGTAAATACTTCCCAGCTCTTTCTTTGTGGCCAATATTTCTCTTATATCAAAACTTGACAAAGGCATAACAAGAAAAGAAAACTATAACCAATATTCATTATGAAAATAGATGACAATTTTCTAAGCAAAATTATAACAAATAAAATACAGTAATATATGAAGTGTGTAATACATCATAATCAAATGAGACTTATGCCAGGAATAAAGGGTTGGTTTAACATTTGAAGATCAATGTGTTTCCTCATATTAACAAACTCAAAAAAACAAAAAAACTCTACAAAATATCTACAGAAAAAAAAATTTAATAAAATCCGACATTCATTCCTAATGAAAACTCTCTGTAAGCTTGAAATAGAGGTGAATTTCCTCAACCTAATAAGGAGTATTTACAAAACCTGTAGCTTACATCATACTTATTTATGGTGAAAGAGTAACTATTTTGCCCTAAAATCAAGAAAAAGACAGGATGTCTGTTCTCACCACTTTTATTCATTTATTATACTAGAGGTTCTGACCAGTCCTATCAGACAAGGAAAAGCTAGTCATTCAGTACAGATAGAAACAAATAGTACCCTTTATTCACATACAACATGAACACCTAAGTGGAAAATCTAATGGAATTTATAATACAAACAAAGCTACTAGAATTACAGAAAGAGATTAGTAAGCTGCAGGATATAAGAGCAATATACAAATATCAGGTGTATTTCTATATGTTAGCAATAAATAATCAAAAATAACAATTAGAAAAACAATAACATTTGCAATAACATAAAATATCACAGAAGCTCTACACACTGGAAACAACAAAGACTATCAGTTTCCCCCTAATTGTTCTATAGATTCACTGCAATCCCAATCAGAAACCCAGCAGTATACCTTGCAGAAACTGAAAAAAATGATTCTAATATCTATATGTAAATGTAAGACCTAGAATAGCTAAGACAATATCAAACACAAAGAACAAAGTTAGAAGACTAGCAGTACTTAATTTCAAAATTAATCCTAAAATTACAATATCAATACTACAAAAACTACAATGTGCTGTTGGCATCAAGAATGACAGACCAGTGAAATAGAATAGAGTCCAGAAACAGACCCACACATATACAGACACTTGATTTTTTACAATGACGTAAAAATAATTCTGTTCAAAAGAGATAAGGCTTTTCTTCAAAAACTGGTTCTGGCACCATTGGTTAACCATATTCAAACAAACAAAGATGAACTTTGATCCATACCAGATGTAAAACCTAAAACTATAAAGCATCTGAGGAAAGCACAGGGAAAAAGCTTTAATGAGATTGGTTTAAGCAAAGATTTCTTAGATATAATATCAAAAACACAATTGATAAAGGAACAAACTGATAAATCAGACTTTATCAATATAAAAATGTCTGCTCTTTGAAAGACACTTTTAAAGAGAATGTAAAGATAAGCCACAGACTGTAAGAAAATATTTATAAATCATGGGTTTGCTAAAAGACATATATTCATATTTAAATCAAAACCTGATATAAGAAAACAGACAACCCAATTTAAAGGCAAACGCTTTCAACAAATATCCTCAAAGTGATTTATGAATGACGAATAAGCACATGAAAATATGCTCAGCAACTGTAGTCATTAGGAAAACGCATATTAAAACCACAGTGAGCTACTAAAATTTACCTATTTTAATGGTTAAAATATAAAAGACTGATCATACTAAGTGTTGGTGAGAATATGAAAAAATTATAATTCTCCTACACTTCCAGTGGGAATATAAAATGATATAGCTCCTTTGTGGTTAAACATACATGTACTATGTGATCCAGCTATTTCACTCCTAGTTACTTACTCAAGGAAAATTAAAGCATACGTTCATACAAACACATGCAAATGTTCATAGCAGCTTCATTTACAATAACAAAAAAAAACAAAAAAAGTTGGAAAAACTCAAACCTCCATCAACTTAACAGGCCAATGAACAAACAAATTGTGATATATTCATACAATAAACTGCTATTCAGCAATAAATAATGAAGGATTGATATGTTCAACAATATGGGTATATTTCAAAAGTATCGTACTGAATGAATGAAGCCAGATAGAGTGCCATACTATATGATTCCAATTCTAGAAAATGCAAACTAATCTCTTGAAACAGAAAGTAGATCAGTGGTGGACTTGGGATAATGGTGAGGGAGAGGGGAGTAGGTGGGAGGGCTGACTAAAAAGGGATACATATAACATTGCTGTGGATGATAGATACTCTCAGTATCTTGTCTAAGGTGCTTATTTTATTATTATATTTTACTCTTAAATATGCACAGTTGCTTGTATGACAATTATTCCTCAACTAAGCTGTTGAGGGAAAAATTATCTGAAGAGTTGCGAGAGTTTCTATGACAACAGTCATTCAATTGGTGGCCCTTGGAGCCCTTACTGATGCCTCTGGCAAGGCAGTAGCCAGAGCTCATCGGGGATAAAGGGCCTGTTCCCAGCACAGGTGACAGAAGCCCTAAATGGCACTATTCGTTTGGGATAAAGCAAATGGGGAGGAAACAGAAAAGGAGGTGAGATTTACACAGGCAAGAAGAGGTACAGGTTTAGTACAAGCTCAGCTTTGAGTTCAAAAACTGTGAGTATTGGATAGGCCTTCCACCACCCTATCCAATCACTTTCATCTTACGGATGAGAAAATTGAGGTTCAGAAAGGGGAGGGGACTTTCCCTAAGCTACACAGCCTAACAGAGCAGAACTGGCGCCAGCATTTGGTCTCCTCCCAATCACCACATTCGTTGAAGGGTAGAACTACTTCCTAGCTGATAATAATAAACTCCCCCATGATGAACCCTTTCTAGTTATCATGCCTGACACTAAACATTTCACATGTAATCCTCCAGCAACTTGTCAAGAAAGAGTCTACTGTTACTCACTTTTTACTGGTGGGGAAGTCCCAACCTCTACAGTGATAATTGTAAAGCCCTTAGGGAATCAACCCAATTCAATTCCTATCCTCAACCACTCTATCTCCTATTTTATAGCTGAGGAACCTGAGGACCCCAAAATACAAGTGACTGCCCTGACTCACAACTTATGTCTTTATTGAGTCTCTGTGGTTTACTTATACCTGGAGCTGAGTTTATGGAGTTTAGAGAGCTGGATTGCGTCATGAAATGTTTTGTCTGTTTGTTCACTTGGTGTGAGGCAAAGGGTGTACATACATGTATGTGGTAATGCATACCTGCATATGGGGAGCCATGTCAGTGTGCTTCTATGTGCATGTTCTGGTGTATGCATACATGTTATTATTATGTATCTACTACCTTTCATCTAAATTTCTCAGGAACCACTTTGGAACTGCTTTTTCAAAAGACATTTTTTGTCTATGGTGGCAGATGTGGTTTTCTCTGCTTTTCAGCAGACCAGCTCAATGCTGTGTCCCAGGGTGGAGGATGGATGGGGCTGCTTTTGCCCCTTTCTCATTTAGGGTAGCCACTTAAGAATAAAACCATGGTCGTTAGGAAGAAGGGTTGGCTGATACTTCCTAGAGGTAGTTATGAGCTTGGATGACTTGAAAATAGTAGCATCTGAGTGAGATGTGATTCCGGAGGGGTAAAGAGGTATTCCTCTTCCCCAAAACTGGAAAGCTAAAAATATATGCATAAATGGTATCAACTCAAAATATAGGCCTGGAGTCTCTTCTATACTACTTGTTTGCCTAACATCTCTTCAATTTGGTCTCAACTTACAGCTCATCCTCCCTGGGAAGACTTCTCTTGACACTCGCATTCCCCTCCCCTGGTTTTACCATCCATGGTGCCTGTTCTGTACCGTAATGTATTACAATACTGAACAGGGAACAATGGGGAGAAGTTGATGGCTAAGAGGTATGGATTAGCTTTCCTTAATAGTGTATCTACATGATTATAAATTTGTCAAAGATACTTGCCCTACATACTAGAAATGTGTCAATTTTTTATACTCTGTAAATCACAATGTAATAGGATTGATTTTAAAAATGTACTCCCCAGACTGCAGTAGTACTCAGCCCATTTAGTCTTCATTCATCTCTCAAAGGGTGAGAACAGAACACAGAACTTAAGACAAGAATGCATCTGCAAGAACCCTATTTCAGTACCATGGACAGAGGCATCCACGGGGAAGAAGGGCTGGGAGAGGTCTGTATTGTTAAACCCAAGGCAAAAGCCTGGTGTCTTCTGGCTACTGGTGTCAAAACATGTGGAGAACCCAGGTCATGACAGGTTATGACAGGTCACCTGGTCCAGTAAATTCCTTCTGCATAGCATGTTATCTAGACAGCCTCATATTTACAAACATCTAGAGACTGTCATCATGGTCATGGGGGGGAAAGCACAATGTATGGATCAGAAAAATCTGGCTCTAGTCCTTGACTCCTGTCAGCTGCTCATGCCATGACCTTTGACAAGTCACCTTCATCATCTGTGCCTCACTTTCTTCATCTTTAAAATGACAGGCTGCACCAGATGATCTCAAGGGCCTTTCCAGGAACAATCTCCTTAATATAAAGATTCTACAACTTCCGTATTACAGTATGTGTGGGTTTTCCCCACCACCTTACAGATGATCCTAGTAAACTCTGCAAACTATAGTTCCCTGTTATTTGTTCTGCATAGTCTATCATCATTGAAGGAGACCTTCCCTGCCATTGTCCACACTCCTTTGTTCGGAGCCATTCTGGTACCCAGTCTTGCTGGGCAAAGGTGTCCAGGGACAGTCATAGACAAAGGCTCAAAGTCAGTCAACTTTGAAAAGTGTGTGGGGCTTTGGTATAAGATAGAACCAAACTTGGGCCAAGGCTCCACTACTCAATCTCTGTGGAATTTTAGAAATGTCACTTATCTCCAAAGCATTATGTGAGATTGGCTGCTTACCTCATTGGGAAGTCATTCACAGTCAGGCTGAGTCATATGAATTCCCCTCTCCTGCTGCTCTAACATTTGCACTTATTGTTTTGTACACAAGACAATGACTCACTCATAATTCTCTATTTAAATTTCTTCTTGATTGATCTACTAAACAAAATTTGCCTTGAGCTTCTTATTACAATACTCATTACAGTCACCATTAGAACATCGCTTCTTAACTGTTCTCCCACTAATATAATTGCTGTTAGACTGACATGAATAATCCTTGCTCTCATTAACATAATAAAATCTGTTAGCTGCAGTCTTTCACTTATAAGGCCTGGATATCTGTGCCTCTTTAGGTTTTGTTCATTTGAGCCAACCCATCTGCCTCTCTCCAAAAACATGGCCCTTTCTCCTTCTGTCTGCACTATCAGTGATATGGATTCTTCCTCCCCTCCTTAAGAACACACAGCTTTGTAGATTTGAAACAACTATTCCTGCTGCTGTTGCTACCACTGCTAGAAATTCCCTGGACCAGATATAATGTACTTTGCCAGCATTATTCTTATGAAAGAGGTACCATTCTCATTCCCCATTTCACAGAAATGAAAATTGAAGTCTAGAAAGCGTGAGTGAGTTTTCCTCAATCATTTAACCCATGAGTGATGGGGATATTTGATTTCAGGTGTTTCTGACCTTAGAAGACACCCCTTTGGCATTTTGCACTATGGAGAGGGTCTCATCCTCTTTCTGCTCCTCCTGTTTTATGTTCCTTTATTTTTCCTCCTCATTCCTTCACCTCCCACCAGTTCTCTGCCCACACTCCAGAACATCCAACTCTCCCTTGGACTTAGGCAGCCTGAGATCTGTGATTCCAAGTCAATTGCCATGACAGTGAAGGAAATTTTGCCTTGAAGATGCCTCCCCTCATTCCACAAGGAGCTTTCCAGGGACTCCAATCACTATAGCCCTGCCTGAAACCTCTCCCCTGATTCTAGAGCTGCTTCTCTGGGAACTAACAACAGTTTTCCCCTTGGTTCTTTCCGATGGTTCAGAAGTGGCCCTGGCTGTGCTCCAAGCATCATCTTGCTGCACGTGGTGAGCCATGGTAATACTGTTCCGGGGTTTACTTCATACATCTCTGCCAAGGAGCTTCTGGACCTTTTATGATCTTCACAGCATTTGGGCAAGTTGAATATTATGCCCACCTGAAAGACAGGAAACTGAGGCCCAGAGTAACATATTTTTTTGGAGGTAGAAGAAACCTTAAAGATTATGAGCTTTCCTCTTATACAGATGAGGAGGGAGACTAAGAGAAGGGAAGCAACTCAGCAAGGTGGCCAGTATTAGATCTCAGGGCTCTGGGTTTCTAGTTCCCCATGGGGAACATTGCCTCTGAATAGCTCCAAGGTTTTGTTTGTCTTTGCAACATGATTCCCACCCTGCTTGCTCTTCAGAGAAGCCATGGGTGGAATAGAAGCTGTCTGGATTAGGCTTAGAGTCTCAGGACTGTCATTGACCTGGTGTTTGTAGCCTCAGTTTTCTCATTTAATGAATGATCTTTTGCTGGACCAGGTATTGAGTTAGAGTTTCCAGGGTATGTCACCTGTGCTTAGAGTGTCTTGTCTCCCCAAGGAGATCCAAGCCTTATATGGTCTGCACAACTCAGGTGATCTCAGCCAGGCAGCAGCCACTTTAATTCCTCTACAATGATTTGATTCCTTTTGCTGGAAACTTGAGTGCACCTATGTGGACTCAGTAAATGCATGTGTCTCAGTGACTATTTCCCCAGGCTGTTCTCATCAGCCCTGAGCAGGCAGTTGTCTGAGCACTTTTGAATAAGCCTGGAGTCCAGCTGGGACAAATCTATCTCTCTGGAGTGGCATTCTCTAGGAGGCACATTGACTTATGTCATATTGTCATAGAAATTCCCTCTGTTCTTTAACCTTTATTTAACTAGAGTCAGGACCTCCTGCTGAGTCTAAAAAGTTTTCCTAACAGGAGGCTGTCCTGGCAGTATGCAGATGATTGTATTATGGATAATAGAATGGGAAGGCAAAGAGAAGGGCCCCTGGGTTTGAATGGAGTGTAGAGTTTACAGACTTTTTGATGTGAGCAAAGAAGGCTGGCTTTGAAAGGGCCAGACACACTGGCATAAATCCATAATTGTTTTGCAGGACTTGTCCACCTGGCTTAGGTACCCCAGAGGCATAACTCTTTATTCATTCATTCATGTGTGCATTCACTTTCTCATTCACTCAAGAAATATTTGTGCACCATCCATTTGCTGGATGATGGGGACACAGAGAAATAGAAACTTTCCCTTAGTCTTGAGGAGCCCAGTCTTGGTCAGGAGGAAAACTGTCATAAGATGTGCTCAAATAGACATTGGAGCCCTTAACTCCCTTGGGCATGGGTAGATGAGAAAGATATCTATCTTAGAGTGAGTGCCCCGAAACAGACCTGAGACAAGGACTTAACTTCTGGAGGTGTTGGGAACGATTTTGTTACTCCAGGAAACACAAGTGAAGGACTGCAGGGAAAGAAGAAAAGCCAACAGAGAGTGTCTCCATAGTGGTTAGCTGCGTGGACAGCTGGGATCCTCCCTCTGGGGACCCCTGAGGAACCCCCTGGAGCACACCTCAGGACTAGCCTCCTGGTGGCTGGGGAGGCTGGGGCCTTTGACCACTGACTCTCGTCCCCCACAGTTCAAGAGTTGTCCCTGGGATGCGTTTAGTGCCCTGCACTTAGATGTTGTGGTGCCAGAGCAAACCCACAGGTAAAGGAGAAGAGAGAAGGGAGCATCTGAAGACAATGGCTGTCAGTGTGCCAGAACATCCCACTCTTGCAGGACAACTCAGGATGGCCAAAGGAACATGGGTGGGGTAGCACTGGCATCTGCTGCAGTGTTTCCTCCAACAGGTGACCTTTCAGTGGACCTAAGGATGAGTAAGAGTTTTCAGCTGAAGCAGGCATGGGAGTGGCATGTCCAGGCAGCTGGAGTCACCTGAGGATGGGAGGCAGGATATTACCATGATAGGAAAGAGAGAAATAGCTTGAGGACTAGGAGAGCACCTGAGGATTTGTTTTAAGGCCAAGAACGGGAGAGGTTTGGGCAGCTTAGATGAGAGAAGCCTCGGGAGACTGAGGTGGAGGAACGGAAGAAAAGGGTCAGAGAGGGAAAGAGGTAGGATGCTGGAGAGAGCTGGCCCCAGCAGAGACAGAAGGGGAGAGGCTCCAGAGACTAGCTGGAGGGATGAATTTCTGCAGGGACAGGCACCTCTGGCCCTGGGATGGGGAAGAACCAGATGAAGGGAAAGGGAGTGCATTCCTCATGGCCTCACTCCCTCAGTATCAGAGGAGGCAGATGACTGGCAGCAAGCGAGAGCCCAGGAGGCTGGGGTGAGGCTTGAGAAGGGCAGCGGCTTGGAATCATCCCTGAGGGTGAGGGAGACCATAGGAAAGACACGGGAGGGATGGGTGATACAGTGCTCGCTGAGGCTGCTCAGTTCACAGATGAGCAGAAGTGACATTTCTGGGCGGGTTCCTCCCACCACTCCAGAGAGACGGCGAGGGTGGGAGAAGAGTTCCAGTGCATTTTATTTTTCATGACAAAGCTTTCTGAGCTCCTGAGCTTCTGCTAGTCCAGGCCACCCTTACCATTCGTAGATGCATCAGGCACTGATTCATTTAGTCATGTTTTCTGCAGCCCTACCGTGTGCTGAAAACTGCTCAACGCACAAGGACCAGTCCTCAACACAAATGGTTATCTCTATAGCTGCTCCAACCTCAGGGGGTGCACCAGGAAAATGCCAGCTGATGGGACAGGGCCCTGCTAGCTTCCCACCTCTCATCCATTAGACTGTGGGAAGTGTGGGAAGTCACATAGTTAAGAGGCTTTTGTTGCAATTCTCCCTCTCACTTTCTCCTTGATTCTGGGCTAGTTAATTCCCCTTTCTGGGTCTCCACTGATCGAATGATAATAGGATCTGTCCAGCCAAACTCACAGGCTTCTCAAAGGATCCTGTGAAATAGTTGGTACTAATGGGTGGAAAAACTTTTTGGAAGCTGATTAGAGAAGCTCAGATTTTAGTGGTTTTAATCTTTAAAATGAGGGTGGCATAGATCCCAGACACCGCAGGCTGCTTCCAAGTCATCCTTTCATAAAGCACCCTAGGAAAACTTGGTTGAATCAAGGCAGGAGTTCTTCAGTGCTTCATTTTGGTCAAGTTCTCAGAAAAATTCTTATCTTTGCACAGCAACCAGATCGTTCTCAAGATAGATCTGAAAGAGGAGGAGGCAAAGAGAGAGGCCAAGATGAGGGGAGCTAGAGGAAGCTGAGGACTGAGAGGGGAGGAGAGACAGAGCAGACAGCACCACCAAGAGGGAGGGCTGGGGAGGAGGGAGGGCAGTGGAGGACTCTGCAGGGGAGAGGCTGGAGCAGCAGGGGTTTCTCTGACTTCCCAGGACTGGGCATGGACTGGGGTCTCAGGGAAGGGACTGCCCCCAGCTCTCTTCAGACAGTATGCATTAAGAGAAAAAAGCAGCCGAGAGAAGTGCATTGTACACTTTGAAATTAGCAGAAAATGATATTTCTGGGCAGGCTCCCTTTTCTCACCCCCGAGAGAGAGTAGGAGGTGAGCTTAGATGAGCGTCCTTTCTCTTAAAATGAGTTCTCAGCTCCTGAGCTCCTGTTGACTCAGGCCACCCTCACCGCGAGAATTCAGCAGACTGGGATGATCGGGCAGTGTTTCATGCCAGTGCTGGGCATGGAAAGGCTGTTGATGGTAGGGGTTGGCCGGTCTAGAGCCTGGTTAGAGTCTGGATGGGGAAGGCAGCCTGGCTCAGGGTTGAGATGGTTCAAGTAGCTAATGTCATTCAAGCTTAGATTGACTAGTTCTGCTGTGCAGTTTATAGGAGCACTGGCTCAGCAACACACATGGGAGGCTTGAGCCCAGCACATAGCAAGGAGACAAGCTCAGGCAAACCGGCACCTTGAAGATCCAGCCAGCCAAGTCCAGCCCCTACAGCCGCTAACCACAGCCAAGCCATGCTGCATGAGTGAGCGTACATTGCCATTGTTTTAAACACTGGGTTTTGGGATGGTTTGTTACACAGCAATAGCTGACTGATATAAGTGCCTGGCAGATGTCAGGCATTGTGTTTAGCACAGGGGGCATGCAGGTGACAGCATCCACATGTCTCCTGCCCTCTTGGAGCTCACAGTCTGGTGGGAGGGGACAGACAATGAACAAACTACCAATGAGTGAGTACGAAATCTGTGATGAGGGAAATATATTGGGTAGTGCCCCAAGGAGTGATCGATGAGGAGGTCAAAGGCAGATGGTCAGGAAGAGCCCCTCAAAAAAGGGAACAGATGTGCTAATACCTGAATAATGAGAAGTTGTATGAAGAGCTGAGAGGAGTGTTTACGGCAGAGGCAACAGCGGGTGCAAAGGTCATGTGTCACAGAAACTCACAGGCCAAAGGCAGATGGAAGGGACAAGTAACTAAGAGCAACAATAGTAGAAGATAATGTTTACTGGACGAGGACTATGAGCTATTGTAATCCCTTTACTTAAATTATCTCATTTAATTTTGACCACAGAATAAAGAATGACATGTATTAGTTAGAATGTACTTGGTTGAAAATGCAGTGATCCAACTCAAGCTGATTTCCCCAAATAGGAAATGTAATGGCTTGTGGAAGTGGAAAAGACAGAGACAAATATCTTCAAGTAGAGCTGGATCCAGGAATTCCACTTCAGCCACTGGATTGCTCGTTCTCCCCTCCCTACCTCCTGCTGCCTCTGCCTGTTGGACTCCCGGTGGGAGGCACTTTCTCTCCCTTTTTTGCTGGACTTCAAGAGGAGGCAGGGAGAGGAGTGAGAATCACATCAGTTGGCAACTTGAAGTTCACATCATCTCACTTAGTGACCCTAGAGGGAAGACAGGGTTAGTCTCTCCCAGTATTGCTCTCTATAATCCCAGAAAGGAACCAGGTTAGTCACATGCTGACCATTTAGACCCCTCACGGGTATGGGGCACAGACACCGTGACTGGGTCCTTTACTACCATGTCAGCAGATAAGGTAGGGCTGTGACCGGTGGCCCTGCCAGAACTGTGTGGTCTGGGGAGCAGGTGGTGAGTGCTGCCCCAAAGACATGGAGGGAGCCGGTGTCCAGGCATCAAAAGGATGGAAAGATATGAGAGGACACACACTGTAGATATTATTATTCCTATTTGTTTATTAATTTATTGAGACCAAGTCTTGCTGTGTTGCCCAGACTAGAGTGCAATGGTGAGATCATGGCTATCTGCAACCTCCAACTCCCGGGCTCAAGCAATCTTTCTGCCTCAGCCTCGCCAGTAGCTCAGACTACAGTCATGAGCTGCCATGTCTGGATAATTCTTGTATTCTTTTGTAGAGACAGTCTCTAGTCTAGTGATAGTGATGTTGCCCAGGCTGGTCTCAAACTCCTGGCCTCAAGCAATCCTCCCAGCTCAGCCTCCCACAGTGCTGCAGTTACAGGCGTGAGCTACCACAGCCAGCCTCCAATTTAACAAATAAGAAAGCTGAGTCTCAGAGAAGTTCATAAATGATGCTGGTTGGAAGAACCTCAAACCCATCTCTGCCTGACTCAAAAAACTCCACACTCCTTAGCATGAGGCTCCTAACAGTTCAACCAGCCCCTAAACCTGAGCCTTGAGTCAGGACTCAGACTCTCAAAGCTCAGGAGCACCGGCCTCTGGAAGGTGTGAAAGTTTACAAACCGAATCTACATGAGGGACATTGCGGGGGCCGCTTCTCTTCCCTTTGCATAGCGTGCAGAACACGCTGCTCCAGGCACGTTCCTGTTCTCCGGGCAGTGAGCATCTCAAGGAGAATGGAGACCACAGGTGCCCTTGCCAGGGGCAGCATTAGCCAAGAGTTAGAACTAACACGGAGGGCACTGAAGTATGATCCATTTGTCATTTGGACACACTCTCCAGCAAAATGCACCACTCAGAACATTCAAACACAGTCAGATCATCACTTCTGCCTCTTAGTTTTTCCCCTGGGCTCCGTCCAGGCAGCCAGATCCTCCTTCTGGCTCGCCTGGCAGTCCGACCTTGTCTGTTTCACCTCAGGCTGATTCATAGCCATCATATCTGGAAAAACCATAGGAAGCCTTTAGTCTAACCTCATTCATTTAACAGATGAGAAAACAGAGCCCAGAGAGGCCCAGGCACTTGTTCAAGGGCATGGAGTAAAATGTGGGCATATGATATGCCAGGCTCTGTGGTGGGCACTTCTGCAGAGCTGATCTCATCTCATCCTCATATGAACCCTGTGAAGTGGATGCTATTACCCCCCAGTTCACTTATGGAGAAACCATGACTCAGAGAGGTCACGTGCTTGCTGAAAGTCACACAGCCAGTAAGTCACAGAGCTGGGTTTCAAACACGTGTTTTTTTTGTCTTTTACAAACACGTGTAAAAGTGCCCAAGTCACTATGCACTTCATTCTCCTACTTGCCATTTCTTGCAGCCTTTTCCCCAGGCTCCCTGGCCCTGGGCTTGCAGTTCGCTCTGGCCAATGGGAGCTTCCAGAGGAAGGCGGGAGCCGGGGAGGTATCACTGGCTGTTCCTTCTCTCTTTTTTCCTGGCATATGCAAAAGAAAGAAGTTCCTGCTTCTTCCGTGGCTCTGGCAGCAGCTACAGGGGCCAGCTGCAGCTGCCCAGGAGGTGGGTGGCTCTGGCAGTGACGGATTACACCAGCAGCAACGGTGCGAAGCAGCCTGGCCAGAGTCAGCAGGACGCGCAGTCCTGAGCCTCTGGCATCACCTCCTGCTGTTTGTGCCTCCAGCTCTCGGGGGCGACAGCATCTCCCAAGTCACTGATCCCGGGTTGCAGGGAGTTCCCTGAATTAATCTGCCAAGTTCAAAGTCTTTTTTTTCCCCTCAGATTTTCTTTAAATGAACCCTGACAGCTACAGCAATTGCCAATAGGAGTGATCCCAGGAAACAAACCATCAGGGATGGGATTTGGGCATCGGTTGTCTGACGTGCAGTGAGGACCTCATTACCAGTGGAAAATAGGAGTCGGGTAGTGCCTGAGATGCAGTGGCATCAAAATTACTTAAATGAGACCACGTGGCTGCTCAGTGGACCATTATGGTGTCATTGATGACTCCTTTACTGAAACCCCAGGGCTTGTCTGGGGAGTGATTTGTCATTGAGCGTGGGAGTGATGGAAGAGGAAGGCAGGTGGAGAGGCTGAAAGGGTCAGACTGGGAATGGTGATTAGTGCCCACAGGTAGGGGTAAGACTCATTCTTGCGAGTAGCAGAGAGATGCTGCAGGCAGACCAGTTAGAGAGGCAGCCTGGGCTGGGGAAAGGGCTGGGGCCAGCAGATCGGGAACACAGCCACACTCTACCTCTTTCTAGCTGTGGGACCTTGGCCAGGGCACTTACCCACTCTGAGACCTTTTCGGCATCTGGGTGGGACCACAGCATCCTGCTCAGACAGCTGTCAGGAGGGTTAGAGGAGATGGTCTACTGAAAGTGGTTCTTGGTGAATATCAAAACTGGCCAGGGCTGTCATTGTTGCTGTCATCATGGAAGCAGTCCTGGGAGGCAGACCTTCCTCCTCCGCCACCCTGCTGGGGCTGCTCCTGTCCATGAATCCGAACAATGGCTGGTTCGGCAGAGTCAGTTCCTGGAGACTAAAGACAGAAGGGCTGGGAGTGGGCATAGGTGACTGTCCTGGGCTCCTGGAGACAGCCTGGGGAGAAGTTGTTGGCAGAGGTCAACATTCACCCTGAGGTGCTTTGTCAAACTGCTGCCCGACAGCAGAGCTGGCCGTAGATCCCAGGTATCTCCACTTGTCACTGCCAGGCCGCAGGGTCTTGTGCAAAAGTCCTCTGGAAAAGAAGGAGGTTAGAGTAATGACCACCAACGTCCTTCCTCATGGAGGCTCCCAGACATTTTCACAGCCCACCAGCCTCTTTCAAATCCAGTTCCTGGATTTCGGAGCCGGATCCCAGCTGGCTGGGCATCGTGTCTCACCAACCAGACCATGAGCGCAGCTCAGAGCCTGGCCTTCAAGCTCTCATTCTCTTCGTCCACACAGTCCTGTGGTGGGGGCCGGACCCCACCGGAGGGAGGCCTGCCCGACACGGTGCCCCCTGAGCTGCTCTGCCTTGTCATGCAACAGCTGGGAAGGACTGAGTGACCATCCACCATCAGGGGTGGGACACCTGTCCAGATCCTTCACACTCTAGAGCTGGAGATGACATCCAGAACGCCGAGTCGCAGCAACCCCCCCCCAGTTCATGGATCTGCCCAGAGGAGCCAGAATCAGAGCAGAGACCACAGCCCAGGGCTCCAGACTCCCGATCCAGTGCTCGCTCCACCACGCATCCCCGAGCCCACTTGTCCTTTCACCCTCACGCTGGTTCAGACACAGCCCCAGACAGCAGCTTCCACTGTGGTCAGGTCGTCTTTGTGGTGTGATGTCTGGTTTTTATTTAAATGAACAGCAAGGGGAAGACAAATTACAATCCACGGCAGTGAGAGCGTCTCGTGGGGTGGGTGGACCTGCCCTACTCCTGTACTTCCCTGTCAGCTCTGAAGCGAAAACTCAAGGGCAATCAGATTTTACATATTTTCCTTTTTATCCTTCAATAAATATCTCCTATGAAAACCAATTGGCATTTTATGTACTTAATGCGTAATAGCTGGTCTTATAAATCTGAATTATCCCAAATACATCTAAATTAAAGGCCTGGGTTTGAACATATTCAGGGCAAGTAATTAATAAAGTGCCAGCACATCACCGTCACTAATTTGTTTACTTCCAGCCAAACTTTTATGTTCAGAGCAGTTTTTTCTTTGCCATATGTGGGTGGGAGGAGGGAGGGAGCCCAGATGCCCCTAAGCAGTTTCCAGGTCACCGAGGAGGTTTTGCACGTACCCACATCAAGAGTAATGAGACTCCGTGTGACTCTTCAGGCCACTCTTGTTTCCTGGACCCCAGGCTGGGCCTTTTAGGAGATGACTGGGTTGATAGTTAAGAGGCCTCCAAGTGGCACTGCTGATGGCCTTGCTGCCTCCCCGGCTGGAGATCTGGTCACCACACCCCCTCCCACCCTCTCTCTCTTCCCAACCCCAATCTCTCTGCACACCAGGCCCTCTCTGCATCCTAGTTGTCTTTATCTGCTCCAGGGACCATCATGTCTGGCCTGGGTGAGGCCACAGCCTCCGGCAGCTGGTCCTGCTCCATCTCTCCTGCTGCAGCCCACCCACACGCAGCAGCTCTCATCTTTCTAAAATGCATGTCTTGCCCAGTATCCCCAAGGCCTCCTGCCCCCCAGGGCTCCCCACGGCACTCAGGGTTAAGCCCAAACTTCTCCGTGTAGCTCCCAAGGTCCCTCCGCAGTCATCCCTCCCCCATTATCTGCTTGGTCACACTGACCCACTTTGCACAGCTGCTCCCTCTCTACCCCTGACCATCCCTGCCCCCAGCCTTCGTGCACCCACCTATGGCTCTGCTGCTGAAAAAGCTGACAAGCATGCCCCAGGGTCCAGCCCTCGGCCCCCAGAGAGAAGAGCTTTTCTCTCTGGAAGGACCAACAGGTAAGCACCACAGTCTATGTACCCAGGAGCCATTTGGGGTCATGGCTCCTGCTCTTCCCATCAATAAATTTAGAATTATTAATAAAAGGAAGCCTTGGAACTGCAGCCAGGGATGGGGAAAAATCACTGGTCCACAAATGAAGATGAGTCTCTAACCTCTGCTCTATAGCAAGCTCTTGTGCTCCTCTGGTCTCAGCACAGGCGTACTTTGAGCTCTAAGAGGGCAGGGCTCCCTCCCTTTGGGGCAGCTGGAGGGCAGGGCTCCCTCCCTGGGAGAGGCTGGAGGACAGTGGCTGGAGCCAACACAGGCAGCCAGGTGAGAACAGAGTGGTGGTTGATTAAGGAAAATCCTGTCCCCACTGGAGAGGAGATAGGGCCACCTGCTAGAAATGCCCCTAATCTCTCCCTATAATTCCCCCTGCTCCTTTCACCACCTGGGTCTTCCAGAAAGCTCCTGAGGAGGACTTACAGGTGAGGCAGCTGATTCCCCTGTGCCCATCAGTGGTTGTCCTGCCTCCCTGGGCGTGTTGGCAGAGGCACCCCAGGAACAGGAGGGACAGCAAGTTCTGCCCCAGCCCTGGGCAGGGATGGGCCAAGGGGGTGCGGTGAGCAAAGGTGTGGCCTCTCATCTTATCACCGGGGCCCGCAGAAGCCCCTTTCTGAGCTCAGGCTGTTTTTCTGTTCTAATTAACATCACTGAGAATCAAACTCCACACCCCATGAGCTTGCTCCCCTGAGAGCGTTCTGGCTCAAATACTGATTAAATATGAAACGGTTCCCATCCTCTGAGCCCGAGTCAGGGAGCCAGAAACCAGAGATGGAAGCTGTAATTACCAGCTGATTATGCAGTGTGAGTTATTAAAAGAGAAAATAAAATGAAAACCAACATCCCCCAAATAAAAACAATTAACAACACTCTCAGTTCTTTCTGCCTGACTTAAAGAGACACGAGCTTCTGCATGGTTCACTCTTTCCATTATGAAAGCTCCACGTATTCACCCAGGGCACTTGCTGAGCTCCTCCCTCCTATGTGCCGGGCACGTGCTGGGGGCAGGAGTGAGAAATAACTCAGACAAGGTGGCACCCTCCTGGGGCTCACAGTCAGGAGGGGACATGGTCTTTTAAGGAAGAGGCACACAGGCAAATGTGTAATTAGACCTCAGATGTCTCCAAGTGTGCCACACACAAGAGTCTGTGGGAGGATAATGAGGGGGACTAACTCAGATAGGGGGTGATGTTAGGAGCAGATATTTAAGTTGAGGCCCGAAGAAGAGCTACGTGAAGAGTAGGGACAGGACAGAGTGGTCAAGGGGGCAGGACAGCATGTGCAAAGGCCCTGGGGTGGGAAGTAGTGGGTTGAAGGGGCTAAATAAGGCCTGGAAACAGTGTGTGCTGAGCGGAGAATGTGCGAAGGAAGGGGGACGGGGAGGAGGCAGAAGCAACCCCAGGTCTGCTGCCCCCAAAGCCTGAGCCTTACCTGACACTCTTTCAGGGACCATCCACCCTGTGGAGGGATCAATAGAGGGCAGCTGGGGAGGAACTAGGGCAGGGTTCTATTCAGCCTCCAGAACAGAAGCAGAGCTGAGCCAGGGAGCAGCCAGGCCTCTGATACTGGGACTCCCACCCAGGAGTCCTCCCCTTCCAGGCCCTGGCCTCCTGCAGCCTTTAGAGCCCACCCACTCCAGTGCACAGGCTTGATCTGACCCTGCCCTGAGCCCAGTTCTGACATCTCGGAGGAGGGCAGTGCCTTCGGCTCCACAGGCTGAGAAAACGCACCCACATCTCCTCCCTGAGCTAATGCCTCCCAGATTTTGATTAAAAACAAGCAGGGGAGAGGAGGGACCCTGGGATTTGTAATGATCCCCCCACATTACCTGGTTACGGATCTTGCAGGCTGGCTGATCTGCTCAGGCCAGGCCAATCACCTGGTCCCCCTGCCCATCATGGCCTATGTCAGGGCACATGCCTCAGGCAGGAAAGCCAGCCCTGAGGCTGTCCCTTCCCAGTGGCAGGGCCCGGGTGGGCGTGGGGCTCAATTCCAGTCGGAGGGTTCTGGTTGCCATGGAAATGGGCGGCTGGGATGGCTGGCCTGAGCACAGGCCCCTCAGCCAGGCTCCAGCATCCAGAGCCCTGTCGATCTGAGCCCAGGTAGGGTGTTGGCGCCTGGGTTCTGTGACCCTCAATCCCCTTGTGCAGGTGGAAGCCACCTGTCCCATCCCTTCAGGTCCCCCAGGGTAGAGGACTCAGGCTTCTTCTAGAGCAGCCTTTATTCACCACCAAGGTCCTGCCCATGGAGATGAGCGGAGCGCAAGCTCGGCTGGGCACCTTCAGATTTAGAGACCTCAGCTGCTGGGGCTGAAAACAGATGCTACGGAGCAAGCCTGGAAGGACCCAGGACTGAGCGTGTGACGGCTCAAAGGCCCTCAGCTCCCTCTGCTCCTTCTCTTGGAGAGAGCTGAGGCTCTGAGGGGTGAGCAGTGCATGCCCAGAGTCCTCGTGCCCAGCCCCTACTTCCCCGCAGATGCCTCTCCCCGACACACAAAGCCCTAATGCCAGCCAGGCCTCTCAGGGCGTTGTGTGTCCTGCTGCCCTACAGCGCACAGCAGTACTTGGTTCCAGTTTTCCGACCCTCTGCCCATGTGGCCGAGGCTGGTCCTGGATCCTGAAACCCACAGCCGCCAGCTGCCACCTATGTCCAAGCCACCTTTGCAGCACTCGGGCCTGGCGGGCCTTCCCTGGCCCTGTCTGCTTCCTGGAGCCACTGGCCGCCCTGAGTGCCCTGCAGGGCCCCGTTGTCCTCCTGCCCAGCAGCCCCGGTTCCTCGTGGTGTCAGAACCCCCATCTTTCTTTGGGAACTGTCCCTCCCAACCCTGCTCAGTCCATGTGATTCTGTGGGGCGGGTCCGGGCACAGCCAGGCAGGGCCTTCCGTCCACCGTGCTGTGAGTGGATCCCTGCCGGGCACGGGACCCAAGCTGAGTCAGGGAACTCATTGCTGGGATTTTGCTATGGTGGTGAGGAAGGAGGCCCTCTAGGTCTTCTAGGGCAGATGGAGTGGTTGGGGTGAGGCTCGGGGGACCCCACAGGAGGTGTTGGGCATCTGAGTCCTTGTGGAATCAGGTAAAAACCTGGATTTCTCTATCTCTCTCTCACACACACACACACACACACATTTCTCTATCTCTCTCTCTCACACACACACACACACAGATGCACAGACACGCACACACAGAGACACACACACAGATGCACATACAGACACACACAGCCCCCTTATGCATAGCCCCACACATAGCAGGTGCTCAGCAAACACTCCCTAACACATCAAAGAGCACATCCTGCTGGGAGCAGTGGGCTATTCCACAGTGAGTTTCTAGCAAAGCCACGGAGCCCCTGGAGGCATGGAGGCGAGGGGATACTGGGGACCTCCCCACCCCAGTCCCCAGCTTATGCAGCCCAAACCCTGGCTTTAGAGCAGCATCCTCACCAGGCGGCACACTAGGAGCACCTGGGAGTTTTGAGGTGGCACCTTTAGGCGTGGCCCAGCCTTATCACTGCACTAGAGGCAGGGCCATTACGGAGTGCTGTGGTCAGAGGGAAGCAAGGGCAGTGGGCCTCTGCTGACCTCGGCTCCCAGAAGGGGTAGACCTAGATGCCCACCTGCGGCTGGCAGGGATGAGTCCTGGGTATCTGCCTGCTCCTGGTCCTCCTTTGCGGGTCTGTTTAGGGGATGCCGAGGGGCCGCAGGGGATCTCTAAGCCTCCTGTGACCCCACAGGCAATCTCTGCTGTGCTCCACCCTCTCCACTCAGCACCTGTGGGCTCCTCAGGGTGTCTTCCCTCTGCCGTGTCCTCAGAGCCAGGGTCCCACAGCCTCTGAGGCTGTCGCAGCACAAGCTGGTCTTACTGCTTATTGGCCTGTGCTTCTTATTTCTGCAAAATACATGGAGCTGCCTGAGAATGAAGATCTATTAACTCCTGCCATTTAAAACCGATTTTCAGGGTATTAGCATGCCCACACTTGATATTTCCTTATATCTCAGTGTGAATAACCACAGACTCCCCCATAAACCATAAACTGTCAGGGGACCTGGGTGAAATGTGGGTGTCTTAGACCCATGGCTCTCCACCCTGGATTGGAATCATCAGGGAGCCAGGAAGATGGACCAGCACGTGCCCCTTCCCATGCCGGGTGTTGGCTTAAGTCATCTTGAGCGATGCTAGGCACCTCCCCAGATAGTCCAAATACTGAAACTCTGAGCATCACTGTAAACAGCTGGTTTCCAAGGTATTGTGGGGGATTCCAGCCAGATCTCAGAAATGTCTGGATCCCACTTAACAATCCACATTCCCAGCCCTCCCCTCTCTTTCAGAGCTTCATGGGGAAGCAGCTCTACTCCAAGGAGAAAGGGCAGAGTGGACATCGGGGATCACTCTGTGGTGGCTTCATCCTGCGTCAGCTAAGCTCGTCAGGACCATGTTTCCCAAATTCTCTTCCCTACATGGTTTCCAGTTGGCCCTGTCCCCTGTCCACAAGAAATGCTATGCACACGTTTGGAAGGCAGGAGAGAGGCAGCATCTGTGCCTATTGCCCTCTGAAGGTCATAGCTGGGCAACAGGCATGGGGCGGCTTGGTCTGCTGGTCCTCCATGTTGGCCTGGACACCACCTGGTAGGGGTTTCTCCAGCTCCCACCAGCTCTTTTCCTCCAGCCTCCCCAGGTCCTCGACCAGGCACACGTGGAGCTCTGTGGCAAATGCTGTCAACCTCCCTGCAGGCCACACATCAAGGTAGAAGGAGTGAGGGACAAACAAATGTTTCAAGGTGTCATTGTGGGTCCCAGCTCACAGGTTATGTTATCCTTAGATTTCACTTTGTCTACACTTCGAAGTCCACATCCAAATCCTTCATGCCTCCCTGACCAGCTGACCTACAGGCACCTCAGCCTCAGCACTAGAACGAGAGGCAGCAAACAGCCTCTGCAGGCTGCTCCTCCATCCCCACAATTGTGTAAGACCTAGTCCCTCTTAAAAACAAAACCACCTTTTTCTTTTCTTTTTCTGTTAGAACAGCTCATCAAAATATAATTCCACTTTATTATTGGACAACATAGTTTTACACATACGTCAAACAGGCCAAAATAGATACATAAAGGAGCAGCAACTTCATAGACAAAAAGGGCCCTTTGAACCACCTGAGAAAACACACTACCTGTTTTATCTTTGGTCTTTTTCACCATCTCATACAAACCAACTACTTGTAGAATGGCCAAGTACATTCACAACAGTTACTGGAATGCTCACAATAAGCCTGGGTTTTTGTTGCTGCTTCTTTTTTCTTTTTTACAAGATTTTCCCCCCTTTGATATCAAAATGAACATGGTCCTACCACAAGTGAAGTCAGAAGCAGGACAGAGAACTCTCTCAAGGCTGCTTTGGACATCCGAGATCATTAAAAATGGCTGACCCTAACAATCTGTCCAAAAACATAACATGCAAATTAAAAATACAAACAAATTTCATTTTTAAAGTACTTTTCTGGGAAAAAGCAGGGCCTGGGAAATTTTGGTTCTTTCTTCCCCTGTCACACATTCTTGTGGTTTTTATTCAGTGGTGGCACCCAACCAAAGCAAGGGCCATTTGGACACACTCACCTTTTTTTTTTCAACACTTAGAGCATCTCTGCTTCTCTGATTGACCCTTGACTGATTTTTAAGAAGTCTTATTAATAGCTATGTAAATACCTGAGGTGGCTGCTACAACCACCATTTGGGGGCCTCTGGTAGTTCCCAGCTCAAAACTTATGCCTACCAGTGGACCATCTGCTCTCCAGTTCATTTGTTCATTTATTCCCCTTTTCATGCCTCGTGTCTCAGGAACCTAGGCTCTCCAGACTCCTCGGCCTTCTGGCCTCCTGGTGGATTAAGCTGGGAGAGGTGCTGGAGTAGCATGCTGCCTTCCTGCTCCAGGTGCCATTTTTAGCAGCAGCTGCCTGTCTGTGGTTCCAGCTCCCATTGCACAGCCGCTGTCTCTGTGGTTCCAAGCTCTCTGGACATTCTCCTTCCACCATGGCTCTGGCTCCTACCTGATAATTCCAGCTTCTGGGATCCAGGCATGCCACCTTGTCTGTGTCCTTTCAATCCTAGGAATGACAGCTGCTTTCCACTGCTGCTGTGTTCCAGGTGGCCTCGTCATCTGTATGGCTCTTCAGCTCATCCCTCTCCTACCTATAACCAGTTTCCTGCATCGGATGGACCCTTCACTGAATCTCTAGTGTGGTTTTTCTGTTGCCAACTGCACCATGATTAGAGGTCCAAGGGACACTTGAGTGAGACTTCCTGCTTCCTCCCACCCTGGCTTCACCATGGCAGAGGTGTAGAAGGGAGAGAGCTGGGTTGGCCACCATCACCTTCCATGCACTGACCCTGTCTGCTTGTGATGGTTGCCCACTCAGTGTCTACCTCTGACCACTCTCTTCTTTCCTTGGGGAGTAGAACAAGGTCTTAGAAGGGCACCAGACGTTGGCTTGGTACCAAATGAAGGTCAGAAGTTTCCTCCCCAGCAATAATAATGAGTCAAACTTGATATAGTTGTTGCTATATTTGTGATTACTGGAAACACCAAGCAGGGTATCGATTACTATTGATTTCAGTTGGGAGGTGAACTAAGCCTCTGAGAAGTCCTGCTTTCAATCTAGAGCTTGAAGGTGAGATTTCAGTGGGCAGCTATGGATTCAGTGTTGAGGGCTGAAGGCAGAAAAAGCTTGTATTAGTCCATTTTCATACTGCTATGAAGAAATACCCAAGACCTGGGTAATTTATAAAGAAAGGGAGGTTTAATGGATTCACATTCCACATGGCTGGGGAGGCCTCACAATCATGGTGGAAGGCAAAGAAGAAGCAAAGGCATGTCTTACATGGCAGCAGGTGAGAGAGCATGTGCAGGGGAACTGCCCTTTATTAACCGTCAGATCTCACGAGACTTAATCACCATCACGAGAACAGCATGGGAAAAACCTGCCCCCATGATTCAGTTACCTCCCACTGGGTCCCTCCCATGACACATGGGGATTATGGGAGCTACAATTCAAGATGAGATTTGGGTAGGGACACAGCCAAACCACATCAACCAGGAGTGCAGAAGGTTTAGAAACACTGAGGAGTCAGGTGTGGCTGGGGACAAAGGATTCTATAGGTAAGGCTGGGATTAGGAGAAGTGGTCTCCAGTGGAACAGAAGGGCTGGTGGGAATAAAGATGGAGGACTTAAAGTCACAGAGGGTCGGGGATAAATATTCCCCAGACATCACACAGTGCAGGACTGAGATGAGCGCCCCCAGAGGGATGAAGCTTCCGAGCAGGTTTCTTCAAAGCACACAGCTTCACCTTACTAATAAGCCTTAGGTGAGTAGAATTCACAGAATACAAAATCATTTCTTAAAGGCTTAAAATTTTAAAGACTTGTAATCTTAGGATAATTGAA
Source organism: Cebus imitator (assembly GCF_001604975.1). Classification (NCBI taxonomy): domain Eukaryota; kingdom Metazoa; phylum Chordata; class Mammalia; order Primates; family Cebidae; genus Cebus; species Cebus imitator. Next base: position 12,777,215 of record NW_016107354.1, on the reverse strand, counting down.
TCATTGGATCTCAGGGTCTTCTGTTTTTGAAAGGACAACACTTTTGCATGTTAGATTCCTCCAGGGTGTCACACCCAGCCCCTCCTCCTCCTGAGTATAATAATATGTGTTCTGTTCAGTGATTTGCACACATTATGTTCTTTAGTCTCCATGACAACCCCAGGAAGCAGGAACTATTATTCTGCCTCATTTTCCAGATGAAGAAACCGCGGCTCAGTGAGGGTAAGTGGGCTGCAAAAGGTCAGACACCTGGTGGGTAACATGGACAGGGCTCAGTCCAGAATTCTCAGCCTCTGAAACCCATGCTCTCGGCCTCTCTGACATTTGCCTCCTGCACAGCCTCTTTACTGAGTGCTCACCCTTCCTCTGTGCACACCTCCAGAGATGGGGAGCTCATTACACCTCTCCAGGGCCAACCATCCATCCCAATTTTAAACACCTTCCTCCTTTTCAGAGCATCCACTAATTGGCCCCAAACCTCCATTGGGAAACTCCACAGAAGACAACCCTTCACTCAGGACTGTAGGGAGAAGGAAGAGCCGCTGGAGGTGGGGCAGCGACTACACAGGAGAAGAGACTCAGATGAGGAAAGCCCAGATGCAGCTCATCCTGGTGAAAGACGACGGAGTTTACCCCGGGGGAGGGAAGCAACTGGAGACGAGGGGAGCAGGCTGGAAGACAAATGGGACAAAGCCTAAAACACTGGGCCTTGGCAGGGTGAGAGATGCATTCATAATTCAGAAATACAATTCTCTAGCAGTCAGAGTCATGGGGCCTAATGAGTTTAGAATTGTAAGTGCTATGCGTTTAATTTCTTGGCTTTTCTCCCTGGAAACTTATTCTGCAAAATGTGCCTTGTGCCATCCATCCTCCCAGATGGTTTTTTAAGTGAAGCTATTTGTTAAGTGGGAGAAGAACAGGGATGGGGGGGGAGGAGCAAGGGAGGAGATCCAGTGGGAAATGCAGTTCACTGCTGGCCAGGGTGGGTTTTCCAGGATGGAGACATTCACCACCTGCAGGCTCAGCCAGGCCCACAGGGGCAGAGTCCCAATGATTGCTGCTGTATTTTGAGCTCTCATGGTCTTATTCTAGGTTCTTTGCACACATTAGCCTGATAATCCCTTACAACACACTTAGAACTAACCAACCAGATGGGGAAACTGAGGCCCTGGGGTGCAGAAGTGAACGAGACCACACAGCAAGTCACTGGAAAGGGATGAGAAAACGCCATTGCTGTCCGACCCACGTGGACCTCAAATGGATTCCCCTCCCATCTCCTCCTCTTGTGAGTTCTTGTTTCCCCTCCCCCTCTTCCTCCTTCTTTGGTACAACCCAGTCTCCCTCCACTCCCAATTTGGAACACCTTTCTCCTTTTCAGAGCATCCACTCACTGGCACCCAGCATGCTGCCCTGCTTTACCTCTGCACATGGGCTTGGGAAACTGCACCTCCAGGGCCCCCATGGACTCCCTTCCTGAAGCTCAGCACGGGAAGAAAGCTCCAGCTCCTTTATTGACCTCTCCCCACCTCATCCTCCCACCTTCCTCCTCTGCTTTCTAAAATGCCCTAAGTCTCAAATAGCACTTCCTGCCCAGTATGTCATAGAATAAACCCCTATTCCTGAGAAGGGAGACTGGCAAACCCTTGCTGTTCATACCCTTCTCAAGCCAGGAGTACTGTTTGCATTCCTTCACAGTGCCTGTGGGGCCAGGGAGCACCAGCAGACACCCAGGGGATTACCTGGGCTCACAAGCCTTCTCCCCTGCCCCTTGTATAAAGGCAACCCTACCTCTTCCTACCGAACAACATTCATCCCCCCAGCCACTATTGTGACTCCACTTTTTTGGAGATTGCCTTCGGGGCAGGCTTTAATTTCTTGGCTTTTCTCCCTAGAAATTTATTCTGCAAAATGTGCCTTGTGGGGTGCCTATAACTTGTAGTTTCAATGGGTCTCTTGCTGTGTGTCCTAGCAAGAGTATATGTCTTTGGGGACCAGGATCTCCAAAGTTGTAGAGCTCAGAGTGACAGAGCTGTAAATAAGTCTTGCTGTCTGTTCCATGTGAATGTGAGCTGTTTCTTATCCCCTTTTCTCATAGAAATGGAGAGGAACACATTTCCTAAGTCTGTGGTTGTGTACTTCCTTCCTGAGAACTCTAATCTCTTCCAGGAGCGATGCTGCATTCCACACGTGGCCTCCACTCAAGGCTGCTACCTGATGGAGCCTGCAGTGGCCTAAGGTCATCTTCCAGGCTTTTCTGTCTCCACAGGGGCCAGGCTTGCAGATCAAATGGAGACATGATAAGAACATGTCTCTGTTCCATTTTTAGTGATGTCACTAATCTTCACCATCCTCCAGCCCCCACCGGAGATGTGATATTGTGTTCAAGGTAATCTTGGCCAGGAAGGGGATCAGAGGTTTTCACTTCTTCCTTCTTACCTCACAAGCCAAGAGCCCAAATGCGGGGTTCCGCAAACTGCCAAGTGTATTAATTCCAATTATTCACTCTAAGACTGGGGAATGGGCCACCGGGTGTTTCTGCAGAACCAGTGGGCCCAGTGTAAACCAGACTTTAGCCAGAATTCTGCTTACTACCCAACTCCTGTCTGCCCCTCCTCTAACAAGGGAGTCTTGATGACACTGAGTCTCCAGAAATCAGTGCCATCTCAGACTCTCTGCCCAATCGTCCTCAAAATGTCTGGATATTCTCCTTTCCCCCGAGGACAGTCACCTGCATGACTCACTGTCAGTCCCTTTGGGGAAGGACTGGGGGAATCATCACGGTCTACACTTACCATATTGAAGAGAACTTGGCCACTGCTTCAGTAGGCTCCAGATCTGAAAATTGGCTCAGGTCTGATAACTGAGCAACTGATGGTTATGTATTACTGGAGGGGCTTCTGTAAGCCCTTCCCCATTCTTGTCTTTCATTAAGTTTTATTTTGTGAGGATTATAGAGACACATGAAGTTTCAAAAATAGCAGAGAGGTCCTACATACTCTTTACCCAGTTCCCCCAATAGTTACAACTCATGTACCTCTAGTACAATATCAAAATCAGGAAATTGACATGGGTGCAATTTGGATGTATAGTTCTATACAGCCACCTTGTCATATGTGTAGATTTTTGTAACCACACCCTAATCAACATCAGAACTATCTCATCACCACAAAGACCTTCCTCCAGCTACCCCTCCGAAGTCATAGTCACCATCCTCCCACTCCCGCCATTTCTAACCCCTGGCAACTCCTAATCCGTTCCACATTTCTATAATTCTGTCATATTAAGAATGTTATATAAATGGAATCATGCAGTATGTAACCTTTTGGGACTGACTTTTTTCTTATTTGATGTAATGTCCTTGAAATCCACCCAAATTGTTTCTAGCATCAATTTGTGTGGTAGGAGCATCCATCTTTGTCTATTATCAGCCATCAGTGTTAAGTGGCACCCCTGTGGCCATCTTTCTGTACACTTTCCCACAGATCCAGTTCCTGTGGCTTTCCCACTGACCTTACCAGTCATTTTAGTAATGGCAGTCCCCTTGCTTCTGGTGGTAAGAGCCACAAGCTGACCTCTATTACTCAGGACCCCTCATCCCAGATGAGAGGAGAGCCACCACTTCTCAGGGACATGGGTGCCCCCCTTCCCAGGGACACAGCACTTCTTAGGGACAGCACTTCTCATGAGAGGCACCACTTCTCAGGGACATGGGTGCTCCTCTTCCCAGGGACATAGCACTTCTTAGGGACAACACTTCTCACGAGAGGCACCACTTCTCAGGGACACAGCACTTCTCACTTCTCAGGGACACAGGTGCCCCTCTCCCCAGTGCATTCCTGATGGCTTTGGTGAATGATGTGTCCCCAGGGCCCTCCTGTGGGCATAATCCACTCCAGCCTGCCCACTCCACTCAGCCTCTATTCCTTCCTCTGCCACCTGCCAAGGCAACTCAGGCACTTTCACATCACCAAGAATCAGCCATCACTTTTTCCTGCGTGTATTCTGGGTACCTTGCTGGATTATTAAATCCGTGTCCCCCAATGTTCCATGAAAGGGTCATATATGCAGGAAGACTACCAAATGCTGAAGGAGTAGAGAAACCAAAGAATAAGGCAGACGGATTCAGTTTTATTGGGGGAACTTACAGACAGAAGCATGGTCTCAGGCAGCAATAAGACAAGCAGATCTCTGTGCTGTTAATACCAAGATCTAGGGCTTATATGCCATAGGGAAAGGGTAAGTGCTCTGTGCAAGACAATTAAAGGCAGTCCTCTAGAACAGGCAACAGCGCTGCGTGCATCATAGCCTACACTTGGTGTGATAACATCATCAAGGTTGACATGCTCTTGCACGGGGAACAGTAGATAAAGTAGGAATCAGAAAACATTCATAGGACTGGGGCTAATCAGAAGTCAACATGGCAGATTAGCATCCAAGACGGAGTCACTTTGTCTCTACACCCAACATGTTCTCAAGTCAATAAGTTCTGTTCATGCAGTCTTATATGACGGCTCCTTGATCAACATAAATCAAATCTACTCCCCTGCTCCAACAGCACATGTTAGCTAATTCTCGTTACTCTTGGATAGTTTCTTTCTTGCTTATCAGGCCCAGAATGCTCCCAAGCTAGATTACGATAGAACTGAATCCCTATACAACAGCCTGGCAGCCAGAAGGAAGAGTGAGTCAGGTGCTGAAGGAGGCTCCTGTTACCTTATGGAGGTGAGACCTCTGCAGCATCTTTCAGCACAGCAGAAGTTCTGGACCTTTCTTGAGAATGGTAGGCCATATCTGAAAGCCAGAGGGTTTTGAGGAGGGTTGCAGGGTTAATATCTTCTGCTATCCTTGTCCCCTGCTTCAGAGTTTCAGATTTTTTCCCATCAAGGCCCTGACCTTGGTATAGCAGATTTTCCTTGACTGAGCAGCGTTCAAACATGTCTAGAAGGCTACGACTCTGACAATTAGAACTTTGATCTGCTTTTCAGCAGTCTTCTCTTCCCCTCAAGGGATAGGGGCCTCTTTGTGAGCCACATGATGGCTGGTTCTCACACCTCACCATTAAGGGCTTATTAAGAGCCCCCTGTCTCTCTCTACCCTTCCACAGGGTGGGAATACAAATTAGATTCAATTCTCAACAAAGTAAAAATGTTTGAGTTGTCTTAACAGATGGAGGTACCAACCAACCCTGCTGCCTTTATAAGTATTGTCCCGCAACCTCATATCTTTTGAATGTCTGAATCACTGCACCTGCCACATGGTGGTCCTCCACGGGGACATTTTCCCAGGTCACCACAGATAAAATCTTGAGCAATCAAGCCACCACTGTATGCCAAGTAGTATCTGTGCCCAAAGTTCCCATGGATGGAAGGTCCAGGCAAGTGTCCTATCATTGGCCCAGTATGGCCAGAGCTCAGGGTCAGGGTTTGGAAGCTGTGGGAGTGGCCAGTCAGAGTCAAACCATGACAGGCTCTAAATGCCAGGATTAGATTTGGTCATGTAGGCCAGAGGTGGCCTCTGGGCATATCTAATCTGCAAGCAGGATTTTTTTTTAACTCGCTCAAGGTTTAAAATTCCTTTTATTTAATTCCCAAGAAAAGTTTTCAGATTTGAAATAAAAATTTTCATTTTTGGCCTCTCCTGAAAAATGAGAATATGTGACCACTTGGGACCCTATTTCCTACTGCAGGAGTTGAGGCCAAGTGGTGATAGGTGCTCCCCACATTGCCACCACCCCCGAGGAGGCCACCACACACTGATGTCCCTGCTTGAATCCTTGTAAATAGGCTAAGCGAGACTCGGCTGCCGTGAGCACTCCCGATCTCACTGTCTTCACACAGCTCATACTGTAGGTCCAGGGGATTTGGCAATTCGGGCTGCCTCTGCAGTTCCACCACCAGAGCATGAGGCCTCCTCCAAGATACCCAGGTCAAGGAAAGACAGCATTGAAGGGTCTTGTGCTAGACATTAAGTGCTTCAGCCTGGAGGCATCCTAAGCCTCTTCTGCTTACAACTCGTTTCGGAGATCTGGTCACATGAACCCAAATAATGTAAGGGGAGCAGAAAGGTGTGCTCCTCCTTGCTTCAAGTAGGCTTGGAAAACCACAGATGAGTAGGCAGGAGACACCTTTACTCTGTGCCTATAGGCTTTACATCTGTAACCCTGAAACAGGAAGCAGCATCTCAAATTCACTTACCTAGTGCTTCTGTCTCCAAGTATCATTCTAAAATTTCCTCCATAACACTTTAATTCTTACCGTAACTCTATGAGGTAAGCACTGCAGGCCTAGTTTTACTGAAGGGAAGCTGAGACAGAGTAACAGATGAAGTAACTTTCGAGCCCAGGCCATACGGCTGCAGAATGTGGTTGACCCCCATATGCCTTGTCAACCACCATCTTATGCTGTCTTCAGCAGAGCACAGGGAGGAGGAAAGAAATGCAAACGATGGGAGCTCGGGCAAAGGAATAGGGGAGGATGTGGTGGCCGTGTGTGTGTGTGTGTGTGTGTGTGTGTGTGTGTGTGTGTTTAAAGAGCACTTGGTAGTTCAAGCTTCAACAAATATTGACTAAACACCTACTGTGTGCCATGTAGTGTTCTAGGTACTGGGTGGGCTGGAGGGAGGGACAGCAGCTGGTAGGCTTTGCACAGGTGACTACATGGAGACCCACAAAGGATAAAGGACATGCCCATGTACATAGCAGGTGAGGACAAGGGTGGGACCAGCTGCCCTGACTCCCTGCCGGGCCGCCAACCCCAGCCTGCTTCTTGTGTTTGCCACATGGCTTCCTGGGCATGTGGGGATCTGATTTGTTTATCATGTCACTGGGAGTCAAGTGCCCCAGGCCAAGGCTCTGGCAGTGGGGACAGGCACCCACCATGGGCTGCTGGGGGTGCCAGTTAGGGAGACTTCAGGAAAGCAACTGGGTGATAAAGACCCCTAGCCTGGGAAGTGTCCTGTTTGTTGATGCCCCAATCCCACCTGCAGGAATCTGTGCTGGCAGTGGTCAGGGACCCAGGTAAACGGTGCCTGAATGTTCATGGCAGCCTGATGTGTATGAGAACAGCCCCGGAAGCCTCCAAGCCTCTGACAGTCGAGGATGGTGAGGTAAATGATGGTGCATCTAAATGAGGTACAATTACAAAGCTATTAACATCACGCTTTTGAGGAATTTTCAATGATGTGGGAAAATGCTGATGATATACAGTGAGTTTTTTTAAAAAACCTGAATAGCTGAATAAATTGTATGATCCCAATTACATAAAATTCAATATGTGCAGTGAGAGATAAGAAGGATGGGAAGGAGGAGGGAAAGAAGGAGAGGGAGAGGAATGAGGAGGAGATGGAAGAGGGTGAGAAAGGGGAGGAAGAAGGAGATGAAGATGATGGAGAAAGAAAAGAAGAGTGGAGGAGATGCTGCCTTTGCTCTGAGCATTTGCTGCATGCCCCCCCCCGCCGGACTACCCCTTACTGTGCCTCACCCCAACCCCTGTGGAGGTTCCACTGTCTTCATTCCAAGAGGAAAATGTAGCACAAAGGGGTTAAGTGACATGTCCAGTGTCGCAGGGCTGAGACATGGAGCCACAGTGTGAACCCAGGTCTGCTGATCCCAGCTTTTCATATTTGCTAAGTTGGGGGAACTGAGGCAGGGCTGAGTGTGGGCATTTAACCTCCAGATTCAGAGTGATTTGGCAGGTTGTAAAAGGAATCCTGTGAGCCTTATATTCTTACATTCCGGATGGGTGATAGTTGCAGATTATGTTACGTCTATGAGATGGTGTTATCATCAATCCCATTTTAAAGATAAGAAGACTGAGGCTGGGCACAGGGGCTCATGCCTGTAATCCCAACACTCTGGGAGGCTGAGGAAGAAGGATCGCTTGAGCCCAGGAGTTTGAGATGAGCCTGGGCAGCATAGCAAGACCTTGTCTCCACTAAAAATTTAAAAATTAGCCAGGCATGGTGGCAAATGCCTGTGGTCTCAGCTCTTCAGGAGGCTGGGGTGGGAGAATCACTGGAGCCCGGGAGACTGAGGCTGCCATGAGCCATGATCGCATCACCTCACTCTAGCCTGGGCAATGGAGCAAGACCCTGTCTCAAAAAGGAGAAGGAGGAGAAGGAGGAGAAGGAGGAGGAGGAGGAGGAGGTTGGCACTGTCTCTTCAAGAAAATAATGGAGGTGGACGTGGATGTGCCAGTTCTTTCCCAAACCATCTTACCTCAACCCTGTGTGGCTGGTCTGGGGCTGGGGAGAGAAGCAGACAGGGACATAGGCTATTGGCATCTCCCCTGGAAGTGGCCTCGCTCAAGGGGATTCTGCATGCCTGCTTTTGGGGAGGGGAGAAGTGTTCTTCACTTGAGCCAGCCTAGGGTCCACCTGCAGTTACCCCCATATAACTCCATTCAGCTGGGTCAGCCTCGAGGTCCTCTGAGTTAATCCGTGTATGTCTTCACAATGCTGAGGCTGCTTAGCTTAGGGATGGACAGCCTAAGGGCTGCCTGGTAACCCACCTGTGGCTCATGTGAGCTTCAGCATACAACACCTTCTGCAAAAAGCAACCACAAGGCAGGAGAAACCATTACCCAAGGGATCCTCAAAAACAGAAGCCCTTTCTGCCTCACCAATGAATGACTTTTCCTAGCACGGTGTCTTCTCCCCTTCTCCACTCTTCCACTGCCAGCTCCCCTTCTTGCCTGGTTAGAGGCTCTCAAGAAGCCCTGGAACAAGAACTCTCCCTCTCAGACCTGTCTGTTGATTGGCACACCTAGGAGGATGACCACCCCCCAACCAGGCACCCACCCATCACCCCACCTGCCCTGGGAGCTTAATCCTCTCCCCCCTCATCCCCTGCTGCAATGGTGAATTAGATACTTGCTCTAAAACAGGCTGCAGCTACTCCAGGAGGGCACATGTGCCCATGCATTTAATCTTTTACAAAGCACTTTTCTATCCATTTTCAACAAACCAGAGAAGCTGGATGAACTACAAGTCCCATTTTACAGATGAAACAACGGAAACATGCTGCTTTCTCACAGTTTCCACCTAGCTAGCAGTGGCAGCTGGGATAGAACTCATGTTTGATTCACAACAAATCACTGCCTCCCTCAGAGAGAGAGGAATCCAAAATCTCTGCAAAAGGGTGGAGGAGAGTGTTGAGAGCCGGGTAGGCTAAGGGTCCTAAGCGCAAACATATCCCGTGGTCAGTGCTGGAATCACCTCTGTCTGATCATCTTCACTGAGCCCCCCAGCTCGCTCCCAATACTCCCAGTGACAGAGCAAACTCCCCTGTCCCAAGGATGCCCCTAGTCAAGACTGGCTCTGATTACAAAACCCCTCTCCTCCAATAAGCTGTGGTCTCTTCCTTCATTCCTTTGTGTAACCATCACTCATGTTGATACCTATTACGTGCCAGGTTCCGGTGCCAGGGATGAAGCAGGAAACAGTCAAGGAGCTGCTTGTGTTCAAAGAAATATACATAGAGGCAAATGAGGAAAAAATCAGAGGTCCTGGGGGAGAGGGGGTTGATGTGGGGCTACTTGGTTTTTTGTATGTGTGTGTGTGTGTGTTTTTTTTTTTTTGGAGATGGAGTCTCCCTCTGTTGTGCAATGGTGTGATCTGCTCACTGCAACCTCTGCCTCCCGGGTTCAGGCTGATTCTCCTGCATCGGTCTCCTGAGTAGCTGGGCTTAAAGGCGGTGCCACCACACCCGGCTAATTTTTGTATTTTTAGTAGGCCAGGCTGGTCTCAAACTCGTGACCTCATGATCCACCTGCCTCAACCTCCCCAAGTGTTGGGGTTACAGGAGTGAGCCACTGCACCTGGCGTGGGGCCACTTTCGAGCACCGCCAGGGAGTGTCCACTCTTTGTTCTGATCTGTGGCTGTTCAGCTCACCTCCCCAGGGATCCCCAGCCAGTCTCCACCAGCCTGCTCTGAGGGGTCTCACCCAGCCTCAGGACCCCAGAGTCTCAGAGGGTCTTCTCATCCTGTGGATGGGGCTGCTGATACTGTGGCAAGCAGCCTCCCTGTCACAGCCACCCTCTATAGCCATGTACCTTGTCTTACTGCTCGGGCCATCATAAAAGGCAGAGCTGGCAAAGCCATTCGGGGCTCTGCCTTCCCTTCCCCTTGCCAGAACACTAGTTGGTTTTGCAATTTAAAAATGCAGAGAACAGGCGATGCAATCAATGTTATGAAAACTTGCTCAGTAATGAAGTGTTTGCTTCCAAATCGGGTGCCTCTCAGTATATCAATCTGGGTCCCCTCCCACTGCATAACAGAGACAGGCCTTGTCTGTCTCACTTTCCAGATTCTCATGCGGTTCGATGGGTCCAGGAAAGAAGGACCTTGAGGCGTCACTGAAATGTGGCTGCCGGCTCAAGTTTAGGGGCAAGTATAATTTTCTCTGTTTTAAAGAAAAGCAAAGTGCAGAGTCAGGGAGGTGTGGAGGCCCCCTAGGAGACACAGGGAGGCTGGGGCGGAGGAGTCCATCTTAGGCTCCTCCCACTTCCGGTCTCACTGCCCTTCCGGTCCGCTGCACGTTCAGGCCAGAAAAGTCTCTCAGCTCCTCTCATCAAAGGAGGAAACGTGGCATATTTTAGTGTCTACTCCGTGCCAGCTCCAAGCCTGGCCCTCAATTTACATCACCGCATTCAACCTCACAACAGCCTTGCAGGGCGTATCATGTTCCAGTTTCATTGAAAACGAAACCGAGAGTCAGAGAAACGCAGTAACCTGTAGGGGCCCGCACAGCACTAGAGCCTCAGCGTCCTGCAGCTTCTGCGCATGTGTGTTTCTCACCCTTATGTGTGGTTAAGGAACACCTTCTGGAATCAACGAGAGATAGGAGAATATTGAAGGTCCGAGTCCCTGAAAAGAGGAACAAACTTTTTAACACCTACTATGTGCCTGAAGAGTGTGTGTTTGTTTGTTTTTGTTTTTGTTTGTTTTGAGACAAAGTCTTGCTCTGTTGCCCAGGCTGGAGTGCAGTGGCGAAATCTCATCTCACTGTAACATTAGCCTCCCTGATTCAAGCGATTCTCCTGTCTCAGCCTCCTGAGCAGCTGGGATTACAGGTGTGCACCACCACACCTGGCTAATTTTTCTATTTTTAGTAGAGAAGAGGTTTCACCACGTTGGCCAGGCTGATCTCAAACTCCTGAGCTCGAGTGGTCCATCTGCCTCGGCCTCTCAAAGTACTGGGATTACAGGCATGAGCCACCATGCCCAGCCTCTGAAGAGCATTTTTAACATTGACTAGGGCAACTTTACATCGTTCTCTTATTTAATCACTGAAGCAGCTATCCAAGGTAATGGCTGTCATTCCCATTTTACAGAGACACAGAGAAGTGAGGTAAACATACTCAGAATCATACAGCAAGCAAATGAAGGCGGCAGAATTCAGACCCAGGTTCCCTGACCCGAAAGCCTCCTCTGCACATGGAAACACCTGCTCTGTGGTCCCCGTGGTGGATGGTGGATTCCCATCACCCACTCAGAACACCTTGTCCTTAGGGAGAGGTGTGAAGTGGGGTTGACCAGCCAGTCTGTTGTGTCTGCTGGTTACAGGCTTGAATCCTGACTCTGCTGGCTTCTAGCTGTGTGATAAAAGCAAGCTACTCACCTCTTTGGGCCTCAGTTTTCTCACCTGTAAAATGGGTTCATATGAGGACTTTCTCACAAATATAGGAAGGTTTGGAGGAGTGAGTGAATGAGGTAGGTCTTTTAAAGGGGCTCCAGACTCCTCACACCCTAGCCCTCTCTCTCAGTGCACCTGCTGTCAGGATCTCCCTGGCCATGTAGGGTCCGGAACTGAACACATTTCTTCTTAAACACCCACTGTGTGCACAGAATCCACCTTAAAGTCGACTGTGCTGGGGGAAGCATCCTCTCCCTTATTCCTGATGTGCCCCAAAGTCTTGCAGTCTTCCCAGCTCAGAGAGGTCAAGCAAATGAAGGGGGCAGAAAACCGGGTCTGATATTGTTTGACTACACCAAGTACATTCCTGCCTTGGGGCCTTTGCACATTCTGTTCTTTCTGTCTGGAAGGCTTTTTGGCATAATTTGCTCCTTCATTACTCACTCAGGTCCTTGCTCAAAGTTCCCCTCCTCAGACAGGCCTTCCCTGACCCCTGATTCAACGTATTTCCTCACTGTGAGGTTCCTTATGTGTTTTGGAGCAGGGCAGCTTGGGTTCTATAGGCCCTAGCTTCTGTTAGCCTCTGCAGCCATTTTCCAAGGATAGATGCAGACTCTGCTGGGGTGAGCCAGCCTGAGTTCAGGCTCCACCTTCACACCGTTTGGAGCTAGGCCTCCATCTGCCCCCAGACTCTGTGACTGAGTCTGTTTCTTTGACTCCCTGAGGATGGCTTCTCTCTTCCTGGGGTCCTGCCACGTAGGCCCCATGTGATCCAGCTTCTACCTCCAAATCTGCTGGGTGTTCCCACCTGGCTGCATGTGCGGAGTCGCACCAGATGTCAACTGGGCACTCTATGCTGTGCTAGCAGCTTAATGAGTTCATTTAAAAAGAGATGGGAACTCGCACAATCCCAATCTTATAGCTGGGGAAACTGAGGCACAGGCAGTCAAATAACTTGTCTGAGGTTTCTCAGCTGTTAGATGGAGGGGCTGGGTTTAAATGCAGGATTCTCACACCACGGCCTATGTTCTTAGCCACGGTGGCCACGCGGCCACTCAACACCAGAAGTTTCTCAGTGGATGAGAATAGGCTTGGGGGAGGGTTAATCACTGACCTCACACCCTCACCCACGTGAGCTCAGTAGGCTCCCAGTTACCCAGGCATGCTGCTGACACTAACCCAGCCTTCTGGGGCAGATATGTGGTGATGGGGGGTTTCTCTGTAGCCTTGTGGGAAGAGCATAGGCTTTGGTAGCCAGTCAACCACTCATTCATTGAAATCATTCATTACTTTGGTCATTCATTTGACAAATATCGATTGAGCACCTGCTATGTACCAGGTCCTGTGCTAGGCATGCAGCAAGAGCAAAGGAAACTGAACCCACACCCAAGGGGCTCCCAGTTCGGGAGATGGGAGGAGACAAACTTAATGACATCATCGTGAAAATAAATGTAACATGGAACCTGTAGGGGACCTAACAAGGCAATGCAGATGAAGCCATGGGACCTGTAACGAGGACTCTGATCTAGTTAGAGATCAGAGAGGGCTTCCTGAAGGAGGGGACACTGGAGGAAACTGAGGCCAGGAGTCCACTTGTTGGTACAGAGTGGAAGGAACTTGGCTGTGGGCTAAGCAACTGGCAAGCTGATAGTTAAAGACCTGGAAATTCTAAGATTCTGAGAACTGACATAAGCCTCAGTTTCTGAGATTCTGACCCAATGTTTTAAAGTTTTTAAGATTCCATTAAGTTAAAAGCTTAAGGCTTGAGAATCTAAGATCCTGGGTTCCACTTCAAGAAATTTTAGTTTTAAGATTCTATTAAGTAAAGATTCTAAGACTTGGAAATTTAAGACTCTGGGATTTAAGGACTGTTAGGTCCTGAGAGGCCAGGATTCCACAGTGGCAGCCTTTGCTGCTGGAGAAGCACCTGCCAAAACCTTCCATCACCGGGAGTGGGTTCCTCCCTCTTCCTGGCTCATGAAGTGGGTGTATATGATGCAGCTCTCTACGGCTAAGAGAATGTAAATTTATTCTGCAGTTTTAGCATCAGGTGTTTGTCTTATCTGCATGTTCCAGTTTCCAGAATAAATATTAGAAGACAAGTCTGAAGAGATTTTCTATGTATACATGAGCTAATTCCTCCGACAGGGGCACATCCAGACATGGATTTTAACACAGGCACTATTCCTGAACGCACTATAAGGCAGGGCTGGTGGGCAAGTTCAGAGGAGGGAGAAGGACCCCATCTCCTGAGAAGGGGCATTTGTGAGCAGAGTTGGGGGCCTGGGATGGAGGCATGGGAGTGAAAGCACCCTGGAAGGTCTGGGCTGGCTGTGTGCATGAGTGGGGGTGTTCTCAGCTGATCGGCTGGAGGTCTCTGTGTGAACCGCCTCACCTGGGCTCTGCCAGGGCTGGTGCTATAGGCACCTCTCCAAGAGGGTTAGAGGGAGGAGGGCAGCCCCCAGCAGGAGTCAGACACTGTGCTGGGCACTGATTGGGTTTCCAGTGTCAGATGGGGGCAGACCTTAGCACTTTTCTGTGTGACCTTGAAGAAGCCACTTCACCTCCCTGGGATTCAGCTTCTTCAATGAGACCCATAGTCCTATCCACCCACCTGCCTAGTGCTTCCGAGGATTAAAGGGAAATATCAGTGTCAGGCACCTCATGGGCACAGATTCCCAGCAGCGGCCCTCAGACACCTGCAGGGAGCCGGGCACTGCTGGAAGCACTGCACATGGGTTCAGTCTTCACCCCAGCCCAGTGAGGGGGCACTGCCATTATCCCCACCCACAGATGAGGAAACTGAGGCATGAGGAGGTTAGGTAACTTGTCCCACATCAGGCAATTGGCTCCAAGAATCTGTGAACAAGTTCAAACACTTCATGTAAGTTTTTCCGAAACCCTTCCTATCTGGGTACCTAAGAATTGGCCACATTTTAGTTCTAGTGCCCTAGAATCTGACCCTCGATCTTCTGCTGTGACTGAAGTTCTGGGTTTGGTCAGCTCTCCACGAACACAGCTCCTGCCTCCGGGCCTTTGCTCATGCTGTGCCCTCTCCCTGGAGCACCCTTCCCCCGCCTGTCCGTCACCCCTACTTATACTTCAAGACCCAGGCCAGACACCATGTTCTCAGAACAGCCCCCACCCCCACCTCCAAGCATCCCTGCACCCAACCCATCCTCCATCATAGCACCTAGTGGGTGGGGCAGAAGGGACAGGATACTGTCCCCAGGACCCGCCTTCCTCTCTGTTCACTGGCCCGTTCCTTCCAGCAACATTCATAGAGTGTGAAGTCTGTTCTAAGACCTGCATTTCTGGAGGGATGACCAACCCCGTGGTGATGGTATCATCACCTCAATTTGAGAAAATCTCCCCCTCAGGTTTTGTAAGTCCTGAGACCACAGGCCGCTCTAGAAGGCAGCAGTCTGAGAACTCTGACTCCAGCAACCCAAGAACTCTAACAATAATGGGGCTGCCGGGATGCAGAGGACAGTAGAGGCTGTTATCACTGTTATTGTTACCGGACAGGCCTGGGAGCAGGACTGTGGGAGCAGAACGAGTCTCCTTGGTGCAACCAGGAAGCCTTGTTTCTGGCTTTTGCCAAGTGCCTGGGCCTCATTCTGTTTCTGATTTCTTGGGGTCATCCCTAGGAGTCATCTGATGGCAGGGGAGAGGCTCAGAGCCCCAGAGCAGTCAGGGGCTGGCGGAAAGTGAAGGCTCAGGGCAAAGAGCTGTCCCACTTCAGCGGAGTGGGGCAAGATGACTGCTAAGGGAGGAGGAAACAGTCAGAGGCACAACAAAGGAGAACAGAAGAGCCAGCATGTTCAAAGGCTCGGAGTCCGGAAAAAGAGTTCAGGAAACGTGCCGGGAATTACGCGGTATGGACTGATACAAGGTGGGTACGTGCAGGAAGATGGAGATGGAAAAAGGCGGGGTATCAGGAAGGGCCTTGAATGCTGGGGTGAGGCTACCTGGGGAGAAGGGGCCATGGCTGGCTCCCAGCCAGGTTTGCCATCAGAGGGAGATGCGTGGGTTGGAGCCAGTAACACTGGAGGCCCGGGCCATGGTGAAGGTGAGTGAGAAGAGCAGCCTGGACTCTGGCTGGGAGGGAGAGCCTGTGAGAGCCATTTGAGGGTTGATGCCCCCTGAGAGTGTCTGTGTGGTTGGTGTTTCCTTTCCAGGGCTTTCTACATTCCAGTCTTGCCTTGGACTGGCCACACAGAACCTTGGCCTGGATCAAACTCACCCCTCACTGGGGCCAATTAATTTCAATTTGTCATACATTTTTAACGGATTGCTAATCGATAAGAACTGGGCAGCCACAGGTGAGCCTCAAAGTCAAGAGGTAAAAGGAATCTCAGTGATGTCTGCCGGGTTGTTGCAGTAACCTGGCTCCATGCTTATTGCCTGTTGTTTTGAGTTAATTACCTGGTGCCTAAGTGTATCACTTCTACATCTTGAGAACTGCTCTCACAATCAATTCATATTTAATTAACGAGACCGCTGATTGAACAGCAAGGGTGTTGTGGTGTGTGACACGGAGGAGGAATGTTTCCTGCACGCACAGCTGCAGGAAGGAGGCGTTGAAGTGGATGAGGGGAGGGGGCACTCTTACAGCCTCTGAGCTCCCTCATTAACTCCAAGGTGACCTTGGCAGCCTGGAGCGGGGTCAGAGTTCCCAGACTACTCCCTTCCAGCAGAGCCTGTGGTTTCAGGAATCACAAAACCTGAGCGGGAGGTTTTCTAAAATGGAGGTGATGATACCATCACCATGGGGTTGGTCATCCTTCTAGAAATGCAGGCCTTCGGACTGAAGTCACACTCTGTGAATGTTGCTGGAAGGAAGGGGCGAGTGAACAGAGAGGACAGGCAGGAATCCTGTCCCCTCTGCCCCATCCGCTAAGTGCTATGATGAAGGATGTGCGGGTACAGGGATGTGTGGAGGTGGGGGTGGGGGCTGTCCACAGAATGTGATGTCTGGCCTGGGTCTTGAATAGACCCAATGTAAGTAGGAGTGATGGACAGGCAGGGGGAAGGGTGCTCCAGGCAGAGGGCACAGCATGAGCAAAGGCGCGGAGGCAGGAACTGTGTTCATGGAGGGCTGACCAAACCCAGAACTTCAGTCACAGCAGAAGATTAACAGCCAGATGTGGCCAATTCTTAGGTACCCAGATAGGGGGGGTTTTGGAAAAAGTTACATGAAGTATTTGACCTTGTTCACAGATTTCTGGAGTCAATCATCTGATGTTGGACAAGTAACTTAATCTCTCTTTGCCTCAGTTTCCTCATTTTGTGGGTGGGGATAATGATAGCACCCAGTCTCTAGGGGCCTCTGTCCTTCACTTTCACAGACCAGAGACCGAGAGAGGATGTGGCCTGGCCTAGGAGACAGAGTCACACAGAAGGGCCAGGCAGGACTGAGAAGAGTGGTGCAGAAGAGCACAAGGTGGACCCCAGAGACGGGGATCCCTGTGCCTGCCTCACCCCCTTCCACGTTAGTGTCCTCGGGCTCCCTCCTCCTGGTGATGTGGGAGTCCCAGGCATAGGCTTGAGTCAAACACACCTTGGTTCAAACCTCATTTCTGCTCCTCACTCCCCAGGTGACCTCAGATCGGTGTCTTGGCCTCTCTGTGCTTCATTTCCCTCCTGTACAACATAAAGAATATGACATCACCTGCCTTTTAGAACTGCAGTGTGGGTTCATGAGCTAATGAAGATGAAAGGATGGGCCTGTGCTTGAGGTCCACATTAGCTCCACTCCTACATGTCCACTTGCTCAGGGGTGACTGGGGGTAGGAAGGAGGGAAAGGGGCCACTGGGGGGCTGACAACACACCAGCATGCGGTGATGGGGTCCACAGGCAACTCCAAGACAGGTCTTTGTCGAAAGGATGCTGGACAGCAACATGAAAGTGTATAAAAATACAAAGATCTGTGGTAAAGCGAAATATATGGGCAAGTACAGAATTCTGTAATATTGTAGTGGTGGCATGTAAATTATATTTAAGGTAGGTACAGAATTTTAAAAGATAAAATCATAAAGACTATAAATATAAAACTATGCTAAGGAATTCAAAACGTAGAGATGAGTGATTTGTGACACCAATAATATAGAAGCAGGGATAAGTAAAGGGTAGGCAATTGAAGTTGTTATCAGTTTAAGAGACCCCCAGAATGTCTAGCCAAGCTGATTGGTAAAGATCTTTCCGGTATAAAACCAGTCAATAAGAACTGGTAGAGGTGACTGTTTTTTTCAAATGGAAAAATCCCAAAATCCCAACAACAACAACAATAACAAGAAACAGAAACATGGTCCAATAATAATCAATCTCTAGAAACCAACCCTGAAGAAATGGAGATCTGTTAATTAACTAGCAAAGAATTAAAAATACGTATATTTTTTGAGATGGAGTCTTGCTCTATCACCCAGGCTGGAGGGCAGTGGTTTGATCTCGGCTCACTGCAACCCCCGCCTCCCAGGTTCAAGCAATTCTCTGTCTTAGCCTCCTGAGTAGCTGTGATTACAGGTACCCGCCACCACACCCAGCTAATTTTTGTATTTTTAGTGGAGACAGGATTTCACCATCTTGGCCAGGTTGGTCTTAAACTCCTAACCTCATGATCCACCCGCCTTGGCCTCCCAAAGTGCTGGGATTACAGGCGTGAGCCACCACACCTAGCATCTTTTTTCTTTTCTTTTTTTTTTGTTTTTGAGACGGAGTTTTGCTCTTGTCACCCAGGCTGGAGTGCAATGGTGCAATCTCGGCTCACTGCAACCTCCGCCTCCCAGGTTCAGGCAACTCTCCCACCTCAGCCTCCTGAGTAGCTGGGAATACAGGCATTCAGCCAATTTTTTTGTATTTTTAGTAGAGATGGGGTTTCACCATGTTGACCAGGCTGGTCTCGGACTCCTGACCTTTAGTGATCCACCCACCTTGGCTTCCCAAAGTGCTGGGATTACAGGTGTAAGCCATTGTGTTCGGTTCAAAAAAATTTTTCTTAAAGAAGCTCAATGTGCTACAAGAGAACTTGAAAGGCAGCTAAACAAGATGAGGAAAGTGATGCACGGACTCTTCCTGTGTGCCTTTGGGCCCACCCTGGGTCGAAGGTCTCCCAACTGCACCATAAGACAGTTGAATCAGATAATCTCCTAGCACTGTCCTCAAGTTGGTGGTTCAAGAAATGGACCACATATTTCTTGTATGATTCTGTACAAGAAAGTCTTGACCAGATGTTCATAGAAAAATATGGCACAAGTTTCATTATGATGGTCTCTTTTATGAGAAGTGAGACAGAGGAAAGGCATCAGCCTGATCATAAGTAACACACGCCATGACCAGCAACCAAAAATCACAATGTCATCCTGGCCAGCACTGGCCTGGCTGCAGGGAGCTTTAATACCCAGTGTGACCTGAGCCAAAAGAAATGTGCCCCTCCTCTTATATGTGAGTCATAGAATTACCTAAGCCAGAGAGAAGGAATGAAGCCTCTTTATGATGTCAGAGCCTTGGGGGACGTGTGCCAGTGAGGAGAAGCCGAGACTGATGACGGAAAGCGGTTGTGGAAATGAGGGACGAGTGTCACCATTACCGTTATTCGCACCATCATTATCATCTTCATCATCATGATTAGAATAACAGCTAAGAATGATCATGAGACTACTGTGCACCAGCCTCCTTCTCCCAGCTCTTTTAAAGCCTAGGGCTCAGCACACAGTAAGTGTCCACACTGGCTGGATTGATTAATTCAGTGGCCACCAGTGATGTCTATTTTTGATCCTTTTGAAGTGTCATTTCTTCATATTTCTGATGTGTCTGGCCAGCTCTTGAGGTACTACTAAGTGAAGCTGAACAAAAAAAGGTAGAAAACTCTCTAGAATGGGAAAGTGTTGGTTTGACCAAGGAAATACAGTACCTGCCATGGAGAACGTCACCATCTCATGAAGGAGGCTGATCTGAAAACAAAGAGGAAACAGCCTGGCAGCTGTCCCTGTTATTACTGCCCACATTTTAATGGAGGAAACAGAGTCCCAGAGAATTCAAGTGATTTGCCCACACCCACACAGCCCAGGACGGCACGGGAGGCTCAAACCCAAGCCTCCGCCACTTAGTCCCATGCTCCTTCCCCAGCCTCACGCTGTCCTACTGGAATTAGGAGGCCAGCATGATCTGGAGGCATCAACGAGGGATGCTTGGAGGAAGGGGAGCTCGAGCTGGGCGCTAAGGGACACAGTAGAGGGGAAGAGCATGCAGGGTGGGAGGTGAAGCCTGCAGGCTGCTGCTCTCAAACGTTTAGCCCTCTGAGTCTGGAATATTCCATGAGGAGACAAGTTTTTTTGGGGCAGGTCTGCCCAGGACCCTCTCCCCAGAGCAGATGGAGCTGCATCCGGGGTCAGGTGGGAGGCAGTCCCCAGGTAGAAGGTTGTGGGAAGAATAAAGTCGGAGCTGCTGGGCCTGTCCTGTTCACTTGTTTCTGGCCCAGGTGTGTCTGAATGAAAATAGCATCCTTGACCATCTGCTGTGAGAGGGACTATGGTCTCTCAGTGCCTTTGATAAGACTATTAGATCACATTCCATCAGCCAGTCAGCCCCAGCAGCCATGCGGACCATCCCTGAAAAGTGTTTCATCAGCAGAGAAATGCACAACCAATGGGCCCTGTGATTTCCCTTGCAAATTCCCCATGCCAGCAGCATCCTTCGAAGGTAAGAATCTCCCCATTATGTCCACAGTTGGGAAAATTAGTCCATTTCTCTTCCCTGTTCTGCCTCTGAAGCCCATGTTGACAGTCTATTTTCCCGTAATGAGGCTGAAGAAGCTAAACAACATCAGGCAGGCAGGAAAATACACATCAGCTCAGCTGCTGAAAGATATTCTTGATGTGCGGGTGGGGCCAACAAAATCGCTGCTATTTTGGGAGCCAGCTGCCTGCGTGGGTGGGAGACACATTGATTCTCTGCACAGATCAGCTTTTCAGACAGAAACCCAGGAAGCTGAGTCTGCGATTCTTTAAAATCTCAAACCCCCGTTCTCTCCTGCCCACTTTCCCTTCATTCTCTCAACAGATATATATTTATCATTGCCTATTAGATACAGACCCTGAGGCAGGGCCCCAGACTATTAGGATGACTGGGACAAATTCTAGTCCTTGCGGGAAGGTCGTCTTGGGAGGGAAGTGCACTAATCAGGGGAGGCCTTGCAGTGGCAACTTACCTGATCATCACAATTACTTACCTCCCGTGTATTGCTTCCACAGAACCTGAGATGCGTGAGATGCCCAATCAAGAGGGATGACACAGAGGAATGAGAACATCACTGATTTGTGCATGCGTTAGTTAGGGTTCGCCAGAGAAACAGAGCCACTGGGAGACAAGATAGATGGATAGATTGATAGATGATAGATTATAGGAATTGGCTCACACAATTTTGAATTGGCTCACCTCTCACCTGAGAGGTCCCACGATTTATTGCCCGCAAGCTGGAAAACCAGGAAAGCCTGTGGTATAATTCAGTCCCCAAATTCAAAGGCCAGAAAACCAGAAGTATTGAATATCCAAGGGCAGGAGAAGATGGACATTTCAGCTCCAACAGAGAAAATGAATTCACCCTTCCTCCACCTTTTTGTTCTATTCAGGCCTTCAATAGATGGTACAGCGCCTTTCTCACAGCAGTAGGGTGGTTTTCTTGACTCAGTCTACCCAGTGAAATGCTGGTCTCTTCTGGAATCACCCTCACATTCTCTTCTGGAAGCATCCTCACATTTTCTTCTGGAATCACCCTCATATTCTCTTCTGGACACACCCTCACAGACACACCCACAAATAAGGTTTTACCAGCCCCCTGGGCATCCCCTCGTCCAGTCAAATTGACACAAAATCAGCCATCCTGAGGTCCCAGGTCCCCGCAGCCTTTGCCACACCCCATGAAGGAGACTCGGGAGGGCAGGGGTGCTGTCCACCTTTTATCCCCTTCATCTCTTGTTCTCCTTTTAGACTAGAAACCGCTCGAGGGCAGGCATCTCACAAACCGTTGTTTTCCTGGGGCCTGGAACACTGCAGGATCAAAAAATACTGGTGGGGAGGAATAGAAGGAGAAAGACAGAAAGGGCCTTGTTTCAGAGGCACAGAGTAAAGCTAGGAAGCAGAGAAGACAATTGAAAATTAATGGTTTGTGAGACGGGAAAAAAGCAGAAGAGATGAAAGATTTTAAAACGGTCACACTGTGACCTATAGCATTTTACTTAAGGACAAATTGCTCTGCACCTCGGGTGGATGTGAGAACTGGCCAGAGTTTGCATCTCAGAAGGGCTTTCTGAAATGAAACATGCTTTATAAGGGTCATTTCATGCTCAGTTGGACACATCAGAGATTCCACAGGCAGGAGAAAATCCCAGCACAGCCTGGTCGAGCGCAGAGGCCCTGGCACGAGGCTGGGCTTGGGTGTCTGGTTCACTCCTACTGCAGCAATGGGTTCGGATTATCCAAAGCCCTGCCCAGGCCCCAGGAAGCCCTGCTCCCATGGTGTTCCATCTGGTGCACAATCCTCCCATGTCCCCTGCCTGGAGGGTGCCAGATGATGGGCGTGGACACAGAGCCTGTGTGTCATCGAAGCTCAGGAAAGCCCCATGGAATGAAAGACAGCAGCAGAGAACCAGGCCCCAGGTCTCAGGTTGGAGGCACTGACTTACCTCCTTTCCCTGGCTCCCACCCAAGCCCTGAGAGTTGATGCTGCTCCCCATGTTAGAGATGAGTGCAGAAGGCTCAGAGAGGTTAAGCATGTTGCCCAAGGGCACACAGCTAGCCCAGGACAGTGTAGCTCAGATCCCAGCCCTGTGCTCCTCTCATGACACCTAGTTGAATTTCTGGCCCCAAAGGCATCTTTTTCATCCCTTGGGGTCATATCCCTGGGGTCCCAGGGACTCCCAGGCCACCCACAGGATCTCAGTATTGGGCCTAGTAAGGCCGCCAACTTCTTCTCTCCCCTACCCCCGCCCCACCTGCCCTGGTTCATCCCTGCTCCATGAGAGTGGGATTGAACTCTGCCTGGCCCCTTCACTCTACCTCTCTGGAGCCACGGTTCCTTTCCCTGTAAAACAGGGTCAATAACAGTCCCTTCCAGGGTTGCTGGGAGGATGAAGAGAATTTGCATAAAGCTGGGAGCACATAGCATCTGTCCTCTCTCCAGGAACCTCCTCCTGCCCTGTGGCTCCCTCCGGCCCTCGGGCACTTCCCAACCATCCTCCCGAAGTCCCTCCCCATCCCACACACCCTCCCTGCATCTGGCATTTGCTATCTTAACACCCTGCTTATCTCCTTCACAGCAAGTTTCAGTCTAGGTGATGATTTTATTTATTTGTTCATTTCATCATTTTTTTTTTTTTTTTGGCTGCTTCCCCAAATGCATCCTGTTGTTCTCATTCATGCCTGTGCCCTGGTGACACAGAGCCTGGCGCGCAGAGGAGCTTGATGAATACTGGCTGATGAAGGTTGATGAGGAGTAGGACTGGGTAATGTCAGAGTGCGTGAAGTAACAAAGAGCCCCCGAATCCCAGTGGCTTTACTCAATGTAAGTTGGTTTCTCTGGAGCAAAGCCCAAGCAAAGGGCCAGGCTGGGGCTCCCTCTTGGTGGACACTGCCTCCAGCAGAGATGAAGGGTCCAGGTTCTCTGCGTCTGAGATGCTACCACCTTCTCGTGTGACCTCCATGCTCTGGGAGGGAGGCTTGGTGGGGACTCTCTGACCACCCGTGGTGTCTCTGGACTTCCAGGAACCCTTCTCAGCGAGCTCTTCTGCAAACTCTTCTGCTGACCTATCCATGCTGCCCTGAGACTCCCACGCTAGCAGCAGCTGCATCTGGGCTAGGATCCTGGCTTCACGCTTCTAGCCCTGTGACCTCCTGTCCACTGGACAATTCAGACTTTTCTTGCTGTTTGCTCTATCTGTAAAGCTTTTCTCACCCTTCATTTTCTTGGGGGGAGTGGGGGACAGAATCTCACTCTGTTGCCCAGGCTTTAGTGCAACGGTGCAATCTCAGCTCATGCAACCTCCACCTCCCGGGTTCAAGTGATTCTCCTTCCTCAGCCTCCACATTAGCTGGGATTACAGGCGCCCACCACCACACTTGGCGGATTTCTGTATGTTTTTAGTGGAGATGGGGTTTCACCATGTTAGCCAGGATAGTCTCAATCTCCTGACCTCGTGATCCTCCCACTTTGGCCTCCCAAAGTGCTGGGACTGCAGGCACGAGCCACTGCACCCAGCCCCCACCCTTCTTTGCCTAGCTAATTCCTCCTCTGAGGTCAGCTTAGAACTTCCTCTGGGAACAGTTTCCTTGACCCCCCACCTCACCCTCGTGTATGCTGAGTCTCCCCAGCCCTGTGCCCCTTTAGCAAGACTTCCCATATCGTCGTCATCTGTTCACATGTCTGTCCCTTCCTTTGTCTTCCCCAGTGTGAGGCTGAGCATAGCTGGGTCACAGCTACGTCCCTGGTGCCAGCAATGCCCAGTGCCTGACATGCCCAATCAAGAGAGAAGAAACAAAGGAATGAGCAAATGGAATTCTCTCAGCCTCAGTTTCCTCGTCTGAAAAAATGGCGTTAGTAACTCCTCCCTCATAGGGCGGCTTCAAGGATTCAATGCAATAAAGCAAATTGTTTGTAAAAATGTCCATAATTACCCACTCTTTTTGCTTGTCTCGCCCTTCGCAATGTGACTTCGCATCTCCCACATTGGAATTTGGAGTCTTTTTCTCTAGTCCTTAAATCTGGGCTGGTCTTGTAACTTGCTCTGTCCAAAAGAATCTGTCAAAAGCGACATCCTGCCAGTTCTGCACCTAGAGCTCAAGGAGCTCTGTACCTTCCCCCACATTCCCAGCACTTTGTAATCTCATGCAAATACGGCCAGCCTAGGCCAGGCCATGAGGACCAGAGCCATATAGGTCAACCCATAAGAGCCAAGGCCCCAGACTCAGGAGAAAGCAAACCAGCAAAGCCTACCCACTAACCATCTGCAGATCCATGCGCAAGGGGGTCCTGGGCTCCTAGACTTCAGGGTAAAATCAGTGCTTCTTGTTTTAGGCTAATCGGCACTGGGGAGGTGCAACCCATAGCAGCAAATTTGTTGAACAGGCAAATACTGAAGTGCAGCAGGCTGCGTTTCACCGCCTCCGCTCTCTCCCAGGAGAGACACAATGAGAAATCGATCAGAAGGGCTCCAGTGCGCTGCACAGAGCCGAATGGTAAAGGTGTTTCCAGGTTGCTTCCTGTGGAATTGCTGCGTCTCAGAGATTCCTGCAGCCTGAATGCCAGGTTGTCGGAGGAGGTGGGAACGAAGCCCCCTCTCTGTGCAGAGACACTTTGGGAAGACAAAGGAGACAGGACTTATCAGCTGCACTCCTGTCACCAGCACAGGTGAAGATGCATTTTTAACAATTCAGCCTCGCAGGACTCCCTCTATTTATCTCAATAAATGCCAGGCTGACTTTTTCTCTCTTTTTCTGTGCTATAAAATGCTCAGGGAGTAGCACAGTGAGAAGACGAAGGATTGACACACAGGGAAAACTCATTTTTAGAGGTTTCTATAAAGTTCCCCAGCCGTGCACCGCTGAGCAGAGCCGAGTAGACTGGGGGCTGAGAGCGGCAGGGGAGGGCCGGTGTGGACTGGAGTGGGGTTGAGCTGAGATGGGCAGTGTGGTGAGGGGGAGAGGAGATGGGCAGCTCTGGAAGCCTTGAGGGGAGGGGGAGGGAGAGAGAGGGGATTTAAAGTAGCCCTGCCTTTAGCCCTCACTTCTTCTAAAAGGGGCCCCTGCCCTGAATTCTCACCTTGAAGAGCTCCACTCCAGCCACCTTCTGGCTGCCTACAGCCCCCTGACTTGAGGATTCCACAGAGGACACAGAGCTTGGAGCCGGCATCTCCCTCCCTATGCCCTGCTTTTGCTCCCTGCCCAGGGCCTTGGAATCCCTGGGTGCCCCAAGCCCACTGCAGATCCTATGCAAGCCTCTATCACATCCCTTCTCCCAAGAACAACCACACTGCCTGTGTGAGCAGCCCTAGGCCAAGGGGACGCAGGGGCAGCTGTTGGGAGAGGGTGAAATGGATGGATGGATGACTCTTAGACCTGCAGGTTGTGTCATCCAGGGGGAGCCAGGCTCCAGTGGTTGAGGACAAAGATGGGGGTGGGCAGAGGAGGGGGCAAGAAGGGAGGCCTCCATACACACTCATGCCCTGCAAGTGATAGGATCAGGCCCAACTCAGGGGTTCCTACCATGCATCAAGCCACCTCTAGGCTGGGTGCGGTGGCTCATGCCTGTAATCTCAGCACTTTGGGAGGCTGAGGCCGGCGAATCATGAGGTCAGGAGTTCAAGACCAGCCTGACCACTATGGCAAAACCCTGTCTCTACTAAATATGCAAAAGTTAGCCGGGCATGATGGCGTGCGCCTGTCATCCCAGCTACTCGGGAGGCTGAGGCGGGAGAATCCCAGATCCCATCCTCCCCGACAGCAGTCCAGGGGCAGGCAGCCCTACTGCTATCTCACAGACAAGGGAAGTAGAGGCTCAACAGCATCTCCAACCTGGATCACTTTCCGCTGTCAAGAGGCCCAGGCAGGATCAGAACTCCATCCATCTATACCTGGGACCCAGCAGGTGGCAGGGAGGCAGTTCAGCACAGTGGTTAGAACCTGGATGTGCACCAGAATGCTTGGCTCTGAATCCCATGTCTTCCCCGCTGCTAGCCAGGTGACCCCAGATGACACCCATCCTCTTGGTGCCTCAGTCTCCTCAACTGCACATTGGATAATTTGGGTTCCCTTTACCTGCAATTAATTCCCAAATCCCCAAAGTCCCCAAGAGAAAATTGGAGTTTGCTTTTCCTTTAATTTGCGTTTAAAACTACTTTGATGGCAAAAACTGACCAATGCTACTCTGAGGCTATTTATAGTCTATATTTAAACCACTCAGCACTCAAGAAGTATTGCTGGGCGTTCATTGCTAGGGTCTGCCCAGGGCTTGGGTAGGGATTGTGGACCTTAAGTAGCTGCTTCAAAGGGCTGTTCTGAAAATCATAGGACAAATGACCCAGTTTCTTCCACAAATAAATTGTAAGAGCACATAACGCGTGAAGGAGAAACTCTCAATTAAAGAGACATAGATGTATCAACCAATCACAATGTGTCAAATCCATTTGACTCCTGAGTCAAACAAATTATCAGACAAAGACAAAAACAAAACATCTATGAAACCACAGGAAAATGGAATATTGTCTGCAGACTTGCACGTACTAAGGACTCGTTATTAATTTCGGTGAGTGTGATCATGGATAGCAGTTATGTTTAAAAATTAAAAGTAAAACAGGCATGGGAGGAAAAATAGACCGTGTCCCTGAGGCTACAATTGAACTGAAACTCCCGCTTTCTGCCGCAATCTTCGGCAAGTAGGAACCACAACTTCGTTTTTCTTTCCATCTGTGGCTAACAGGATTCCTGGCTCCATGTAAATAGTCAATGAGTGAATGTTCAAAAGCGAACCAGGGAGAAGCAGTGACTCCTGTAGGAAAATCCCACAATACACCAGGAGACTGGGATCTGGAACCTGGTGTCCAGGTCTCTGCAAGTCAGTGATTTTTAGCCAGGCATGGCTAAAAACAACCTCCAGGCCACGTGCAGTGGCTCATGCAGGTAATCCCAGCACTTTGGGAGGATAAGGCAGGCAGATTACGAGGTCAGGAGTTCAAGACCAGCCTGACAACTCTGGCGAAACCCCATCTCTACTAAAAATACAAAAATTAGTCAGGCGTGGTGGCATGCACCTATAATCCCAGTACTCGGGAGGCTGAGGCAGGAGACTTGCTTGAACCCAGGAGGTGGAGGTTGCAATTGCTTGAACCTAGTAGGCAGAGGTGAGCCAAGATTGCATCGCTGCCCTCCAGCCTGGGCGACAGAGAGACAGACTCTGTAAAAAACAAAACAAACCTCTAGTGGTTTTAGGATCTGCAAGACACATTAATAGCAATCAACCCTTGAAGCATCAAATTTTTAAAAATGCACTAAGCAGTGTTGACCACGGACTCCTTGCGTAGGGAAAGGGCAGATCCGACCGCAGTCACGGGCAGCTCCTCTCCTCAAGAGGCAGAGTCTGTCTCCACACACCTGAAACACAGGCGGACCTCGTGACTTGGTTGATCAATAGAATGAAGTAAAATTGACACTGTGCAAAGACAGACACATGGCAAAAAATCTGCTAGCAAAGTCTAGGGAAAAATGGCAAGCCAATTGTTAGGGGAGGCGGGAGAGGCGAAGAGGAAGCTCCTACAGCAGGTCTGAAAAACGAAGACTCGCGTTATGCAGTTGCAGAGCAACGGACATTACGTTGGAAGACAGAAAGTATGTGGAATGAACCCACAGGCCTTGGCAAAATGATTTCCAGAAAGAATGGTCAAAGCATCTGTGATAGCTAATGTTATATGTCAGCTTGACTGGCCAGGGGATGCCCAGGTATCTGCTCAAACATTATTTTTGGGTGTATCTGTGAGGGTGTTTCTGGAAGAGACTGCAGTTTGAACTGGTGAACTGAGAAAGGCAGATGGCCCTCCTTGATGTAAGTGGGCTTTATCTAATCCCTTTAGGGCCTGAACAGAATAAAAGGCAGAGGAAGGTTGAATTCACTCTGTGCCACTGCCCACGCTGGGACATCAATCTCTTACCCTCAGCATTTCTAGCTCAGGCTCTCAGACTTGGACTAGAGTCTACACCATTGCCTCTCCGGCTCTCAGGCCTTTACGCCATGCCATCAGCTTTCTTAGGTCTCCAGTTTGCAGACGGCAAATGTGGGGACTTCTCTGCTTTCACAATCATCATCATCTGAGCTAATTCCTTTTTTTTTTTTTTTTTTTGAGATGGAGGCTCGCTCTGTCGCCCAGGCTAAAGTGTAGCGGTGTGATCTTGGTTCACTGCAAGATCCGCCTCCCAAGTTCAAGGGGTTCTCCTATCTCAGCCCCCCAAGTAGCCAGGATTACAGGTGTGTACCACCACAACCAGCTAATTTTTGTATTTTTAGTAGAGACTGGGTTTCACCATGTTGGCCAGGCTGGTCCTAAACTCCTGACCTCAAGTGATCCACTCACTTCGGCCTCTCAAAGTGCTGGGATTACAGGCATGAGCCACTGCACCCGACCTGAGCTAATTCCTTATAAGAAATTTTATTATATTTATAGAGGGCAGGGAGGGGAAGTGGAACCAAGACCCCAAGGAGGCGGCCAGGACCAGAGAGAACAATGTACTCTCAGAAAGCAGAGCTTCGGCCCCAGTCAAGGGCATCCCTGCCTCTGCAGTGGCAGAACCTGGCAATATTTGCCCAATAGGGTTCCAAGATTATATGGACTATTCTCTTGTCATTTTAGTTTCTGGATCTCTCAATTGAGAGAGTCATGCCTCAGCCACCTAAGGACCTGATTTGATCATGAGATCCAGGACATCCTGACTTAGGCTGTAATTGAGTGAGATTTGGGAGATCCTGAGAATATTTGCATGTGAAAATCATGTAATGATTATGGCCAGAGGGAGGTAGTGCCCGACCGAGGCTTTGCAGCTCTTTACACCAACAAATGAAGTTTATTATTGCCCTGTCTGTCAGCGAGAATGAGTTTATCAGACCATTTTCCTTCCCTGCCTTTTATCTGAAGAGCTGATGGGGACATGATGCTCACAGCTCCTTAGTGGTGTCAACGCATTTTATCCTCAGCATCCTCTGATAGGCAGGACCATGATTGTTCCTGTTTCACAGATGAGGAAACTGAAGAACAAGAAATGGAGTTACTTCCCCGAGGTCACACAGCTGGTCAGTAAATTATCAGGTTTTACACCCAGCCGTGCTGCCCTATGGCCTGCGTGTCCTCTTCACCTCCCTGCCCCCAGCACTGCCCTGCCCTGGTGCTGTGGATGGGTCACACGCAGGCAGACAGTGCCCCCTTGGCCCAGGTGCAGGTGGTAGGAAGCAGTGTTGTCCCTCCACCAGGGTGCCAGGCAAAGGGCCCCGGATGAGGGGGAGGACTGCCAGGTGTGGCCCTGCTCTTTGCGGCACCCCCTCGTGGCTGGCACCTAGTGAAGGGTCTGGTCTGTTATTATCATCCCAGCCGCTGGCCTGTGTGCCTCCTCAGGACATCTGCACACACAGGCCACTCCGGGCTCATCTTCTAGGAGGATGCAGGAGTCAGCCAGGCGGCCTGGTGGGCCTCCTTCCCTGGAAAAAGGGACCATGTCCAGTCTGAGCCTCCCAGGCCCTTTTATCTTTTAGTTCAGAGCAGAGGGGGTTCTGCAGCCTATTCTGTGTTCTCACCTGAATCCTCAAGTGTTGAGACTTTATTTTCTTTGTCAGAACAGTTCTGTCTCTGACCCCCTTTAAATGCAAATACAAGAGGCAGGGGGGCATCCTTTATAAAGATTTAATGAAATGAGATAATCACATCCCTTGATTCCCACATCACTCACCTCACTCTTCCCAGGGACACTGGCACCCCCCACATTCCCCTTTCCCAAGCCCTCAAGAGGGACCACCCCCAGGTCTTGGAAGGCCCAAGCTCTGAGATGGGGGTGAGGGAAGCAAAAACAAAGAGTCTTGATGCCCCTGTCTGAGAACAGACAGGAGGTGCTCATTGCAGGAGTTGGCTCAATGCTTTACTAACTTCTCGTAAAGTCAAACAGCCTGTTGTAGAAACACTGGTGTCATTGACAATTTCTCCAGTGCTCCATTTAGACACAGTCATTACCCAAAGGCCCCCAGGTATGTTGAGAACAACCTAACACTATGGCTGTCAGCTCCTGTGCATCCAGAATGACACTCCCTCAGAGCCCTGTGCATGCTGCGCATGTTTATTGTTTTAAAACCAAGAGGGTCTCAGTTGTGTGAGGGAGAGGACACTCTGCCATCTTAGGGCAGTTGGGTGGGCTGGGACTGGAAATTTCTGTAGACCTGTGGGTTGCCTAGTAGGCAGAGTGACCAAGTACCTGGGGCTACTGGGGGACTTCCTGGGGCAGGGGACTATGGGTGCTAAAAACAGGATGGTCCTGGGCACACTGGGGTGGTCGGACGCCCTATGGGCAGAGACAAAAGCCCAGGTCAAGTGTTACTTCAGTCAAGGGCAGCGTGCTGAGTCAGCCAATACAGGCCGAGCTCCAGGGGGGATGTCACAATATAAACTTGATGATAAAAATGCGGCGTTTCCTGGACTGTTCAGATGTGGCAGGCAATGTCCTCAGCACTTCGTGTTTGTTTACGCGTGCACTACTTTTAGTGTTCTTTAAGGTATTTTTGTCCCTCTGTAGTTTATAAAAGATAAAGTGAACTTCCCAAGGTCCCACAGTGGTAAGTGGCAGAGCCAGGATTTGAACCTGTGCCCCAGAGCCTACTCTTACAGTCACAGTGATAAACTTCAGACTCCCCAGCCAGGCACAAAAGCACAAAAGGACCCCCACTGATGGAATCCATTTTCCCATGTATTAGTTAGCTTCTGCTGCATAACAGATCATCCTGAAATACATTGGCTTAAACCAGCAAACGTTTATTATGTCTCATGATTCCATGGGTTGGTTGGGCAGTTCTTCCTGTCTTGAAAGGCTCCAATGGGACTGGCTGGTCTAGGTGGCCTCATTCACCTGTCTGAGTCTCAGCCGGGACAGCAGGGAGGGCTTGATGGCTACGGCCTCACTCCACAAGGTCTCTCATCTTCCAAGAGGCCAGCTCAGACTCATCCACATGGTGGTGCCTGAGGGTTCCCAGGTATTAGAAAGGGCTAGGGCTTTTCAACCTGCTGTTTGTGTTTGTTGATGCCCCTTTTTGCAAAAGCAAGTCACCAGGCCACGCCCAGATTCAAGGTGTGGAGAAACAGCCACATCCTGGAGCAAAGGGCACGCCCTCACAGGTGGGAGGAATTTGTGGCCCATTGCTATCTGCCACACCGAGTCTTCAGTTTCACCTCCCTCTACCTCTCCCCCCCCATCTGCTGTGGGGCTCCCAGAAGGCACCCAACTTTCTTTCACCACTGGACAGACAGGCACGCGCTGCTCCCCATCAGGAATGCTTCTCCCTCAACTTCCCCTGGCCAGCTGTTTTGTATCCTTCAAAACTCAGCTCAGAGGACACCTCTCCTGGGAAGCCTTTCCAGGTCACTCCCCAGAAACCTGGCAGGCTGGGTTAGGGCCTTCCCTGCTTTCCATCTGTGTCCGCTTCTCAGTCCTCTCACAGCACTTCCCACCTCTAGGAGGTTGGGAGGCCCTGAGGTCAGGAGCAGCAACTTACAACCTGATTGCCCAGTCCAGAAGAGGAGCTCAGGAAATGTCCAGGGAGGGAAGAACTGAGGCTTGGACAAAGAAGTCAGGGTAGGCCGGGGACGGAAGCCAGGCCAGCGACCAGGCAGAGCCGGGCCCAGGTTGTGTTACCAGCTGTGAGGAGGCATCTTGACTCTGAACCAAAAGTCCCCTGCTAGCCCTCCTGCTCAGGAACCCCTCCACCCCCATCACAGATGAGCCTGACCTGCAAAGGGAGCTGAACACCTGGCTGGAGTGTGGGGCAGTGGGGACCCGGAAGGAATCAGAGGCCAGGAGGTTGCAATATTGATTGAATGCCGAAAAGAGCCAGGCATTGAGACTACAGCAGGGAACCAGACGAAGGGATCCTGGCAGGGGAGTCAAACACTGTCTGGTTAATTACAGTGAAATGAATGACCCCAGCAGGGAGCCAGGGAGGAGACGGATAACACGG
The DNA here is from genome assembly GCF_001604975.1 of Cebus imitator. Classification (NCBI taxonomy): domain Eukaryota; kingdom Metazoa; phylum Chordata; class Mammalia; order Primates; family Cebidae; genus Cebus; species Cebus imitator. Next base: position 12,744,835 of record NW_016107354.1, on the reverse strand, counting down.
CTTGATCTGATCCCAGGTGAGATGCCCCCCATCCCCGCTGCCCCACCAGACTTCCCTGAGGAGGATGGTTGTAGGAGGAGGCATTTGTGGAGGAAGGGAGAGGAAGGGAAAGCATTGAGTGGGCACAGTGGGTGGTCAGAGCATGCCTGAGGGGCTGAAGGGAGACACAGTCTAGCGTCTCAGAAGGAGAGAGGCAGCAGCACAGCCCCCAGGGAATAAAGCAGGGAGCAGTTCCTGGGGGCTTAATGTTCCCGGAAATCAACAACAAGAATAATAGTAAATGCCTCATTAGCACCTGCTAGGAGCCAGGTGTGGAAATGTTTCCCACGTTTACTCATTTAATTTCATAGTTATTGTCCCCATTTCAAAGAGGAGGAAGCTGAGATCTACAGGAGTGGAGAAATTTGCCCAATGTCAAAGCCGGATTTCAAACTCAGTGTTGCTTCGGAGGCTGGTCTCCTAATCCCGACCTCCTGCTGTGATCAGAGAGTCACGCTAAAGCCATCTTTAAGCCACTGCTGTGTGCTGTTAGTGCTGAGGGTGTAGAAGGGAATAATTAAGGCACAGCCCCTGCCCTGGGGACAAGGGGAGGCTGACATTCTATCCTGGAAAAAGAAGTAAGTCACAAATGTTAGATGGAGATCCATGCTATGTACAAATAAAGGAGCACATCATGTGGGGACAGAGATGGATGGGTGTCTTCAGACCCCGTAGGAGGAAGTGACATTTGTGCTGAGATCTCAATGCCGTAAGAAGATGAGGAGGAAGAATCTCCCAGGGACAGCAAAGAGTAGGTGCAAAGGCCCTTAGGCAGGAATGGATTCCACAGATTTGAGAAACTGAGTGTGTTACCCCATTCTCACATTGCTATAAACAAATATTTGAGACTGGGTAATTTATAAAGAAAAGAGGTTTAATTGGCTCATGGTTCCACAGGCTGTACGGGAAGCACGGAGGCTTCCTCTTCTGTGGAGGCGTCAGGAAATGTACAATCATGGCGGAAGGCAAAGGGGAAGCGGACACATCTTACCCGGCCAGAGCTGGAGGAAGAGAAGGCAAGGTGGGAGGTGCTACACACTTTCAAACAACCAGATCTCGTGAGCACTCGCTCACTATACAGTACCAAGTGGGGATGGTACTAAACCGTTCGTGAGAACCACCCTTGTGACTGAATCACCCCCCACCAGGCACCACTTCCAACACTGGGGATTATGATTCAATGTGAGGTTTTGGTGGGGTCACATACCCAAACCATATCACTAAGCAGAGGATAGGGTAGTGGGAACAGCAAGGGCAGAGGGTAGGGGATAAGGTTGGAGGGGCAGGCAGGGGCACATCTGGAGGGCCTTAGGGCTACATGTGCTGCCGCCCTCCCTGTGCCCTCCAGACCCACGCTCAGCCTCCTGCCAGAAGACTGACTTGCGATGATAACATCAACAGGGCTCCTGTGTCCTCCTGTGCCCCAGCTTCTGCGGGTTGTGGAAGCACCAGAGGAGACTAAGGAATGGGAGTACAGAGAGGATGAGTGCTTATTCCCTGGCTCCCTCCCTCTGAGCCATAGCAGCAATGATTGCATTTCTCTCTCACGGCCCCAGCTCCATCAGACAGCTCCTCTCCCAAGGCTGCAGCTCTCTCTGGAGTCTGGTAACGGCTTCCTCCTTTGGTCCCTTCAGTACTAAGATGGAAACAGCCCCCCACTGTTGTCAGCCCCAGGGGTCTCACCATCCCCTGCTGGTTTCCTGTATCCCTGTCACACCTTGGAGAACCCTCCCTCCATTTTACTCCCGTCAGTTCTCCCCATGTGGGCCATCTGCTCCCTGCCAGCACCATGATTGTCACTCCATGATGAGGAGTTCAGATTTTAAGATTCTAGGAATTTTGCCGGGTGCAGTGGCTCATGCCTGTAATCTCAGCACTTTGGGAGGCTGATGTGGGTGGATCACAAGGTCAGGAGTCAAGACCATCCTGGGTACACAGTGAAACCCTGTGTCTACTAAAAATACAAAAATAAAGAAAAGAAATAGCTGGGCATGGGGGCATGCACCTGTAGTCCCAGCTACTCGGGAGGCTGAGGGAGGAGAATCACTTGAGCCTGGGAGCCAAGGGTTGTAGTGGGCTGAGATTGTGCCATTGAACACCAACCTGAGTGACAGAGCAAGACTCTGTCTCAACAAAAACAAAGACACCAGGAGTTTAAAGCAGGATCTGGGCTTAATTTGGATCCAAATATTGCTAAAATGTCCCTGCCTGCCGTGGAAGAGGAACAGGAAGTGGGGAAGAATGAACGGGGGACATGTTGGGGTGACTGCAGGGTTCCATAGAGTCTGATGGGATTTGGTCTAAGGTGAGGCAGTGGAGATGGATAGGGCCCAGGTTCGGCAGGATCAACAGCCAGAGCAACTGAGCTTGTTCAGGATCCTGTGGCCCCAGACCCAGGAGACAGCAGGGCCGGGACCCCAGCTCTGGGCCAGTGATGGGATGGCAGGAGATTGGCATGCCAGGCTACTAAAGAGGTAGCACTGGACACTGGGCCTACCAGGGGCTGGGAAGGCAGGACCAGGGTGGAGCACGAATGGGAGCCATGAGCCCCTCATGATGTCCTTTAGTGCAGGGACCCCCAGGCCCCAGGTCACATTGGTAACTGGGCCACATAGCAGGAGGTGAGCAGCAGGCAAGCATGAGTGAGAGAGGCTCCATCTGTATTTACAGCCGCTCCCCATTGCTCGCATTACTGCCTGGGCTCCACCTCCTGTTAGATCATCAGTGGCATTAGAGTCTCATAGGAGCACAAACCCTACTGTGAACTACATGTGCTAGGGATCTAGATTGTGCACTCCTTATGAAAATCTAATGCCTGATGATCTGCCACAGTCTCCCATCACCCCCAGATGGAACCATCTAGCTGTAGGAAAACAAGCTCAGGGCTCCCACTGATTCTACATGATGGTGAGTTGTAGAATTATTTTGTCATATATCACAATGTAATAATAGAAGAAATAAAGTGCACAATACATGTAATGCACTTGAATCATCCTGAAACTATCCCCTCCCCCACCGCCCCAGTCTGTGGAAAAATTGTCTTCTACAAACTGGTCCCTGGTGCCAAAAAGACTGGGGACTGTTGATTTAGTGGGGACTGTTGATTTAGTGGGGACGCTGGGAAGCTATGCAGTCCCCAACCCTGAAGCCTGCATCTAGAACAGCAGCCATCCAATTGGTTCACATATACACATACCCCTGGTAGCATCACTGCCCACAGCCAAGCAGCATTGCAGTTGGTCCTTCGTCACCTCTTCATGAGCAGGGTCTCACACCCTGTCTGTCTGGCTCCATGGCCTGTGCTCTCCTCTGAGCTGGCAGCAGTCCAGGTGCTGAGCATCCAGGGGGTGACAGGAGGAGTGTGCAGGCGAACACGTGAGAACTGAGCTGCAGTGCTTCTTGGTGCTTTGGCCTGTCAGCACCTGGGAATGATCAGGAGCATGCAGCCTAGGTCCCTAGCATGTGTAGTTCACAGTAGGGTTTGTGCTCCTATGAGACTCTAATGCCACCGATGATCTAACAGGAGGTGGAGCCCAGGCAGTAATGCGAGCAATGGGGAGCGGCTGTAAATACAGATGGAGCCTCTCTCACTCATGCTTGCCTGCTGCTCACCCCCTGCTATGTGACCCAGTTATTAATGTAGCCTGGGGCCTGGGGGTCCCTGCACTAAAGGACATCATGAGGGGCTCATGGCTCCCATTCGTGCCACATCCTGGTCCTGCCTTCCCAGCCCCTGGCAGGCCCAGTGCCCAGTTCTCCTTCTCCAGAGACCTCAGTGGAGATGGGCACGTGTCAGCAGGAGGGAGGAAGGAACTGCAGGTTGTACCTTGGACAGGACAGGCCAACCTGGGAGCTGTATGCTTAGCTGAGACACCCAAGAACAGACCCTGCTGGGCGCACACATGAGCAATGAGCAGCAGAGGTTCTCGGTGCTTTGGCCTGTCAGCACCTGGGAATGATCAGAATCCCAAAAAAGCCCTCATTATTTCTCCCAGGGGAGTGATGCCCTTTGGAAAAACGGATGTTTCCTGCCAGATCGTCTCCTGAAGCTGCGTTTGTCACAGGCTACTGTGTAAATCCATGTTTGGCCCATTTTTTAGAAATATGAATTATCCACTTGACTGGCCTTAATGCTCCTTCTCCAAACTCTCAAAATGTTGCTGATGTCGGGATCCCGGAGAGGAGCCATGAAGCATCACAGGGGAGCGGCCTGGCTGGGTCCGGCCTGGGGCTCTGAGCTCCGCGTGCTGCCCTGTGGGGAAGGTCAGGATGGGCAGCCAAGGGGAGGGTCTGGGTGAGGTAAGGTCACCCTGCTGAGGGCTTAAAACTGCCCAGGATGCCGGTCACCCCCGGGGAGCTACCTGCTGTAGACTGTTTGGGCTGCCATAACAAACTACCATAGGCTGGGGTTTAAACAGCAAACAAACGCACTTTTCACAGCTGTGAGGGCTGAGAAGCGCAGGTCGGGACTCAGGTCTGGTAAGGACCTGCTTCTGGTTAAGAGGTGGCCCTTCTCCCTGCGTCCTCACATGACGGAAGGGTCCAGAGAGCTCTTGGGGGCCACTTTTATAAGGACACTAATTCCTTTCATGAGGATTCAACCTTTGGGACACTTTGCAAAAGCCCCATATCCAAATACCATCGCCTTGGGGATGAGGTTTCAACACAAGAGTTTTGGGAGAACAAAGCATTGAATCCATAGCACACCCAAGCGTCTCTCCTGTCAGAGGCTGCAAAGAGAGAAGCTGGGATCTGGAGGAAGGCTCATTTGTTCCACCGAGGCTCACTGAGGCCCTACAGTGTGCAGGCCTGGGGTGCAGCAATAAACAGACAAAGGCCCTTGCCCCAGGGAGGAGACCTTCTGGAGTCGGGAGGAAGAGACAGGTAAATAATGCATTAGCAAGACCGTTCTGGGTAGGAACGGGTGCAGGGAAGAAAGGAAAACTGGGTGACACCATGGGGACTGACTCACAGTGACAGTTAGACAGCAACCACCTTAGAATGTGGGGACAGAAGTGACCTTCAAGCTGAGACTTGAAGGACAAAGAGGAACAGGGATTTGAATGACAGATGGCATGGTAGGATGACATGCTTTGGCTGTGTCCCTACCCAAATCTCATCTTGAATTTCCACATGTTGTGGGAGGGACCCAGTGGGAGGTAATAGAATCATGGGGGCAGGTCTTTCCTGTGCTGTTCTTGTGATAGTGAATAAGTCTCACGAGATCTGATGGCTTTAAAAAGGGGAGTTTCCCTGCACAAGCTTTTGGGTTTTGTTTTTGTTTTTGTTTTTGAGATGGAGTCTCACTCTGTCATCCAGGCTGGAGTGCTCACTGCAACCTCCACCTCCTGAGTTCAAGCCATTCTCCAGCCTCAGCCTCTGGAGTAGCTGGGATTACAGGTGCCCACCACCATGCCCAGGTAATTTTTTGTATTTTCAGTAGAGAAGGGGTTTCACCATGTTGGTCAGGCTGGCCTTGAACTCCTGACCTCAAGTGATCTGCCCACCTCGGCCTCCCAAAGTGCTGAGATTACAGGTGTGAGCTGCCGTTCCTGGCTCAAGCTCTCCTCTCTTCTCTGCCACCATGTGATATGTGCCTTTCATCTTCCATCATGATTGTGAGGTTTCCTCAGCTATGTGGATCTGTAAGTGTATAAATCTCTTTCTTTTGCAAATTGCCCAGTCTCAGGGATGTCATCATCAGTAGTGTGAAAATGGACAAATACACAGGCTGCCAAGCAGGAGCAGTGGCTGGGGCCAAGACTGAGCCAGGAGCAGAAACAGAGATGGAGAAAGGGGTGTAGATAAGTGGGGAGGGAGACCCACCCCCAAGGGGGGCCTAAACTGACACTTCCCCTGGAATGATCTGCGCTGAGCTCTTCCCCTGACTCCTCATCTATCAGGGTTCAGTTCAAACCTGTCTTCTTCCAGGAAGCCTTTCCCCACTCCTTCAGTCCTGTTTGGAAGGGTGGAGATGTGCTATTCACAGATTTACCCCTGCCCTTTTCTTTGACATTCAGGGAGTACATGACCACTCATTCAGTCTTTCTTCCCAGACACTGATGTTCATGAGAGGAGACATGGGGGACCTCTCTCAGTCATGGCAGCATCTCCAGCACCTAGCACACGGTGGGAACTCAGTAAATCTTTGTTGAATGAATAAATAAGTCCGTCCAGTCCAACACGATTTTCTCCTGCCAACCCCTAAACCCTCCCTTGCTAGTCGTTGCCCTCATTATGCTGTTGCAGGCTGTGACACTGGCGCTGACATTACTCTGCAATGTTGAGCTGCAGGTAAGCCATTGCTTTGTCTTTCAAGCAGATTTTCTGATGGTCCCAACAGCCCTCACCCCCAGCTTGCATACATCTGTATAATTTCCTCTCTTTCAGTGTAAGCTGGACATATTGCCTCCCATCAAATAGAACATTCCAGAAAAGATGGGATTTCCTTCTAATACTAGATTTTAAAAGACTTTGGCTTCCATTTGGATACCTTTTCTCATGCTCTTGGATTGTCCATCATGGGGTCAGCCAGGTGCTGTGTTGCAAGGAGCACTGTGGAGGGGCCACCTAAGTGGACTGGGAAATAGATGCTATCTGAGTCAGCACTGAGATGACCACAGCCCTGGCCACGGCCTCTGTTGCAACCACGTGAGAGACCTGGAGCTTCAGGCACTCAGGTAAGCTCAGATCCCTGCACCACAGAGACTGAGGTAATGTTTTTTGTTTTAAGATGTCAAATTTTGAGGTTGTTTGTTATGCAGCAATAGATAACTAATATAGCCATTCACCTCCTTACAATCTCATTATGGTTCCTCATTGCCTTCTGGATAATCTTCAAAATCCCTTTAAGTAGGATTCTCAACAGCTTGAGCTTGCAATCTTGTCCTGATCTCATATAACACCTAGTGCAGAGTCTCACTTATAATAACTGTATAGAATTTGTGAAAGGAAGAGAAAAAGGAAGGAAAGAAGGAAAGAAGGAAGGAGGGAAGGAGGGAAAGAAGGAAGGGAGGAGGGAGGGAGGGAGGGGGAGGGAGGGAGGGAAGGAGGGAGGAAGGAGGGGAAAGGCAGGGAAGGGAGCGGGGGGGGGAGGGAAAGAGATAGGGAAGGGGAGGGGAGGGGAGGGGAGGGAGGAAAGAAGGTAAGGAAGGGAAGGAGGAAGGAAGGGAAGGAGGGGAAGGAAGAAAGGGAGGGAGGAAAGAAGACTAAAATCCATGTTTTCCGTTGTTTCATTATGTCCAGCCTTGAGGATTCATTGAGCGTGACCATCTAAAAAACTAGGTGGGACATGATTTGTCAGCTGCTCAGGAAATCATATTCCTCTTGCCAAGTAACTGGTTCAGTCAGTACAAATTCTAGGATTTTTGCTGAGAATTCTGCGATATGGATGTCTCTGAATGGTTGGGATGAGGACCTTGAACTGAAACCTAATGCAGCTTTATCACCATAAATAATGCCAGACTGAGGCCAAAATCAATATATGAAAGGGGTTACAGTAGAGAAAACTATCAAGAAGTGAACCTGACACCCTGATCAAACCACTCCTGAAGCCCATATCTAGAATTTTTTAGTTCCATTGGCCAGTAAACTCCCTCTATTGTTTTGGAGAGTTTGTGTTTTGTTTTCTGTTTCTAGAAACTGAAAAGGTTCCTTTTCATAGAAGTTTCTATCTTCAGAAGTCTTCAGTACCTTGTTCTCTACTCAGCTCAGCTGTCTGATGAGTTGGTTACTCAATGCTTCCCTGTGCTAGGCTCTTCTACTTGTCCTAGGTTAGAGGCTTCTCCTAAGAACACAAAACTTAAAAGCAGCCCCCAATTTAAAGGGCCCTTTATTTCTGTGGGCTAAACTGTGTCCTCCCAAAATTTATATATTGAAGTCTTAACCCCCAGTGTGATTGTATTTGGAGATAGGGCCTTTAGGAGGTAATTAGGGCAAAATGAGGTCACAAGGGCAGGGCCGTAATCCTATTGGACTGGTGGCCTTATTGGAAAAGAGTGAGATCTGCCTCTCTTTCTACATGTGTAGATACAAAGGAAAGGTCATTTGAGGACACAGCAAATAGGCAGATGTCTAAGCTGACTCACACAAGCAGCTGGCCAGGCACAGTGGCTCTCACCTGTAATGCCAGCACTTTGAGAGGCTGAGACGGGCAGATCACACGGTCAAGAGATCGAGACCATCCTGGCCAACATGGTGAAACCTCATCTCTACTAAAAATGCAAAAATTAGCTGGGTGTGGTAGCCGGAGCCTGCAACCCCAGCTACTGGGGAGGCTGAGGCAGGAGAACTGCTTGAACCCCAGAGGCAGAGTTTGCAGTGAGCCGAGATCATGCCACTGCACTCCAACCTGGTGACAGAGCAAGACTCCATCTCAAAAAAACAAAACAACAGCAGAAAGAAAGGAGCCAACAAGCATCAGGAGTGACTATTCTGGCAGAGGTGTCTAGGGCATGGAAGGCAGAACAGCTACGTCCCCCTGGTGGGATCGGGGAAGGTTTCCGGAAGGAGGGGACACCTGAGCTAGTGTCCGGTGGGTGCCGAAAATTTCACCAGGTGGGAGAGAGGAAGAGTATTCCAGACAGAGAAGACACAGGTACAAACGCCCAGACCTGAAGAGGTGCCTAATACACTGAGACAATTTTTATCACAGCCAGAGGTCAGGAGCATGCAGGGCAGAGGCAGAGCCAAGACAGAGGCAAGACTGGGAGTGCTCTCGGATCAGCAAGTAATCAAATGCTGTGTGGAAGGACTTGGACTCCATCTAAATGCCAGAGGGCCCTTTAGAAGTCTTGAAGCAGTGAAGGAGCCATAGTCTTTGAAGGAGCTGGGGTCCTAAAACATCCAAGATCCTTTCTGGCTGGAAAATGCTGTGCGCCAGCAAATCCAACAAAAGCTAATGACTTTCACTGGGTGGAAGTTAATGGACTTGTTTGAATTGAGTTTGCAAAAATAGATTTGAGGTTTCATGAAGTACTGGGAGGAAGCTGGGGGCAAACCACAGAGACCAGAACTGGTGGGAGAGATCAGGGCCATCGTAACCCAGGCTTCCTCATGGGATGTCACAGAGAAACACACGGCCAAGCACCGGGATTCATTTTCCTGGGAACAGCCTCCCCATCCAGCTTTTGTTACCCAGCAGATGTGGCTGCAGAGCCCAGGCCTCCCACTGCTTCTCCTGGGAATTTACATACAGAATCCTCAGGAGCAGCCCCCAAAACCAGTCCCCTCAAAACCAGCCCCAGTGAAATCAAACCTCTTCCACTTTTATTTTAGAGCCTTCAGAGTCAGAGTTCCCCTTGGGAGGTAATAGATGCTCATCTCATCAAATTGGTAGAAACTAGCAACTCTCACAGCAGTGGATGGAGATTCTTTGAAGGAAAATATCAGGCCAATAAAACATCAAAGGCAATTTGGCTTCCTAGGTAACAAGGAATAATGATGATGGGCTCCTAATTCCCCCAGCGAGGCAGAGCTTTGGAGATCTCCAATGGAGGTAAGGTAAAAAGGCTTTTCCTGAACCTAACCAGGAAAAACATCCTCAAATGACCCCATGTGGTGGATACTTCCACAGCAGCCCCACTGGACAGATGAAGAAACTGAGACATAGGTAAGCCAAGCCCTCCTCTGGTGAGGGCCTAGGTCCTGGCCGGTTGGACTCCAGTCGGCATGCTCTTTACCATTCTGCTTGCTAGGCGGGAAGCAAGAGCCAGCAGGATCCTGGGGTGGTAGGTCCTCCAGAGCCTCAAAGCTGTGTCTGTCACGAACTTGGGATCTAGAAGTCCTGCATTTGAATCGCAGCTCAGTCAGGGCCCCAGAAAACTGGGATAATAGTCCTAAGATCATAGCATTTTGCAGGGAGTTGAAGGGCAAATGTGTATAATGTGTGGAGCACTGGGTTTTGCACAGAGTAGATCCTCGGCGGGTGCTGACTCGCTTCTTTCCTTCTTCTGTTTATAGACGAGGAAATAAAGCCCTCAGTTATAATCTCATCATATACTAAAGATGATGTTAGCAGCTCGAAAAACCTCACCCTAACATTTAAGTATCTGTCATGATAAAAGCCGATTTATCTCCCATGTAAAGTTGAGGGTAGGCTTACTGATGGGTAGGTGGCTCCCTGCAGGGGGCAACCTTTGACTCATGCCCCTTCCAACTTGTAGCTCTGCCATGTTCAACACCTGGTTTCTGAGGTCAAGGTCACCTGGCTCATGTGTATCAGGCTGGCAGAAAGGGAAGGAGCTCCTCCTATGAGATTCTCAAGGGCCCAAGGTGGAAGCAAAACATGTCACTTATGCTCACATGCAATTGGCTGGAATACAGTCACATGGTCCCACCTACCTACAGAGGATGCTGGCGAGGGGGGAGCGTAGTCTTGCTGTGTGCACAGGAAGAAAAAAAAATACTTGGTGAACAGTTGAACAGTCTATGTCATACCCGGAGATGTGAAATTATATGTGAGGAAATCCAGTGGGTTAATAGCTGAGCCCAGCTTAGAGCCCAGGTTTCTCCAGTGCACTTGGGTCCCAGGCTCTTCCCTCCACGTGTTGTGCTCCAGAGTGAGGCAGAGTTATAGATGACCAGTGGAACCTCAGACATGGGTTTACCTGAGTAAGGGAAAGGATCCATCATACAGGATTGCGTGCAGGCAAAGGGAGATTGCTCACTGCTCACCTTTTCCAGCTCCCACTTCTCTCAGGGCTCTGCTTTCTGAAGGGAAGGTCTGATCTAGTCAAGCTAAGGCCTTTGGACAATGTTAGTTCCAGGGACTTCTCCTTCCCAGGGGTGTTTGAATACAATAGGAAGCTGGGGAAAGGGGAAGACAATGATGCAGGATTTGGGTCCCTCTCATCAGACAGGTGAGGACATGATACTCTGTTAAGGGGATGCTTTATAAACACGTGTCCCAACCCAGACATCCCACTTCTAGGAAATTAATTCTCAGCAACAATCAGGGAAGGGATACACACAGAGATCTAATGTATAAGATGTTGCTTATAATAGCTAAAGATCATCACACAGTAATCTAATAATCTGGAAATAATCTATTGCCTCAAGAGCTAGAGTTATTTATGTTATATCCACTCAAGTGAAAACCAGGTAATAATTTCACATTTCAAAATTATTTTGTGGAAGATGTTAAGTGGCAAAGCAAAATTTTTATGTCATAGTAAATGTAAACAGAAGATTATAGGACAGTATGTTCTATATAGTATGTTATCCTTTTTGTAGGAAAAATATAATCATACAAACACACATACACATATTGGTATACACATACACCAATGTTTGATAGAAGTTATCTTTGGGTAATGGGATTGTGAGTAATTATTCTTTTGTCTTTTTTTAGTTTCCTTTTTTTGTTTGTTTGTTTATATTTTCTATGACAAGCATCAATAATTTTTCAAGGAGGAAAAATATATTCTCAAATCAAGAGGTTTGGAAGTTTTTGTTGGCATCCTCTGGACTGGGTAATACCTCAGAACAAGGAAATTCTGTCCTTTTTTGACTTTAGGTTTCAGTAATCAAGAGTGTCTGAGACCAAGCCAAGGCTACAGAGGTAAGGCCTGGGCTTCTTTTGTCTTGGAGATCTTTGGTAATTGTATTTTTTTAATTTTTCAAAGTGTTCTTGTGTCTTAGTCCATTTTCCATTGCTATGATATAATACCTAAGACTGAGTAATTTATAATAAACAGAAATGTATTTGACTCATGGTTCTAAAGGCTGGAAAGTCCAAGAGCATGGTGCCAGCATCTGGTGAGGGCCTTCATGCTGTGTCATCTCATAACAGAAGGCAGAAGAACAAGAGAGTTCATGCGAGAGAGAGAGAGAAAAAGCATAAAGGCCAGGCTCACTTTTGTAACAAACCACCCTCAAAATACCTGACTCATTTTCATCGTGACAACATTAATCCACTTATGAGGTCTCCAGTCTCATGATCGGATCACGTCTTACTAGGATTCACCTCCCAACACTGCTGCATTGGGAATTAAGTTTCCAATGTGTGAACTTTTGGGGACACATTCAAGCACATCAAATAGCATCTCGATTTCAGCTTTATAATTTATAATTCCAATCAACTTTTGCCTTTTTGATTAGAGAGTACATGTGAAAGAGTTGAACAACACTGTATTAGTCAGCCATCGCTTTATAAAAACCACAAACATTGGTGGGACATGCTACCATCAGTATGTATTTCTCACACATCCACAGGTTGGTGGTTCTGAGCGCCAGATTCGATGCAAATCTGCCCCCATGTACTCCTCACCTTCCTAGAACCAGAGAGCAAGACAGGGCATCTTCTCATGAAAATGGCAGAAGCACAGGATGGCACACAGGAACACACAGTGCCCTTTAAGGCCTAGGTTCTGAGCTGACAACGATCACCTTTGCTCACATATCATTGTCTAAAAGAAGTCATGGGCTGAACCCAAAGTTAAGAGTCCAGAGATTTACTCCGCCTTCTGTGGGAGTAGCTAGAGTCATGTGGCAGAGTGCATGGATCCAGAGAAAGGCAGAAAATTGGGACCAGTTCTCTAATCCAGCATCTCATATCCACAAATGGCCACTGCAGTCAGGTCATGGTGCAACCACACTCTGCACACTTTAAAAATGGCAATATTTCTCCTGATTCTAAAAAGAATGCAGGCATATAGTGAAAAAGTGTGAAAGAGAACATGAATATTATCTTAATTTCATTTCCTCAGATGACCCCTGTTAGGATTTTGCTGCATGTCCTTGCAATATGCACATCAATTTACATACTCAAATAAACATAAGCAGATATTTACATTAACAACAGTGGGAGCATACTTTTTCTGGTTTTCTACACCACATTTTTCATTGAATCTCATTTTGTGAGCTTTTTCTTGCATGATTAGATATTCTTTTAAAACCAGGCTTTTTCATGGCTGTACTGTATTTTAAAGTTGCACTATAAATTACCTAGATCTTCACATTCCAAAGTGGTAGCTGTTAGCTACATGTGGCCGTTGTGTGCTGAAAATGTGGCCAGTCTGAATTGAAATAAATACAAGCTTAAAAACTATACTTCCAGGCCGGGTGCTGTGGCTCACGCCTGTTACCCCAGCACTTTGGGAGGCTGAGGCAGGTGGACTACCTGGTCAACATGGCAAGGCTGGTTTCAAAGTCCTAACCTCAGGTAATTTAAAAAATTACAAAAATTAGCCGGATATGGTGGCGCACACCTGTAATCCCAGCTACTCAGGAAGCTAAGGCAGGAGAATCGCTTGAACCCAGGAGACAGAGATTGCAGTGAGCCAAGATCGCACCACTGCCCTCTAGCCTGGGCAATGGAATGAGACTCAAAAAAAAGACTATCCTTTCAGGGGTCATTTCTATAGTTTGAAATAAATGTAAGCATAAAATACAAATCAGATTTTGAAGACTTGGCACAAAAAAAAAGAAGGTACAATATCTCACTAATAATGTTTATACTGGTTACAAGTTGAAACACTATTTTGTATATATTGGATGAAACCAAATGTATTATTAAAATTAATTCTACCTGTTCCTTTTTACTTTTTAATGTGCATACAGAAAAATTAAAGATTACATATGTGTTTATATTTGCAGTTTGTGTTGCGTTACACTTCAACTGGGTGGCACTGACCTGGACTCCCCTGTGGTTAAATATTTAGGATCTTTCAGATTTTATCCCAACATAAACAACACCATAGCAAGCATCATGGAATACAGTACTAGTCAGCACTGAGCTGTGTTCCTATGACCATCCCCTTTCTCAGATGAGGACCAGGACTCAGATGTTAGCCGTGCTTAGCTTCATACTGCACCTATTTAATTGGGGGATGCAAGACTAAAACCCTAATCTGATTGACTCTCACCATTTTTATCAGGAGGCTAACTTCCCTTTTTGTGTCTCTTTCTGATAATTGCCTTGGGATTAATTTCTAGACGTAGGAGTCATGGGTGAAAGGGTTTGCACATTTTAACACTTTTGGAGCATATTACCAACACATCTTCCAGAAAGAAGTTGCAAACTCAAACTACAAACAACAGTCTACTCAGCAATTATCCATAGGGTGTTTGCTGTGAGCTGGGCACCATTCTATGTGATATGATAGACAAGACAGACATGAACCCCCCCACCCCACTGCTCCTGGGGCTCACGTGACCACAGCTCCCCTGGGAAGAGGGAGGTGACAGGCACTGAAGAGGAAACATGCTAGTCTCAGGGAGATAGAAGCATGCACTGTGAAGTGGACAAAACAGAGGGATGGAGCAGGGACGAGGGTGGGGCAGGGCGGGCAGGCAGCTCCATCTTAAGTAGGAATGTCTGCCAGGGATTCTCAGAGGAGCTAGCCTTGAGCTGAACCCTAGATCACCAGAAGGGAAGATTGGAGGAGGAGGTTCGAGGCAGGAAATAGGACAAATGCAAAGTTGCCAATGCAAGACTGAGCTCGGTAGTTAGAAGGCAGGAGAGAAACCCTAGGGGTCTGCAGCCTGGTGAGAAAAAGGAGGAGCCGGCGAGCTGGGGCAGGAGATGAGCAGGGCAGGACTACAGGAGGAGGTGATGTTTTATTCCAAGTAGAGTGGGAAGCCCTCAGAGACAAGGGGTTCACATTTCATAGGACCTGAAACATACAATTTGGAGCATCCTTTTTAGAAAAGAAGAGCCAGATTCCAGAATTAGAAATCAAAATGAGCTATGTAATTGAACGTTTATTTAGAGTGAGAAAAGAATTCACAATACATTACAGATTTTAAAAAGCTAAAAATTACCAAAAACATTGCAGAATCAAGAAAAATAACACTGTGTTTTTTAGTTAGCTCCTGACACATCTCCAGAGTACTTTTTTCCCTTACATTTTTGGGCCACATTCTCCTGGAATACATTTTCTGTGGCAATGATCTCATAATGTCGTTTTTCATAGAGAGAGGAAAGATTATTTAGCTTTTCCTCTAGCTGTGTTTGATAGAAATTGGTTTTTTATTGTTGATGGTTTAGGGACATTTTATTTTCACCATTGCAATTTATTGATGATGTCCTATAGATCATTAGGACTATTGTCGAGTCTGGGAAAACCTGTATCAGTGTTTTTTCATATAGCAGCTGTGAGATTTCAGGGCTTTTTTAAAGCTTCTTGAGCAACCATGAACCCCAATTAATTTTTGAATTGATAAATCTTGCTAAGCACATTGCTAGGGGCCTTCACAGGGCCTTAAAAGTGTCAGGGAAACGGCATGCTTGAAAGCTAAAGCCTCTAACTGATGGGATTCCACTGGAAAGAGGAAGGATCTGACCACCCTGGCTGCTGTGCAGAGAATGGGCTACAGGGGCAGGGGAGGCAGCTGGACCATGGCTGGGCTGTCCAGGAGAAATGGTGATGCAGGACAACAGAACTAAGAGAGATGAGCAGATTCCAGGAACGTTTGGGATGTTGGGATCTGCTGGCGTTGGGGTGGGTGGGGAAAAGAGGCCTCGAGGATGACCCAAGGATGGACTGTCTGCCCCACCAGAGCCCAGATTAGACTTGTTGCTTGACTCTTTCTTCCTTGTATTTTGGGGTCCAGGGCCTAGCCTGCTCTCCCCAGTCTTCTCCCTTTGCTGCCTGGGCTTTTTACACATACTGGAGCTAGAGCCTTGTCCCCAAGCACAGCCAAGTGAGAACCAATGGAGGAGTGACAGACCCTACAGTGTGTCATTCTCTGAATGTCAAGGGACTTCATTAGATGCCCAGCAAGTGATGGAAGATTGGTTTTCCTAATAGGCTCCAATGAGAATCCGAGGAGAGAGCCAGGCTTAGTGGACTGCAAAGGAGATCAGCTCATTCCAAGCAGAAGAGGAGAGAGGCAGCAGCTGCCCCAGAGGGCCAGGAGTGATGAGCAAACCCCAGCCATCCATCATCCCTCATTCCACTGCAGATTGGCAGCTGGGGGCGGAAGTGGTTTGGAAATGGACTTGGTGGTAGCAGAGAAACTCTACCTCTTGCTTCACTAGGGAATAAGAACATGTCCATTATGTTGACCAGTACCATCATTTACAAGAGGAGCATGAACTTTGTAAAGTTGACTAAGTAGTGGTGCGGGTGGTGTCTTAGAGTGGAGAGGTATAGTCAGGGGTGGAGGAATGTGCCTGCTTCCATTTTGCTGTTCCTCCTGCCTTAGGCCCTCAGCCAGATGCACCTTGTACCTGTGTCCACATGCAGGGACCAGGCCAGCCAGTGGAATCAAAGCAGCCACAGGCCCTGTGATCAGAAGGGCCCTGGGCTGGGAACACTTTCCCTGGGTTGCCCAGTTAATGTTAACTTTGGTCTGCTAACAATGAAGGGTGGAAATACTTGCAAACAGAAAAAAAAAAAAAAAAAAGAAGATGAAAAGCTGGAAACAAGTTGTCTCCGTCTCCATCAGGCAAAGAAAAGGCCACAGGACCAACCTCCTCTTTCTGCTGAAGGTCTGAAATGTCGTAAAGTAAATACGAGGCTGGGCTCTCAGGGCAGGTCGACTTTGAGCAGGACCTGCGTGTCTCTGCATTCATGCATTCCTTCATTCACTCCTTCCTTTATTCAGCAAATCTTTATTCAGGCCAACAGTGTGACAGGCTTGACCCTAGGCCCTAAGTGATATTGCAGTACACAGGAGAATTTTCCTGCCTTTAGGCAGTTTACAGGCTAAAAGGAAGAAACTGGTAACAAATATAATAAAGAAGTAAATGTGAGGTCAGCAGTAAGTCAAAGGAAAAGTAAAGCAAGTTCAAGGAAGTTGAGAATACAGAGAGTGTGGGCAAGATGAGGTGCTGCAGAAGGTGGCCACAGCAGACCTGGCTGAGAAGAAAACATTTAAGGAAGACTCAACAATTGTAAGGAAGCTGGCCATGCAGACAGGAGAGGCATCTTTCAGGCAGCAGGAGCCACTGTACCAAGGCAAGACAGGAAGGCTCCTGGAGCGTCGAGGAAGAGCAAGGAGGCTGGTGTGGATGCAGTGGGGGAGGCAGGTGGAGAAGGGGAGAGCAGGAGAGGCAGAGCAGAGTCACACTGAAGCTCCAGAGAAGACAGGGCTCTGTTGGCCTGACTCACGTTGAGAGCCCTGGAAGGGTTCCCATGCAGTGGAAGGACATGGCACGATGAGCCTCGTGGACAAAGGAGGGAGCAGAGGGACCACTTTGGAGGATATTGCCACTCTCCGGGCAAGAGGTGATGGTCCAGGTATGGCAAACAGCAGGGTGGTCAAAATGCAGGGGTGAGACAGGAATGAATTCTGGACAAGGTTGAAATGGAGCCGACAAGCTCTGGGGATGGGTTCCTTGTGAGATATGAGAGAAACACAGGAATCGGGGTTGACTTCCTAGTAAGGGAAGAATTAGATTGTTATCACGTGAGATGTGGAGGCCAAACGCTGCACATCAAACTCCTTGAAAGCCCTGGCAGTAACCTTCTGATTGGTGTGAGGGGAGGTGACAGTGGACTGACTGCAAGGGACCTAGGGCCCTGATTCAGCATGGCAGAGGGAGAGGGACTAAGGAGACCTCAGCCACACGGTCCACACCTGGTCTCCCAGATGCCACCGAGATGAAGAGGCCTACGGAAGGAACCAGGCAGAGTGGATCCCTGGGGCACAGTACCCAGAGAACCTGCGGCCTTATGTGATTTGCCTAGGGCCATGCTAAACTCTTACTTGATGACTAAAAATGGAAGGGCCCTCACCCCCCTCCCTTTGAAAAAGAAAGTGACACATCTGGGGTGACAAACCCAAATGCAAGCAAAGGACAAGCACTCCTGCTCCCTGCCTCTTCTGCTGCAGCAAATGGCCAGCTCTATTCGGAAATAAATAACAGCCAGTAAGAAACAAACGCAGGAGCTAGCACACAGAGCCAGGCCTCGCAAAGGCAAAAGAAACGAGAGAAAAGGCACATAATCAAAAGGTAGATGAGAGACTTTCTTTATATGAGAAATTGCCCAAGAATCAGAACAAAAGTTCAAAGAAGCTAGCATGAGAACTGAACACAAAACACAACAAAAAACTCAGAGCCAAAGGGCTCGAAGAAGAGTTATTCATGAAAATTATTAAGAGAAATGAAAAAGGAGTGGCATCTCTTGAGAAATAAAAGAAACTATAATGAAAATATTACAGAGGCGAATGCTGTAAAATCAATAACCGTGAGTAAGCATGAAAGGAAATTCCATCAGAGACACAGAAGAAAATCAGTTTCAGAAAATCACTCAACACAAAACAAAACAGAACAAAGCCAGAGAAATGAATATGAACACTCATGCCCCTGTAATCCCAGCACTTTGGAAGGCCGAGGCGGGGGGATGGCCTGAGGTCAGAAGTTCAAGACCAGCCTGGCCAACATGGCAAAACTCCGTCTCCACTAAAAATACAAAAATTAGCCGGTCATGGCGGTGCACACCTGTAATCCCAGCTACTTGGGTGACTGAGGCAGGAGAATGGCTTGAACCCGGGAAGTGGAGGCTGCAGTGAACCAAGATTGTGCCACTGCCCTCTAGCCTGAGTGACAGAGAGAGACTCTGTCTCAATATATGAACGCTCCTCACCTGCCCTGCCCTGTAGACCAGGCACGGCATGGCATCCAGTGGGCCATGGTCAGGGCCACCTCAAGGTGGGCTACAGCGTTAGCATGAGGGCCACACTCAGGACCCCCACCTGTGATGACCTGTCCCAATTGGACAACACCAACATGGATCCACTTACAGAAACTTTGTGTCTACGGTACCTCACCCACTAGCCAGAGTATTTCATAGCTACAGAGGTGCTTACAGAACTTATGGGTCACGTGATAGGTAAAATAAATGTTTCCCTAGTAGCTAGGGAAGAATTTCACAGGCATGTCACAGCCTTCTCTGTTGTCCTGGAATGTCTATGTCTTGGTTTGGCTGCTGAACTAATGGAGGAGAATTCAAAAAGAAAGGGTGATCTTTAAATTGATCTCTTAATAAGAGCCTCCAATCATGTCTCAGTCAACATGTGCATACAGTTGGGCAAACTTCACATACATGATCACCTTACCATCATCAAGTACTCAGCCTGCAAATGAAGATGTCTATGATACAATGAAAGCATTGTCACAGAAATCTGTGGTACCATTACCTCATCCTGGGATGAGGCTCTGGGCAGCTGCTCCAGGTAGTTCATAAATAACCTCGTTTTCTTTAGACGATCTTTGGAGTCTTGTTAGGCTAAAAATAACCCTTCGGTCTTAAACACATCAAGAAAATACAGGTTCTAAATTCATTCTCATTTTTTCCATTTAGTATATATATACTGCAGTTGTTCAGTGTAATGAAAGTAACCAAGAAAGGCAGCTATCTAGGTCAAAAGAAGTCATTCCACTATCATGTTTCATAGTGTTAACTACATGCTAGGGAAAAAGCTGTGTGTGTGTGTGTGTGTGTGTGTGTGTGTGTGTGTTTGTGTGTGTGTGCACGTGTGTGTGTGATTTTTTTCATTAAATGGGCCAGGCGCAGTGGCTCACACCTGTAATCTCAGCACTTTGGGAGGCTAAGGCAGGCAGAACACCTGAGATCAGGAGTTTGAGACCAGCCTGGCTGACATGGTGAAACCCTATTTCTGCTAAAAATACAAAAAAAATTAGCCTGGCTTGGTGGTGCATGTCTGTAGTTCCAGCTACTCAGGAGGCTGAGGCAGGAGAATCACTTGAACCTTGGAGGTAGAGGTTGCAGTGAGCCGAGATCATGCCACTGCACTCTAGCCTGGCCAACAGAGTGAGATTCCACCTCAAAAATAATAATAAAAAAAAAGAATCAAAAATGAAATGTCTAAATCTAAAATTATATAATAAAACATGTTGTTACCTCTAAGTAAAAAAAGTAAAATAATGAATACAGAAAGAATGATAGACACGGAAGACAGATTAGAGAAATCTGACACATACACAGAGCTTCTAAAGAAGAGAACACAAGATTGGAGTAAAGGAGTATTCAAAGGATGCTGTCGTGTTCCACTAAATCAGGCTGCATTTATTAGGCACCTACTGCATAACAGGCACTGGCTCAATGCCAAGAGTACAAATAAGATATGGTTCCTGTCCTCAAGGAATTCTTGAGCCTGTGAGGACTACAGGCAAATAAATCGATGATTAAAACACAACTGGAGAATTACTAGAAGACAGCTGAGGACCGTGGACCATGATTCACTGTGCCATGTGACAGGCATGGTGCTCAGCTCCTCAGTAACCCTGTACGGTCACTGCTATGGGGAAAAGTGCAACCGGGGGTAGAGAGCTGCTTGCTCAAGGTCACATGATCAGCAAATGATGGAACTAGATTTTGAAACCAGATGAGCCTGCTTCCAAGTTCATCCTCTTTATCTTTGAACATGCTGCCTCCAGTCTTACATTAGCTTGAAAACATCCATCACCTCTGTGAGTGAAAGCACCAATGACTATAAATCCCTGATATTTTTCAGAAGGGTTAACTAGGAGGGGTTTGTGTGTTACTAGGGGGACATGACTGTGTACCTGTGGGATGCACACAGGCTCAAAATGTTTTGTTTAGGGGTGATTTCCTACCCAGCCAGAAGGGACTTTTACAAGAAAAACAGCCAAGCACATTCATCAAACAAAGCCATGCTCTGAGGCAAAGGCCATTTGCAAGATGAAATATGGAGCATCCTTCAAGCTAAAGGCTCTTGTCCAAGATATGCTAAGAACTTAAGACCACAGGACAATGGGAGTGACTGGCTCAGAGAAAAAGGGGGAAACAAATTTACTAAAAGAAGAGCATTTTGAACACCATCCTCTGTTGAAAAAAAGAAAAATACCAGTTGCTTGCCTTTGCTTTAAGTTGGCCTAAGGGATTTGGCTTAGACCCCTGCTCAGACCACCTATTGTAACACCAGAATATAGAACGACAGGAGAACGCATGAGTCAGGGCTGCCAAGTGGCTGTGCAAATATCCTATCCAACAGTGCTCCAAGCCCAGCACTGAGTCCCTGGGAGTTTGCCTAAGATAATTCTCTAAGGCTTTGTATTATTTTTTTAAAACAGCAAACAAAAAAATAGCATTGATCTTTTAGCAACATCGGAGTCTCGCTTGCTTCTAGGGCCCTGTGCCTGTTGCCACCAATCCTGAACCGCAGGGTCCTAAGTCTCCTGAGCAAAGTTTGGGGGCCTCTTCGGAGAAGAAGCAGTGAAGGGGAGGAAGGAGCAGAAACAGAGTGGACAGAAGCGAGGGCTGGGGGAGCCAGGGCCACAGGTGAACAGGAAGAGGGCTAGGTTGGCAAGCAGTCAGGAGCTGAGGGCCAAGGCAGGGATTTACGGATGACGATTTATCTCGGAGAGCGCTTCCACAGAAAGGTAGCTCAGGAGCCTATTTGCCAAGGGTTGGGGAGTAGCTTACTGGGGGATTAAGAAGTGCAGATTCCTGGAGAGCACAGGTGCCAGAGCTCTTGCATCAGCACGCAGACCCTCCCCTGAGTATCTCAGAGCCCAGCCTGTCCCCACTCCTTCCCCACCCAGCCTTCTTTCTGCCTTGGAGGGAGCTGGCTTTCCCCCTGGAATACTCTCCTCTCCTCTTGCCATTGGACGCTGGTCTGGCTTTATTTTTCAAGGCATCAAAGAAATTTACATCAGAGCTTCCCAAAAATGCCCCATCCTCAGCAGCCACTGGATATTACGTACCTCTCACATTTTCTACGTTTTTTTAACTCCTAAAATGTCAAGTTGCTCTTCTTTTAGAAGTACCATGTAGAGATGAAGGGCATTCGGGTGTAATTTTATCCTGTTTAAAGGTAACTCGGAGTGCATGGAAGTAAACAGACCCACTTGGAATCTGTCTCCTCCGCCTTCCCTTTCCTGGCTCTGCCCACCTGTTCTTCCTTCCCATCCCCTCAAAGGCAGCCCTGGGAGGCCCTAAGTAGGGAGGATTAGTCAGCCGGGGTCCTTGTTAGTGCCTGCCTTCCAGAAATCCTGCAGGCTGGTAAATCTAGCATGGCAGTGGAGGTGGCCCCACACCAGAAGCCCTCAGCTTTGCAGGATGGACAGAGAGAGGAATTCCCACCTCTCCAGCCAGACACAGGGCTAGAAGGGCCTGAGGGATAATCACATGCCACCTGTGCACTGTCTAGACAGAACACTGAGGCCAAAAAGGAGAGGGACTTCCTTGGGGTCACCCAGCCACTTGGTAGCAGAGGAAGCTCTGGTCTTCTCCCAGGACAACACTGCTTCCATTCTCACACTTTGACAGCTAATGGGAGGGTTCCAAGAATCAGATCTAAAAAGAGCTCTCTGATTTGATATCGCATTTCTTCAATTCTGGGACATATATTTAAACGTTCTAAAATAAGACACATCCTTCAATTGACAGACATTTCATTTTCTATTTCTTTTTTGTTTTCTTCCGTCTAAAAGCTGTTATTAAATTGATGGCGTGTCTTCTGATAGATGTCATCTTAAGTAAAGCAAACAGGTTAACGTTGAAAAATACCACTAGTATTAACAACTATTATTTCAGTTGATTTCTGTCTTTCCAGCACCACACTAAGCACTCAAATTGCTTTTACTCAGTTAACCCTCCCAGTCACCCTATAATGTAGCCACAAGCATAACCCCATTCCACAATTGAGGAAACTGAGTCACGGAGTGGTCCAGTTACTTGCTTGTGGCCACATTGTAAGTGGTGAAGTTGCGATCGTACTTAAACTTGCTGTGCGGCCTTAGAACAAGTCACGTTTCCCCCTCTGTGGGTAAGCGTCCCACCCGTCGGGCCGCTATGCTCATGAGAGGCTGTTGCCATTTAAGGACAGTGTTTTCATTCTCTGGGCCCGGGCCCTCCCCTGCTGCCTTCTTAGCCACTTACACTGGGCAGAGTGCCCAAGGATAGGAGCACTAAATCCCCCTCATGCAAGTAAATCGGTGCCACCTCTCTGCTAGAGGCCAGGGCCCCTCAACAGGAAGTTTGCCCACAGCTGGGAATATCTTTAACGCCTATCGACAGCTGTCCCCCATCGCTCTGTGCCAAAGTTGAAACAGTACAAGGCATCGATTTCCCAGGACTGAGCTGGGAGGCCAAGGTCAAGGCAGGGAAGAGGTGGGTTGCGGGAGACCAGGAAAGACGTCCGGTTTCACATGAAATTACGGTTCTCTCTCTCCCGGTGGCATCTCTTCTGTGCCACCATGACACAGAGGGCTGAGAAACGGCAGATTTGTATTTCATGAAGATACTTTAGTCAAAAGATCAATGATGCTTCTTGGAACCTCTGTGCCCATCCACAGGGGCAGGTGAGCCTGGTGAGAAGCCTGCAAAGACCCAGCTAAAATTAGGCAGCTGCGACACACGCCCAGTTCACAATCACAGAGCATCGATTACAAAAATGATGCGGGAGCTGAAGGGCTTTAATCGACCTCTGTGATCTGTCTCTGTGGAGAGGGACCTTTGTAACGAAGCGGCCCCTCTCCAGGGAAATGGAGCGATTTGGGGGCAGGCTCAGGGCTCGCCCGAGTGTGGGCTGGGGAAGCCTACTCTGTCACCCACTGGCTGCCTGGCCTTGGGCACATTATGCAGTTTCCAAGTTCCTGTGAGCAACTTGGAACCATGACAGACACAGAGTTCTTTCCGAGATATTTATATACATGCTTTATCTATATGTATGTGGCACATAGTAAGTAATCAATATATTTCTCAGTTATTTTTATTCAGAAGCCACAGAAACCTAAAGTGAAAGGGAACACCATGCCAGCTCTTCTTTTTACAGAGAAGAAAATTGAAGCCCAGAGAGGTTAAGTGGCTTGACCAAGGTTGCTCAGCAAATTCTTGGCTAACGTGTGCCTGGCACCGAACTGTCCTGAAGCCCAGCCAAGTTCCTGTCCTGCCACAGGTCTTTTTTTTTTTTTTTTTTTTCAGACAGTCTTGCTCTGTTGCCCAGGCTGGAGTGCAGTGGTACAATCTCAGCTCACTGCAACCTCCGCCTCCTGGGTTCAAGCCATTCTCCTGCCTCAGTCTCCCAAATAGCTGGGATTAGACATGCCCGCCACCATGCCCAGCTATTTTTTATACTTTTGGTAGAGACAGGGTTTCACCGTGTTAGCTAGGCTGGTCTCAAAGTCCTGACCTCAGGGATCCTCCTGCCTCGGCCTCCCAAAGTACTGAGATTACAGGCGAGAGCCTCTGTGCCCCACCATGCCATATGGCATCCTTAGATGTGGACCCTGGCCCTGCCGCCCAGCCCTTCCTGGCCTGCTAGGATCTGAGGCAGGCTGAGTTGTTGGCGGGTAGAGAGAGGGCTGCTGGAGCTGTTTCTGCTGGGGTCCTTTAACAAGCAGCCACTGTGCATGAGACCTGCTTGTCCCACAGTTGCCAGACCTGCTGGTGAGCAAAGGTGGAAAGCTTCCGAGGAGTCTCATCTCAGAGACCAAAGCCCCTCTGCTCTGGGGAAGCCCAGCTGGGCAGAGCCCTTGCAAGCTGGCTCTGAGGGTAGCTTCTGCCTTCCTCCTCTCCTTCCTTTCCCCACATCTTCCTTCCCCTAATCCCCCTCCCTTTCTCCACCCTCTAAAGCAGTTGCTTCCTCTTTGTTTTTATTTCTTTTCCTTCCCTCCCCCATTTTTCACAACTGTCTCTGCCCCTGCCCCCCCCTTGCTCTTTCTGCTTTCCCTTCCTGCCCACTCCCCGCCTCTCTAACCCCTGCTTCCACACCTGCCTTTGTCCTCCCTTCTCCTCTCCACCCCCTCCTTACTGTACGGTCTCCCTCCCTTCCTCTTTCCTTGTATCTTCTCCCCTCGCCCCTCCCTGTAGTACTGATTGATTGATTGAGACAGTCTCGCCCTATCACCCAGGCTGGAGTGCAGTTGCGCCATCTCAGCTCACTGCAACCTCCACCTCCCAGATTCAAGCGATTCTCCTGCCTCAGCCTCCCAAGTAGCTGGGATTACAGGCACTCGCCACCATGCCCAGCTAATTTTTGTATTTTTTAGTAGAGACAGGGTTTCACCATGTTGGCCAGGCTGGTCTTGAACTCCTGACCTCAAGCGATCTGCCCACCTCAGCCTCCCAAAGTGCTGGGATTACAGGCGTGAGCCACCGCGCCCGGCCCCTGCTTGTCCTTTTATGTCTCTCCTTCTTTGCCTTCCTTACCCCCCACCCTCCATCTTCTCCTTCACTCATTTCTTCCTCTTCTCTCTTCCCTGTTTCTCCTCTTTCTCTTCTCCTCTTCCCTCCACCACTTCCCATTCTTCCCTTTCTCCTCTTTCCCTCTTCTTTTCTCTCCAGGGATGTTCTTTTGCCACTGTGGGGAGGGGTCACAGCCCCAACCACCATAGGCGCTTAGCACCAGGCCTGCAAAGTGCTAGAGTGTTGGTCTGCCAGCCTGGTGGGGCCATACAATGTACCTGGCAGTGGAGACAGCATCTTCACTAAATGGTGTATCCATGCACCCACTGGGTCCTGTGGGTTAGGAAAAGCCAGACAACCTCCATCTCCGGCCCTGGGTTTCCCCAGCCGGGGCACAGGGAATCTGAGAGTCACAGGCTATGTGATGGAGAAGAGACATCTGAGTATCCAAAAGCGGCGGGAGTTCATGGTGAGATACAGAACACAAAATGGGGAGTAGTCTCAGCAGGGGCAGGTGCCAGGCTGAAGTAAAAAACCACAGTAGGGTTATTGGGACACGTCTCACAGACAGGAAAATTGGGCACGGAGAAGTCAAGTGTCCTGCCCAAGTGCCCAGAGTCATTCACTAGAGTCAGAGGGAACCTGACCTCCTGGTCAGCACCTTTCCCACCATGGCTGCCTCTGCAGGTGACAAATATCAAGAGGCAGATAGGAGTCGGGAGGGCAGGGCTGTCTGCTCACGGGAGGTGCTCAGTGTGCGTT
This sequence comes from Cebus imitator, assembly GCF_001604975.1. NCBI lineage: Eukaryota > Metazoa > Chordata > Mammalia > Primates > Cebidae > Cebus > Cebus imitator. The sequence continues at coordinate 12,718,970 of NW_016107354.1, read as the reverse complement.
AGTCAGTGAGAGTGTGAATGAGTGAAAACTTCGGGCTGTGATGTCCCAGAAGGAGAGGTGCAGGACGGGTCATGGTTCTGCTCTCAGCAGAGATGCTGCATGGGGAGCAGGTAGGCAGCCAACCGCCAGCACCCGGGGAGGCCAAGCAGGGACACAGAGGCTGCCAGAACGTAGCATCCTCAGCCACTGTCACTCAGCCTCAGCCAGCAGAGTTCACAGAGGCCACGGCACAGGGAGAGCGGTGTCAGCCCTGTTATGATATAGCTACTCACAAGCGCTCTCGTACACGCACTGCTCAGTCACTGCTGTTTTCAGTTGTCTTGATACATAGCAGCTGAGAAGCACCTTCTAAGGACAGAGCTTGTGTTCCCATCTGTCTGCTTTATCCTAACCGTCCTCCGTGTGGTCTATTCCGTTCCCTCCTCTTCAACATCACATTCGCCAACCTTGTCGCCTGACATGATGGCCATGGCCCGTCCAATGTGTTTGTTGCATTATCGAAAAATCTCTTCCTGATTGGGGAACCCCACCCCCACCTTAGGAGACAGAGCCTGAAAATGCTGAAGATGTTCTTTCCCAGTCTCCCTTACAGCTTGAGTGAAGTCACGTGATGAGGCTTCTGCAATCAGCCTCCCCACCTCCCAGTCTAGACTTGGGGCCAGAAGCCCAATGGCAATGGTTCTCCTTGCTGAGCCTGTTCTGTCAATGGTGGCAAGGGTGGCAGCAGAGGCTGGAGGCTCCGTGGGGAAAGAGACTGCAGGGGTTCCGCTGGAGCCTGCAGCGTCAGGTGGTGGTGGTGGAGGTGGAGAAGTCTGCGGAGCTGCAGGCCCCAGGACTCGTCAGAGGAGGCTGAGACGCTGCCATCCACGGTTGATTTGTGACACTTGTCCTGACGCCACAGCCCTGGCTTTCTGACTGTCCCAGTGATTCTTGAAACAACCTCATCTTCTTTTGCTTTCATCATCCACAATCATTTTCTGTTGATTGCAGTGAGCACTCTGACTGACATGCCACCGCTCTGTTCAAACCCTCCATACCCTAAGGACCAAGTTAACACGATGCCCCCTCCTGAGAGTCTTCTCTGATTCCCACAGCTAGAAGTGATGGTGCACTTCACCCAGTTTGCCCGTGGCTCCATCTGTGGCACTGGAGTTCCTGATTCCCACAGCTAGAGGTGATGGCCCACTTCACCCAGTTTGCCCGTGGCTCCATCTGTGGCACTGGAGCTCCTGAGGGCAGCAGCACAGCACAGTCGTCTCCTACAGCCCAGGCAGCACCACAGTCAAGAGCACGGACTCGGGGCGAGTGCCTGGGTTCAAGCCCCAGCTTTGCTGCTAATTAGCTCTGTGACTTTAGGCAAGTTACTAAACCTCTCAGCGTCTCTGTTTGCTCATCTATAAAACAGGGGTGACGGCAGCACCTACCTCCCAGGGTTTCTGGGAGGATTGTTACATTTGTCCATATAATAATGTCCTGTCCCAAATCCACACTGCATGACTTTATCCCCTGCAGGATGACCCTGCAGGGTGCGTCTGTCGTCCCTGCTGGTGATCTACAGAACATCCAGTGTTACCCACTCTTCCACCGTGCCTGAGTCCTCTGACCATAATCCACACTGTGCCCCTCACTGGCCTAAGCCCTCTATGTCTCCCTGAGGCCGCTCCCATGCACTCACTTATTGCTGTCCCCATGTAGCTGCCCTGTCCTTTCCTGTCACCTGCACCATCGCTGGCCTCTTAGCCAATCTCTTTCCTGCCAGAGCCCCTGGCCTTGTTCACCTGCACCCAAGTTCCTTCCTCAAACATGGCAGCCCTAAGCACATCCTCCCGACGAAACGGAATGGGCTGACGAGTCCCTAAGACCCACAGGTTAAATGCAAACCCTACAACCGGCATTCAAGGCTCCTCCTGCTCTGATCCCTGTGGCTCCCAGCCTCCCGTACAGTGTCTTCCTCCCCGCTGCCACACAGCTGTCCTGAATCCCTCCAGCTCCACGACCACATGGCTCTCCCTCCTCAGCACCTGGGCCTCTGCAGGAACCCTCAGCCCTCAGTGTCCTCCCCCTTCTCTTCCTGGTGAGTCGCGCTCATCCTTTAGGGCTCAGCTCGGAGGTGACCCTGAGAGCTGAGCTTGACCTCTGCCGCCCCACATCCCCATCAGGGTAGGAGTGTCCCCTCTCCTCAACAACAACCTTTACCTGTGACGGTTCGTGGATCCTCCCCAGCCAAGTATGAGCCCCTGAGAGCAGAGCTGGACAGTTCTCTGGATCCCCTCAGGGCCTCCCCACCAGGGGTCTGCAAAGTAAATCCAGGCCCCAACTATATATCAGGTGCAGAGTCTCAAAAGCACTGCAAACCCAACACGTACAAGTCCAAGATCATAAACTCTGCACCCCCAAGCCCAGCTCTTCTCCAGTCTCCTTGCCCCAAGAATAACACCTCCATCGGTCTGTGCAGTGGCCGCAGCCAGGAGCCTGGATGCCATCCTGGGCACCTCCTCTCCTCACTGAACCTGGCAGCCAGGCTCGTCCATTGACCCCAATGCCTCTGAGCCCATCCTCTTCTCTCCCTCTTCCCAGCAGGGTCCTTTGTCACTGACACTCCTAGGACCCCACTCTCCCCTTCAGAGTAGACTGTGAGTGATTCACACTCAGTCCTTTGATCCAGACTCTAAGACATCTGAGGATAAAGCGTTTAGCTTTTTCTCCACCACCAAGTTCTCACTCCCCTGAGCAGGGTCTGGCATGCAGCAGGTGCTCACTAAACATCTGCTTACTGGATGCATAAATAAGACTTACTGTTCAGTAGGCACCTACTATGTGCCAGACATCGTGCTGAAACTTAATTGCATCAACTGATTTGTTCCTCCCAAATCGTAACATAATCCTCATTACACAGATTAGAAAACTGAAGCTCCAATCACTTGAACTGCTTGAACTGAGGCTTACGTCACTTGGGAGCCAGAGGTTGCAGTAAGCCAAGATCACACCACTGCACTCCAGCCTATGTGACAGAGCAAGACTCCATCTCAAAAAAGAAAGGAAGGAAGGAAGGAAGGAAGGAAGGAAGGAAGGAAGGAAGGGAGGGAGGGAGGGAGGGAGGGAGGGAGGGAAGGAAGAAAACTGAGGCTCAGCATCCCTCAGTGTCACTTGCTCAGAGTCCCACAGCCAGTCAATGGCACAGCCGGATCTCAGAGCCCAAGAGCTTCTGAAGTGACACTGTGTCACTTCAATGCTACCAAAATACAAACCCATGCTAACCCACCCAACAGAGCATAAGAGTCTGCCTCATGCTTGTCCCTTCCCATCAGGCTGGAGCCCCTGAGGGTGGGCACCCTGATTCATAAGCCCATATGCCCCCAATTCAGGGCCTCAGGGCTTCCTGCCCATCCTTGGTAAATAAGGGAGGAGAGAAGGGGGATGTGCCCAGAGTCCCAGGTCCTCAGTGCTTGGCTGGTCCGGGATCCTGATGGTGTCTAGGCTATTGCTGCAGGAAGAGCCCCAGGAGACATCAGGAAGACAGGGAGCTCCCCTCTGCCCTCAGCTTTTGTTGATAGGCCTATGTTGTCACAGGGTAAGCTGTACTCTGGGGGACGTCTACATCAGCAAAGCTACCCAGCCAGGGGTCCTCAGACCCTGATGCTCAGAGGCACCATCATTCTCATGATTAGACACCCCAAAAGACCCAGCAACAGGCGGAAGAGCCACACTGGCTGCACTGTCCTCAGACCCTCCAAAATCAGCCTATTAGCTCTTTAATGAGGAGCCCAGGGAATGTCCACACGGGCCTCAGGCTGGGACCCAAATCACAGTGGTTATGAATTTCTAATCCCCTTCGAAGGCTCCAGTGTCCTCGGCAAACACAGAGCCACAGATCAGAGCCTCCTGCATCCCCCACAGAATGCTTTCTAAATCAATAGATGAGAAATCAGGGGAGCCAGCCAGGGTGAGCCAGAGCTCAGGGCAGGCCTGCAGGAGACAGAGGGTGGGCGGTCTCAGGGATGAGTCCACTCGCTGTGGCACTTAGGTCAATAAGTGCCCTTTGTTGGGCAAATTTTACCACCGTGAGAAGCGTGTGGCCACGGGTGACTCAGAAACGGGGAAGAAGCATCTTTGCTAGCTATTAAGAGGCCCACTGGATGGGCACCCATTGCCGGGGCTGGTCAAGCCCCAGCAATGAATCCCAGCAGTCCTGGGTTTGAGTCTGGCTCTGCCATCCCCAAATGGAGTGGCCTTGGGTGAGTCTCATCACCTCTCAGATCCTCAGTTTCCACACCTGGACTGCTGTGGGTGAGGTAAGAGGGAGCGGGACAGGAGCTGGGCCTTGCAGGTCTGGGTCTTTGCTTTAAGAGCAGGGGAAGCCTCTGAGGGGTTTTAAATAGCAGGAGGACAGGAGGGGTTTGCATCTCATAACAGATCACCCAGAACCTTTATCTTGGCCCCACTGTGGGTTGTAGGGACAAAATAGTAAAATGTGGCTGAAAAGCTTAGACCAGTGATGGCTCAAAACAGCTTCCAGGAAATGGCAGCAAATGTTTTCTGGGTGGAAGTGAGGTAGTAAGAAGTGGACCAGAGGCTCCAGATAGATACCCTGCAGTCCTGCCCATCAGAGCAAAGGCCTCACCCAGCATAGCAGCAACCCCTCCCACCATAGCAGTGGTCCCGCCCATCATAGCAGCAGCTCCTCCCATCATAGCAGTGGCCTGTCCATTATAGCAGCAGCCCCTCCCATCATAGCAGCAGCCCCACCCACATAGCAGCAGCCCCACCCACATAGCAGCAGCCCCTCCCATCATAGCAGCCCTGTTCATCGTAGCCTTAGCCCCACCCACCCACATATCCGCAGCCTCCCATCATAGCAGCAGCCCCTCCCATCATAGCAGCAGCCCCTCCCATTATAGCGGCAGCCCCACTCATCACAGCAGTAATGCCTCTTGAGTGCAGGCACTGAGCTGGGCATATCATATATATCTCCATGCTGTCTCTCCACAGCCCCCGGTGAGATGTGTATTGGGTGTTACTACCACCCCATTTTATAGGAAAAGAAACAGGTCAAGAAAAGAGCAGAAACTTACCCAGAGAGAACTGTCCATTAATGAAACACTTCATGAGATCCAAGCTACTATCAGAGACGGGACACAGAAGTGAATCAGATGCAATCCCTAGCCTAAAGCAGCTCACAGTCTCATGGGGAGAGGAGGGTTCTAATATAAATTATGTTTTGATATCTACCTTGAAATGAGCAAGAGGGGAAGTGTATAGGAGGTGCAGACACAATGCAGAAGAGGAAAGGATGAAATCTCTGTAGACTGGGATGACCAAGGGAAGCTTCTGGGAGGAGGAGGGGGTGTCACGAAGGAGGTAACATCCCCTGCTTGCTCTTCCAGGGTTCTTTCTGCCGATAGTATTGGTAAGTCCCTGGTGCTTTTCCTGAGTGAAGGGATAGGGTTTGTCCATCCGAGCTGAAGGAGAGTGGCAACTGCCCCATCCTTGTTCCTGTCCTCCACCAGCTCTACGTTAGTCCCTATTCTGCCATTCCCTTCTTCCCCTGGGTCCTGACCTAGGCATTGCTGCATGGGTGCTGCAGTGCTGTAGGGACATTATTCATCCATTCACTCAGTTACTCATTCCATTTGTAGGTGCTGGCCAGGCACCATGCTCAGCACAGGGATGGGACAGTGAGGAAAGTCAGCTCCTGCATTCATGTTGCCTACAGCTAAGCAAAGAAAACAACTTACAGAGTTGCACTACCATTTGTGCAGTTTCAATACAACATGTAATACTCAGGAGAGTTCTGTGAAGCCGTAAGACACCTCCCCCCATAGACGTGGGGAGATGAGATAGATGAAAAGTCAGGAAGAGCTCCCCGAGGGATGTGAAGATGGGACGAAGACCTGCAGGATGAGTAGGTTCTGACTAGCAGAGGGCTGAGAAGGAGCATCTAGGGCCAAGAGGGGCCATGTGCAAAGGTTTGGGGGAAGCAGATCAGGGCAAGAACAGAGAGATGGAAACCAGCCAGAGGGGCTGGAGCACAGAGTCAGGGGAAGCATGGTGAGGGTGGGGAGGGCCAGGGCTTGCAGCCACAGCCAGGCTGGCTGCATTTATCCCCAGAGCAATCAGGAATGAGAGGGTTTTCAGTAGAACAAGATGTGGTCAAATCTGCCCTTCAAATAGATCATGTAAGTAGTGGATATCCCAAATCTGTCACCTGCCCTCCATACCTGGGAACACAGCAGAGAACAAGGCTAACTGAGCCCCAGTGAATGCACATTTTGGAGTGTCTGTAGGGATGACAAACCATAGGCAAAGAAAAAATAGGAACTATGTCAGGTGGTAAGTGGCATGAAGGAAAATGAGACAGAGTAAGAGGAATGGAGAGTGGCCTGGGGCTGCTAGGTTAGATGTAGGGGCTGGGAGAAGATCCCCCTGGCAAGGCAGCATTTGAGCAGAAACCTGGATGAGTAAGGAACGAGCCAGGTGATTTAGAGTCGGTTGAATGAACTCAGAAACATTTAGAGAAGACTGAAGATTGAGAGCAGGAGACACAGAGAGAACTTCAAGGAACAGCCATTAGTGGGCCCAGGGCCTGGTCAAAGCTGCAGGAAGGACCTGGATTGGAAGCCGACAGTTTTCAATGTTTGTGACCCACACAGATGGTATCTTGCGTGCTCACAGTATTGAGTTTTTGTGAGAGATCTGAAGATGATTCCTCATCCCCACCCACTGCTCAGTGGCACCAGAGTCCCCTAATCAGGGGCAACTCCCCCAAGAATGACCAGGGGTTGCCTATACCTGCTGTACAAGGTCCCCTGAAGAGAGGCCTTGCAGAACACCTCTGTCACTGCGGCCTTCCACCTCCACACCCTCCTTTCTGTCTTGCCTTCACTCCTTCACTTTGGTGCAAGTGCCTGGTGTTTATTTTCAGAACCCTGACTCCTTTCCATGCCCCTGACATTTACTCTTTGGAATTAGAATATTTTCTATGTCTCTTTCCCAGAGTGAGGCTCCTGGGGAAGACCTCCCTGGGCTTCCTTCTGCCCCTCTGGAAATGAAGTGCCAGAGATAAAACCAGCATATGTCAGCCCAGCCCCGGCTGTGTCAACCAGAAATTATTAGGTACTCACTGCTTACCAGGCACTTCTGAGAGCTGGGCCCTATGTAAGATCCCAGAGACCCAAGGATGTGGGCTGCTCCTTCCATCTCTAGCAGCCACTGTCCATGTGTATGTCAAAGGGTGTGAGTCTGTGGTGGCCATTCAGTGGGCAGGAGACTTGCAGTTCTGGGGAAACTATTTTGTGCCAGGCCGTCTGCCCCATCCCTCACATAGAACACTCATTTTTCCCCCTAAGCAAACTCACAGAGAGGTGTTATTACGAGAGAATGAGTGACTTGCCCAAGACTGTACAGTTGCAAAGTGGCTCTAGGCTCAGCCAGCTACCACTTCCTCACCCGGGCCATGGCATGTCCATCTTGGCCATAGTTGAGACACTGCTGGGCCAAAGCACCTACCATAGCTGGGAGCTAAGCAGCTCTTCCATTTCCACAGCTCCCTGTGGGGCCCAGCTCTGAGCTCAGCAGCCCCACAGGAGGAATGGAATCAGTACCTAAGAGCCTTCAGGTAACATCTGCCCCAGTAACAACGCTGGCTTGCCTCATGCGGAGACTCCGGGGGAAAGTCGTGCTGGTGATGCAGTGCAGGCATCACCTTAGCCCGCTGGGTTCTTGGCTTTGCCCAGGAAAGAATTCAAGGGCAAGCGAGAGGTAGAGGAAAACAGCTTTGTGAAGAGGCAGTGTCACAGCTCTGTGACTGCTCCTGCAGAGCAGGGCTACTCCGTAGGCAGAGAGGAGCAGCTCACGGCAGTTCTGCAGTCACACTTACACCCACTTTTAATTACATACAGATTAAGAGGAGGTTTACACAGAAATATCTAGGAAAGAGGTAGTAACTTTTGGGCTATTGTGTCATTAATAAGGAAAGGAGAGGTAATTCCCGGTGTTACCATGGCAATGGTAAACTGACATGCACACAGTGGGCGTGTCTGATTGAAAGCTGCTTCCGTCCTGGCTCTGTTTTACCTAGTCCTCAATTTGGTTTGATGTCTTTGCCCTGTCCCCGGAGTTGAGTCCTTCCTCTTACCTCATTCCCTTCTCAGAGATTAGATCCTCCTCCTTAATCTTAAGGGGGCTGCAGAAGGGCAGAAGTCCATTTTCTGTACCTGTTTCCCACTGAGTTAATGGGCATAGGCCCTGCCTAGCACTGGAGGAGTAAAAATCTCTGGATACCTGCTCTAAGGGGCCCAGAGGCAGGATGCTTTCATCCCCTGGGTCAGTAGGTGAGATGAGTTGGAAACCTGGTGCCAGCTTTGTCTTTACTGGGATTACTGTCGTAATCTAAACAACTCAAACTTTATTAAGAGGTTAAACAATCATGGGCCAAAGATTGGCAGCAAGACATTCATCAAAGGTCCTAGGAGAGGTAAAATCCAGGTGAGACTTGGGAAGGCACTTTCGTTAGCTGACCAGATATAGTTTGGGTCGGTGCCCTGGTTATGGCTATGTAACAAGGTAGCTTGCTCATCGATCTTTTGAAAGGTAATCCACCTTGTCCAGAGTTGTTAATATAGGTGCAGCAGGTTTTATTAATAACTTCACAGACTCCACCTTATTTAGCTAGTAAATAATCCAATGCTAGTGTGTTATGGAGAACTACATTTGCCAAAGGGTCTAGGGACTCTTGAATACCCTTTAATGCCTGACCTGTGTTGGTGGCTAAGGGTTTGATCAAGTTCCTTAGGGTTGACTCACGATAAGCAAAGTGTTGGAAACAGATGCTCAGTGCTGCAAAGAAAAATTAGCACAAAGGATCTGTCGGCAATGCAATTTTTACTTCCTGGACTGCAGGAAGGGTACCCTCACTAGCCATCACTAGTACAACGAACAAAGGAAAGCAGACATATTTATCCTTTATGCATTTGGGGTCATTCTTACTGCTATGTCTGATCTCCATTGGCTAGAGCCAGACCTCACAATCTAAACTGAAACCCAACTGGCTAATAACTTAAAACTTTTTTATACAGGTAAAAGCAGCGGAGAGCTGGGACATGCCTGTGAGCACGTCCAGCACAGATATCTTGGTTAAAGTGCAAACACATAGAATATACTATGTGCCTGTAAGCGTGGCATATCTTAACAGCTACATAGGATAGGGCCTAACAAAGCGTTATTAGCACACTTACGATTTATCCTTTAACAAGGAAAGTTTAAAGAGGAACTTTTTTGCTTCCCATGCAAAGCCACCCCGAGGTGCTGCTAGTCCCATCACTGTTGCAATTCCTGACATAACTAATTCTATTATTCACTTACTCCTGGTATCCTTGGGTCTTATGGGGTTAGAGACCATGACCCCCAGAGGATCAAGAATGGCCAACGTACATTCACCTCTGTTCCAAGTTTTTGGATATACAAGAGAAAACTGCCCCTAAAAGAACAAATGACTCCCTAGGGAGTTGGGAGCAGTTATGGGGTATGGCTTTTTCCTGTTTATGGTCACCAACAAAAATGATCCCAGTTGAGGCACAAATAGAGGCCCTACAAGGTGTGATAGTTTATCCTTTTCTGCCAAGTTGGGTCCACAGAGATATTCTCCCCACTTGCCACATCCCTGTTCTGATGAGGGTGGTCAGACACTCTTTGTTTTCCAGAAGCGGGAATACTCCCACCTTCCCCATAAAAGCCTGCACGTAGGGAACTTCTTCCCATTTTTCTTTCCTTTTTACAAAACAACTCTAATTGTACAATATCATTATAATGTAAAGAATCATGTTTAGGCCAAATCTGTTGGTTTGCCCAATTTGTATTGAATGCAAACATTATTGCATTATTGCAATAGTAAATGAGGTTTTTTTTTTTTTTTTCTTTTTCAACTTGTCTAGTAATTTGAACTTACTCCGATTATCTAAAAGATAATGGCGAGTCTTTTGGAATGCTTGCTGTTGTGCTCATTTCTAGTAAGGAGCTCCACAGGGGATTTCAGTGAGCCTAAGCTTAGCAAATGCCCAGGCACTGTCCCCTTTCAATTTTCCACTTTCTACAAAGTATAGAGAGCAAGATGTTCCAAAACAGATGACAAGCTACAAATGGGCAGTGGGATTCTGAGCCTAAATTTCACAGACAGCAAGGGCTGGACAGAGAGGTAGGCTGATTGGATGCTGACTGTGGGAGAGCGGAAGAGAAGGAGCAAAGGGCATTGCCCAAAGGGAGACCTCAGAGGCCCTGATCTGTTGGAGAACCTTCCTGGTAGTGGAGACACTGAAAATAATATTTGGGTGGCCACTTGTCTACTCTTGTGGCGAGCCGTCCCGGAGGCCGGGGAACTCCCAGTTATTTTGGCCAAGAGGGGCTTGCGAAAGGCAGCTGTAAGACAGCACACAGGCGGTGGCTCACGCCTGTAATCCCAGCACTTTGGGAGGCCGAGGGGGGTGGATCACAAGGTCAAGAGATCGAGACCATCCTGGTCAACATGGTGAAACCCCGTCTCTACTAAAACTATAAAAAATTAGCTGGGCATGGTGGTGCGTGCCTGTAATCCCAGCTACTCAGGACGCTGAAGCAGGAGAATTGCCTGAACCCAGGAGGTGGAGGCTGCGGTGAGCCG